>NC_060144.1:543261134-543572498 GCF_021461385.2 Schistocerca piceifrons
ATTAATTTCAGGAGATTTAAGCGCGTTGCTGGGCGCCATTAGAAATGAAATTATAATTTGATGGACTAGTCAACTTGAAGTCAAGTTTATGCTGTTTACGGATCATTAAATGAAGACTGAAATTATATTCAATCAAAAAGGTTAGTGAAAATAATTATTTTATCCGTTTTCCCTGTCTGTATTAGATACTATGATTTTACGGCAGAAACAGGAGTGTGTACGCTTTGGTTAGGTAGAAGAACCTGTACATAATTACTCAGTCATTAATTAAATGTTCAGTTCGACAATTTGTAAAAGTTTACCGTTCACTCGACTCCGCCGCACCCACATGTCTACAGAATAGTTTGCCATTTCACTACGACGACCCCTCCAGTTTCATGCATGCCGCATGAATAACTATCATACAAGAAAAGAATAATAGAACATTATAGGAAAGGTAATCCAAAGTCAATAAACACCAAATATAACAAACACTGCTACGTCTAATCATCATGGCGTCAGCAGCCGCATTGTCATCAATAAATTACACACTTCAGTCCAACCTTGTTGTGCATATACAACTCAATCAACATTAGTATAAATATCACTTAAAAATATATAAATCAAATAGGAAATATGACGCAGTGTCATTCTACCATTTTAAGATTTATAAGGATTCCTAACTTTTAACATCTATGAGTCACTTATCTCCAACCTAACTGTTTTAGGAAACAGCAGAATTTCTAATAACGACATCTTTCTCGTCTTATGGACTGGCCTAAAGGTACTGGTCCTCCAACGTAATTGCTGACTATTTTCACATTTTTCTGTACACTCACTGTTTGCGACACACTTCAAGGTTGCAAAACATAATTGCACGTTCAGACATTCTTAATTCCTCTCAGATTCAAGATTCGTTCTTCATGCACACTTCTCACTCACTTCACACACATTCCAAAAACATGCTAGCTGTCATTTATTTTTAACTATTGAAAATTTTGTATTTTAAGAAAAATTCTTTATCTGTAAACCTACTAAAGTTATTGACTTGAAATTTATATACGTTACATATATTCGCAGTTGCGAATATTCACTACCATCAGCTCTAGAATGGGATGTCGACAAAGTAAATTTGTGGCGGACGAGGACTCGAACCCAGATTTCCTGCTTACTGCGAGGGTCGACTTACTTTTTGGCTATCCGTACACGACCCGCGGCTAGATCAAATCTTCCATATGTCGTCAACCGTGTCTTCTACTGTAATCGTACATCCATTATGTATATTCCCGTACGGAGGAGACATTTTACTTGACAGTCGCTTGCCGAGTGTCGGCGGATAAATACGATACAGCAGTGCCTATGATATTCTGAATTATGACGGAATGTTCCTTCGGACATTCATGCATGTGCATCGTAATACGGAATAACATAGACGCGTAATAGTGTATACATCCGCCGACACAGCGCAAGCGACTTTCAAGTAAAATGTCTCCCCCGTACGGGGATATGCATAGTGGAGGAGCAATTACAGGCAGTAGGCACATGGTTGACGACGTATGGACGTTACGCGACCGCTCGCGATATGCTGGAAATCCGGGTTCGAGTCCTGGACCGGCAAAAATTTTCACTGTCGTCATTCCGTTCTACAGCAGATGATAGCCAATGTCCGCAATTGCGATTACATTTAATGTATTTAATAACGGCTGTAGTCGCTGCAGGGCCTGTTCCTTCGGACATGCATGCCCGAATGAACTTTGCATCGTAATTCGGAATAACATAGACGCGTAATAGTGTATACATCCGCCGACACAGCGCAAGCGACTTTCAAGTAAAATGTCTCCCCCGTACGGGGATATGCATAGTGGAGGAGCAATTACAGGCAGTAGGCACATGGTTGACGACGTATGGACGTTAGGCGACCGCTCGCGATATGCTGGAAATCCGGGTTCGAGTCCTGGTCCGGCAAAAATTTTCACTGTCGTCATTCCGTTCTACAGCAGATGATAGCCAATGTCCGCAATTGCGATTACATTTAATGTATTTAATAACGGCTGTAGTCGCTGCAGGGCCTGTTCCTTCGGACATGCATGCCCGAATGAACTTTGCATCGTAATTCGGAATAACACACACATTGCAATATCGTTTTAAAATTTGTATGATGAATTCGTATGTTCAAATGTGTGTGAAATCTTATGGGACTGAACTGCTAAGGTCATCAGTCCCTAAGCGTGCAGACTACTTAACCTAAATCATCCTAAGGACAAACATACACACCCATGCCCGAGCGAGGACTCGAAGCTCCGCCGGGACCAGCCGCACAGTCCATGACTGCAGCGCCTCAGACCGCTCGGCTAATCCCGCGTGGCGATGAATTCATACTATTATATAATTGCATAGTACAAAGTTTCATTAATATGGGACTATGGAAAAGAATAAAAGTGACATCATAGTCGGGGGGAGATACAGTTTGTCTACATTAGTGCACACTGCAGAACGCCGGATGACGCATTCATTGCATGGTGTGAGAACCAAAGATGTCCGAACTGAGCCGGACGTGTCCGACCGGATACTTACAGATACGGCATGTCCGGATTTTGTTAGGCTTTTAACATATGCCGTATACAAAGGCCGCTGCGAGGCGATGATGTAAGCGCAATGTGGCCGGTTCAGTTTTATCACATTTTTATCCTCTCTTGTGCCCCGTGAAGCTTTGGTAATTTTATGGCTGTTTAAATTTGGCTTGAAGGTTGTGTCATTAGTATCTTATCTTGTGGTCATGCAACGAATGATTGGGTGCGAGTTATGATTGACATTGTATGCCATAGCTGATTATGGTTCAGTATTCAAATTAACTGTTTAATTAAAATCTTAATTGTGTTTAAAGTAATTCAGTCTGTGAAAAATAAATTTGTATGTTGTACCAGTAAAGAAAAGGGGACAAAGGTCCGAATTAAATTTTTATATTGCCTTTTTTTTGACCACGTGAAGCAATACTGACCCTACGACTTATCTTAGAAAATAGATTAAGGAAAGGCAAACCTACGTTTCTAGAAAGCTTTTGCCAATGTTGACTAGGATACTCACTTTAAAATTCTGAAGGTGGCAGAGGTAAAATACAGGGAGCGAAAGGCTATTTACAATTTGTACAGAAACCAGATGGCAGAGGCACGAAAGGGAAGCGGTGGTTGGGAAGGGAGCGAGACAGGGTTATAGCCTATCCCCAATGTTATTCACTCTGTATATTGAGCAAGCAGTAAAGGAAACAAAAGAAAAATTCGGAGTAGTTATTAAAATCCATGGAGAAGAAATAAAACCTTTGAGGTTCACCGATGACATTGTAATTCTGTCAGAGGCAGCAAAGGACATGGAAGAGCAGTCGAACGGAATGGACAGTGTCTTGACAGAAGGGTATAAGATGAACATCAACAAAAGCAAAACGAGGATAATGGAATGTAGTCGAATTAAATCTGATGATGTTGCGGGGATTAGATTAGGAAATGAGACGCTTAAAGTAGTAAATCAGTTTTGCTATTTGGGGAGCAAAATAACTGATGATGGTAGAAGTAGAGAGGATATAAAATGTAGACTGGCAATGGCAAGGAAAGCGTTTCTGAAGGAGAGAAATTTGTTAACATCGATTATAAATTTAAGTGTCAGGAAGTCGTTTCTGAAAGTATTTGTATGGAGTGTAGTCATGTATGGAAGTGAAACATGGACGATAAATAGTTTAGACAAGAAGAGAATGGAAGCTTTCGAAATGTGGTGTTACAGAAGAATGCTGAAGATTTGATGGGTAGATCACATAACTAATGAGGAGGTATTGAATAGAACTGGAGAGAAGAGAAATTTGTGGCGCAACTTGACTAGAAGAAGGGATCGGTTGGTAGGACATGTTCTGAGGCATCAAGGGGTCACCAATTTAGTATTGGAGGGCAGCGTGGAGGCTACAAATCGTAGAGGGAGACCAAGAGATGAATACACTAAACAGATTGAGAAGGATGTAGGTTGCAGTAGGTACTGGGAGATGAACAGGCTTGCACAGGATAGAGTAGCATGGAGAGCTGTATGAAACCAGTCTCAGGACTGAAGACCACAACAACAACAACACAGTTGTTATCTACTCAAAATTAAAATTATGTATAACAACAAGTTTGTCCATCAGCAAACATCCCTAGCTTCCTGTTTCCTTGAGTAGCTGTGTAATTTGAGTGGTTAACAGCTCACAAACAAAGCAGCAACTCCCCGTAGAAGGGCATGCATTCATCCACATCTGGTGGAACAAAGACGGTGTGGTGTACTTCGAATTGCTTCCCCGAGATGTAACCACCGCTGTGGACATTTATTGTCAACAAGTGAGATCTCCTGCACACACATTCCAAGAACAACGACCAGGAGACTGCGTGAAGTGATGCTGCTCCACGATAATGCCCGTAATGCCCGTCCGCATACTGCTACACTGACAATAAAAAAAAAAAAAAACACTGTGCAGGAGTTGAGTTTGCCAGCCATTTCGCACCCACTTTAGTCACCTGATATGCGCCCTCAGGGTTTCACCTTTGCGCTGTCTGGTAAAATACCTTCAAGGAACCCTTAAGAATTTTATTGACAGTGGTCAGGTTATTTGTATGGACACTTTGAAATTAAGATACGTATCGTCACCACACTAAAGAGCATTAACCGAATAGTGGCAACACTGCTCATAATCGTTGGTGAATACTTGAGTTTCTTAACTTTTGACAGTAATCGTCACAAGCTCGTCCATGACTGTCACAGATGAGTGCCAGAACCTATCTTTATAGACTTCTTTCCCTTGCACCTTTTGCATGAAATACATTGAAAATATTTTATTTAAAAGTTGGTTACATCTTTTTAGAATGGATGTAAATTGTTGAAGACAAAAAACATACATTTCAAAAATATTTAAAATAGCCGTCATGTATACGGAAGCCTTTTCACGTGTTTCTATCATTGCCCGTATAAAGAACGAAACAGGCATGGGCACGATCTTATTGACACCTTAAATATAGAGTATGGAATGCCATTCAGATACTTCTAGTTGATGATTACAGAAAATTTTTAAACACTTGAATAGATGGTTGGCGAGACGCAGTTCGAAAAAGACGACAATTTCAGACTGTCAGTTTCTACTATACCCACATTTTGAATCGCAATTAGTACTCATAATTCACTACACATTCTTCGAACAAAGAGGAGTGAATTGCTTTACTTCAAACGAATTTGTAAGCAATCGTTTTAGAACAACTGCACTGCGAATCCAAAATTCGTGCTCTTTAATTTTTTAAGCAAAAAGCAAGAAATGTTCGGAAAAACTACTTCAGCAGAGGAATTACCTTTTATTAGTTTACATACAGATAGATTTTTCAGGAGCGGAAGAAGTGACAACTTTCAGCTTTCCGCTTTCCTTGAATCAGACCTAGAAGACCTAGATGAGGACACGATTCTCTTTGCGTGGCATGGCGAATAAGTCCGTCGCACAGAGTCCGTGGCAGAGAACTGCGGCAATGAGTTTGTATTGGATTGGATTGTTTGGGGGGAAAGAGACCAAACAGCGAGGTCATCGGTCTCATCGGATTAGGGAAGGACGGGGAAGGAAGTCGCCCGTGCCCTTTGAAAGGAACCATCCCGGCATTTGCCTGGAGCGATTTAGGGAAATCACGGAAAACCGAAATCAGGATGGCCGGACTCGGGATTGAACGGTCGTCCTCCCGAATGACAATGAGTTTGGACAATGTATTAATGCGTACTAAGGTCTACAACAGGAGTTCTGTCATGGGCTACACATCTAAATCAAGCGGATTTCTTTTTGTTTCGCTTTCTTTTACTTTTGACATTATCCACACACGATAATGCTACAAATTCAAAGACACATCCAGTCTCTCTCTGTCACACACACACACACACACACACACACACATACACACACACACACACACACACACATATATATATATATATATATATATATATATATATATATATATATATATATATTGCACACACATTAATTACATCATGGTGTGCTTCCATTACTGCCACAAGATGTCACTCCAAACGCCAGTTACATATGGAGCAGATAACATTCATGCCTTCTAAGACGTTTTCTGTCGTGCTTTCCCTAAATCATTCCAGTTATATGACACACGATATTCAGATAATTAACGCTGTTCTCAGAATTTTATGCATAGCTCTACGCAGTTTCGAGTAATCAAATTTACCGCTACACCAGACAAGCTGCCCGGTCATAGATACCTAGTCAGTGCGAAGCCATGTCGGGTCGCTAGCTTCTTAGTAAATCTAATTGGAATTACTAAAGTTATTGAATATCTTTTCGCTTTCCGTCCCCCCCAAAAAAAGGTAATAGTTTATTTTCTCCTACGAAGAAATTTTAATTTATTCTGACGTAAGATTATCTTAGGAAGTAGACTTAGCAGTTTTTAAGACTGAAAACTTAATTACTATCACAACGAAACCTTTGAAAAGCCTGTACTCTGATGATCTTCGCAGCTCATTTTTTGGTCACACACTGTCGAAAGTCCAGTCTGAGTGACCGCTACATTTAAGTAGCCAAAAGAATTACATTCAGCAATTTCAGGGGAACAATTCATATTTTATGTAAAAGTTTACATTAATAGCACACCAAAAATATATATATTGAAATAAATTTTAAAGTTTATTTTTAAGGAAATATCGCATTTAAACAGAAAACTGCACTAAATGAACATAATACTATATGATAATGATAATGCTATGGAAACTCAAATGTACGGCACTTCAAATATTACTTTTTGTTTCTACTTTTTGTTGTTTTTTATTTCTTATTAAACATGTAATAATAAAACATAAAAACTTCCACAAAACTTTCAAAAAACTGCAAATTACACCCGTACTTTTTAGATGTTTAGTTTCCTCTCAAAGGTTTTCTTTGCACTCGCTGCAAGTTTCTGTAGAGATTTCAAGTCAGACTGGCTTCTAGCAACAATGGCAAATATTAGGTGTCTTTCTCTTCTTGTCTGCGTCACAGGTGGAGCATGTTCTGCATTCTTCAAATGGTTCTACTACAACTTCTACTGTTGGTTCTGCAACACCCAAAACGCGGCAAGGCATACACGAACTTTGCAGGTATGTGATACTTATTGGCTCGCTTTTTATCTGTGGTGTCACCAAAGAGGTGACAAGCTTCTTCAAAAATTAAAACGGTTCCCCCCAGTATTGTGTTTGTACGGACTGTGAAGAGCAAACACATTCACCAAATTTATGTCCAACATGCGGAGAAGTAATGCCACTGGCCATCGTTGGAAGATGCTTCCAAGAGCAGCGATATTTCTTTCGGCGTAATCTATTTCTAGCAGAACCTCTAACTAAAGATTGAGCCTTCACGCTTCTGTCTTCATCATTCTGATCACTTGTTTCGGTCAAGGAATTCATAGGTGGCAAAATAAATTCCTCTTCACTTTCACACTGTTCCTATACTGCATTATGTTCACTTTCAATGTCATTGTGACTACCTGATCCAACATCACTTCCTAAACTGACTTGAGCGCGTTTTAACACAGGATCCCCATGTCTGGGTTCGTTAAACCTGACTACTGAATCCATAAAGTGAAGTCCCAGGTGCGGTCTCAGAGTCCGCTAGCATGAAAGAAGCAGTAGTAGTATAGGTCCACGTTATATTCAAGAGTATGCAGACAAAGGAAATCGCAGCACAACGCTATCCCACCATTGTGCATTAGCATCAGAATAACAATAAACGCCAGCGGTCTGTGAGACCACACTTGGGACGTTAAAGGTTAGGCACAATTTAGGTTGACCTCGCAAAAACTTGACTGCAACTGATTATTAAGAAACGATGGAAAGTATCCACTGACTGTGTCTATTTAAAACAGCCGGGCTTCTAGGGAAAAATTTCCGGTTAAAAGCCCAACTTTTCTATTTCTGTTCGTGGCAACCATAACTGGGCACTTCAATACACAGCACTTGGAGAACCTCAAAATTGCCTTTAAAAGTGAAACACGTATTGGCGCGTCACATGCGTTATTCGGTGCAGAGGAGGAAAACATTTCTGATTAGGTGCCTTAGCCAGTCCCTGACGATCAATACCAGACGAATGTATCTGTGACCTGCTCGTAGCAGATAATGCTCTCACGATGCAATACAAAAATCAAAGATTCAGAAGAAGACTTTATTCCTCATCAGGTTACCCTCCATTCAGAGGGCTGTTGCACGCAGCGACTGTTATATTGACTTGCAAATAATGGATTTCAGCTATCAGTCGTCCCTTTGAAATTTTATTGGCAGATCTAGATTTTAGCTAGAAACTAGCCATTCTCAATCCACTATCATTTTTGATCAATGCATGTAATGCCTGTTAGTCGGGCTTCATCCACAGTTCATTGAATACCAATCTAGATCTGCCAATAAAATTTCAAAAGGACGACTGATAGCTGAAATCTATTATTTACAAGACTTTATTCCGTTCTTATGACTGTCAGGAGACACGACAACTCAACATCTCATTTATGAATTTTATTATACAGCGTGAAAAGTTTATTTATTTGAAAATCTAGTCAGTCATGGTACGTCATCGTTTATTTGGTTAGACACACGGACCCACTACTTATTATTATTATGGTTAGTGTTACATGGCCATTTTTCTCTGAACCTGCTACTAACACATTTCAGACGTTGATATGCAAATTCCCCTGATCGAGTAGTCGTCCATTTATACAGCTCTGTAATTGCAGACCTGGATCAGCATCGCAGTCGTCTGCTCCCAAAGATTCAGCATTCCTTAAGGAGGCCTTTTAAGGAGGGATAAAAAACTTCTACAGAGATGAAGCTTCGCTTCGCCACCGGTGGGAAACGCTATTGAGTCCACGGCCACTCCAGCTGACGTATTGTTCAAAATTTTCACAATAAATAATTCTTATTGGCTTACCACCTCTCTCAAGATTTCGCGCGCTTTTGGCTGGGGCATACTTGCCGAGTTTGCCATTCATCGGAGTCAGAATCATCTCATGTTGTTGTTTTTGTTGTTGTGGTCTTCAGTCCTGAGACTGGTTTGATGCAGCTCTCCATGCTACTCTATCCTGTGCAAGCCTCTTCATCTCCCAGTACCTGCTGCAGCCTACATCCTTCTGAATCTTCTTAGTGTATTCATCTCTTGGTCTCCCTCTACGATTTTTACCCTCCACGCTGCCCTCCAGTACTAAATTAGTGATCCCTTGATGCCTCAGAACATGTCCTACCAACCGATCCCTTATTCTAGTCAAGTTGTGTCACAAACTCCTCTTCTCCCCAATTCTATTCAACACCTCCTCATTAGTTATGTGATCTACCCATCTAATCTTCAGCATTCTTCTGTAGCACCACATTTCAAAAGCTTCTATTCTCTTCTTGTTTAAACTATTTATCGTCCATGTTTCACTTCTATACATGGCTACACTCCATACAAATACTTTGAGGAACGACTTCCTGACATTTAAATCAATACTCGATGTTAACAAACTTCTCTTCTTCAGAAACGCTTTCCTTGCCATTGCCAGTCTACATTTTATATCCTCTCTACTTCGACCATCATGAGTTATTTTGCTCCCCAAATAGCAAAACTCCTTTACTACTTTAAGTGTCTCATTTCCTAATCTTATTCCCTCAGCATCACCCGACTTTATTCGACTACATTCCATTATCCTCGTCATGTCATGGTGCGTGACAAGTCTCCTGGTTCCGTGTTCCTGGTACTGATTGATTGGCTTAAGAATAACAAGACAGAAGAGAGCAGGAGACAGCTCGGTTAAGTGTTCCTCATATGTTGGAACTGGCAATCTGTGCGCACATCGGTCAGCGAATTCCCGCTCTGGCGAAAAGACAGCCAAGTTACACAGAGATCACACGCTTCTCGTTAGGGTTTTGGAGAACACACTTCACTTCAGACTTTTTCAGAGTAAAGACTTATTGTTGGACTCTGCAGAAAGTAGAACAGGAGAGTGATATCGTTAGAGATGACGGCTGAACGAGCCTCGCTGCCACTAGGACGATGTCTGTACTTGAGCACTGAGCTGATATCAGATTCTCCAGCCGCTGCTGCCGCTGTCTTCTTTATTCACGCTCTGCATGCTTGCTAAGATGTTCCATTCGGGTGGTCCCTCGTTTTTCCAATTTCTTGTTGTTTCACGCACACCCCCTAGTCTTTCTCCTTTTGTTTTAAAAATAATTTTAAGACTTATTTTGTAGAAACTGAAAACTAGAAATAGATGCCGCAGTGACCGAGATGTTGGGTCATGTCACTAGGCATTGTTTATTACTGCTTACGCCAGCGCTTGACCTCTATCATAGTCCAGAATGAAAATTTCGCTCTGCAGCGGAGAGTGGGCTGATATGAAACATTCTGGCAGATTAAACCCGTATGCCGGACCGAGACCCGAACTCGGGATCTCTGCCTTCCGCATATAAGTGCGCTTCTGACATTTTTTTTCTCATTTTGTTCGTTCCATTTGTTCGGGGCGGACGTCCCATGACGTCCATTCAGGTTCGTCGTTGATCCATTTACTCAGTTTCTTACTACAGAGGGCGACTAACCCTCCGAGCGAACTCGCTGAGCTACCGTGTCGGCGTGACTGAGCTACCCACGTACCGCTCACGACCACTCCTCACTGCTTTTCTTCCACAGTAACACATCTCCTTCCTTACAAACTTCACAGAAGTTCTCTTGCGAAACTTGCAGGACTACCACTCTTAGAAGAAAGAATGACAAAATATTTCACCTTAGGACTTTTCGTAGACTCTTTGCCACAAAGCTAGGCAGTGTATGAATCCCAAAGTAAAGGAACATTATTCAAGAAATCTAAATCGATGCTTAACTTCTTCAACATGTCCAGGTTCTTCACTAAAATGAACTCATTTCTGCGCTGCGGAGAGAACATTTAATTCTGGAAACATTCTGATGGCTGTGGCTAAGACATGTCTCTACCGTACGCTTTCTTACAAGACTTCCAGTTCCGCAAGTTTCGTAGGAGAGCTTCTGCGAAGTTGGAAAGGTACGAGACGAAGTACTGGTTATAGTACCTAAAGTTGTGAGAGCGAGTCGTGAGTAGTCCTCGGATAGGTCAGTCGGTACATCACTTGCTCGCGAAAAGCTAAAGTCCCGAGTTCGGGCCGCGATCCAGCACACAACATTAATCAGGCAGGAAGTTTCTTATCAGCGCACACTCCCACACTCCACTGCACGGTGAGAATTTCATTCTGGTGCACGACAGCAGTCAAGCGCACGCATAAGCATTAATAAATAACAGGTGGTGACATGACACAACTTCGGCGTGAATTCCTCGTCTTCTGTTTTAGAGAAATAGGTCTTAAAATTCTCCTTAAAATGGGGCGTGCGTGAAGAAACATAAAATCCGAAAAAATAAGGACCACTCTAAGTCGCCATCGTCGCACCCGCCGCTGCCGTTCAGATGCAAAGTTAATTCACTTTCTTGAGGAGCCAAGTATGCAGTTTTAAGTCATGCATCCAGGTTGCTGCTACCAGTGCGCGTTGTGGCAGTCTTGTTGCGTTCGCTTCTATCTTTCACTGCACTTTCTGTATTTAACTTACAACTTATGCTGTCATATGTGTATCTGTGCTGCTCCCCAATCATCTGTGCCTACGCTATACTTTACAGTTATAATCCCTTGTTCTTTTGTCAAATGGTTCTTTTTGATACATAAGTGGATAATTTTCATGGTTGAAGACAATAAATTCAATTATTATAGTGACCAATTGTTTTAATTCGTAGCCGGCCGGGGTGGCCGAGCGGTTCTAGGCGCTACAGTCCGGAATCGCGCGACCGCTACGGTCGCATGTTCGAATCCTGCCTCGGGCATCGGTGTGTGTGATGTCCTTAGGTTTAAGTAGTTCTAAGTTCCAGGGGACTGATGGCCAAAGAAGTTAAGTCCCAGAGTGCTCAGAGCCATTTGAACCATTTGAGAATTTGTGAGACACCTCGACTGGGCTGTTCCCGCCACGGTACCTCGCCCACTGCTGGCCACGGCACTGGACTCGGCATGGCTCCACATACCTTCCCGAACCTCACTTAGTCTCTTTCTGCACAAGTCGTCACGTCAATGTGACTAGACTGTGTAGAACTGCAGTGTTGTTTCTAACTTGTAGGAAAAAAGCCTCAGTCTCTGTATTTTATCCTTGATAACTTCAGAATTTCTAAGAGTACTTTCCAATGATCGCAGCCAAAAGCCATTTCTAAACCCGCTAAAAACGTACACTGAAGTGCCAAAGAAACTCGTACACCTGCCTAATACCGTGTAGCGCCCCCACGAGCACGTGGAATTGCCACAGCACGACGTGCCATGGACTCTACTAATGTATGAAGTAGTGCTGGATGGAATTTACACCGTGAATCGTGCAGGGCTGCCCATAAATCCGCAAGAGTACAAGGGGGTGGAGATCTCTTCTGAACAGCACGTTGCAGCATATCCCAGATATGCTCAATAATAGTCAAGTCTGGGGAGTTTCGTGGGTGCCGGAAATGTTTAAACTCAGAAGAGAGTCCCTGGAGACGCGATGTACCAATTCCGGTCGTGTGGGGTGTCGCATTGTCCTGCTGGAATTTCCCAAATACGTCGGAACGCACAATGGACATTAACGCAGGCAGGTGATCAGAAAGGACGCTTACGGACGTGTCACCTGTCAGAGTCGTATCTAGACGTATCAGGGGACCCATATCATTCCAACTGCACACGCCCGACACAATTACAGAGCCTCCACCAGCGTGAAGAGTCTCCTGCTGACATACAGGGTCCATGGATTCATAAGGTTCTCTCTGACATGCAGGGTCCATGGATTCATAAGGTTGTCTCCGTACCCGTACACTTCCATCCGCTAGCTACAATTTGAAACGAGACTCGTCCGACCAGGCCACATGTTTCCAGTCATCAATAGTCCAATGTTGGTGTTGACGGGCCCAGGCGAGGCCTAAAGCTATATCTACATCTACATCTACATTTATACTCCGCAAGCCACCCAACAGTGTGTGGCGGAGGGCACTTTACGTGCCACTGTCACTACACCCCATTTCTGTTCCAGTCGCGTATGGTTCGCGGGAAGAACGACTGTCTGAAAGCCTCCATGCGCGCTTGAATCTCTCTAATTTAAATTCGTGATCTCCTCGGGAGGTATAAGTAGGGGGAAGCAATATATTCGATACCTCATCCAGAAACGCACCCTCTCGAAACCTGGTGAGCAAGCTACACCGCGATGCAGAGCGCCTCTCTTGCAGAGTCTGCCACTTGAGTTTGCTAAACATCTCAGTAACGCTATCACGGTTACCAAATAACCCTGTGACGAAACGCGCCACTCTTGTTTGGATCTTCTCTATCTCCTCCGTCAACCCGATCTGGTACGGATCCCACACTGATGAGCAATACTCAAGCATAGGTCGAACGAGTGTTTCGTAAGCGACCTCCTTTGTTGATGGACTACATTTTCTAAGAACTCTCCCAATGAATCCCAACCTGGTACCCGCCTTACCAACAATTAATTTTATATGATCATTCCACTTCAAATAGTTCCGCACGCATACTCCTAGATATTTTACAGAAGTCACTGCTACCAGTGTTTGTTCCGCTATCATATAATCATACAATAAAGGATCCTTCTTTCTATGCATTCGTCTATGTTAAGGGTCAGTTGCCACTCCCTGCACCAAGTGCCTATCCGCTGCAGATCTTCCTGAATTTCGCTGCAATTTCCTAATGCTGCAACTTCTCTGTATACTACAGCATCATCCGCGAAAAGCCGCATGGAACTTCCGACACTATCTACTAGGTAATTTATATATATTGTGAAAAGCAAGGGTCCCATAACACTCCCCTGTGGCACGCCAGAGGTTACTTTAACGTCTGTAGACGTCTCTCCATTGATAACAACATGCTGTGTTCTGTTCGCTAAAAGCTCTTCAATCCAGCCACACAGCTGGTCTGATATTCCGTAGGCTCTTAATTTGTTTCTCAGGCGACAGTGCGGAACTGTATCGAACGCCTTTCGGAAGTCGAGGAAAATAGCATCTACCTGACAGCCTGTATCTAATATTTTCTGGGTCTCATGAACAAATAAAGCGAGTTGGGTCTCACACGATCGCTGTTTCCGGAATCCATGTTGATTCCTACAGAGTAGATTCTGGATTCCAAAAACGACATGATACTCGAGCAAAAAACATGTTCTAAATTTCTACAACAGATCGACGTCAGAGATATAGGTCTATAGTTTTGCGCATCTGCACGACGACCCTTCTTGAAGACTGGGACTACCTGTGCTCTTTTCCAATCATTTGGAACCTTCCGTTCTTCTAGAGACCTGCGGTACACGGCTGTTAGAAGGGGGGCAAGTTCTTTCGCGTACTCTGTGTAGAATCGAATTGGTATCCCGTCAGGTCCAGTGGACTTTCCTCTCTTGAGTGATTCCAGTTGCTTTTCTATTCCTTGGACACTTATTTCGATGTCAGCCATTTTTTCGTTTGTGCGAGGATTTAGAGAAGGAACTGCAGTGCGGTCTTCCTCTGTGAAACAGCTTTGGAAAAAGGTGTTTAGTATTTCAGCTTTACGCGTGTCATCCTCTGTTTCAATGCTATCATCATCCCGGAGTGTCTGGGTATGCTGTTTCGAGCCACTTACTGATTTAACGTAAGACCAGAACTTCCTAGGATTTTCTGTCAAGTCGGTACATAGAATTTTACTTTCGAATTCACTGAACGCTTCACGCATAGCCCTCTTTACGCTAACTTTGACATCGTTTAGGTTCTGTTTGTCTGAGAGGTTTTGGCTGCGTTTAAACTTGGAGTGAAGCTCTCTTTGCTTTCGCAGTAGTTTCCTAACTTTGTTGTTGAACCACGGTGGGTTTTTCCCGTCCCTCACAGTTTTACTCGGTACGTACCTGTCTAAAACGCATTTTAGGATTGCCTTGAACTTTTTCCATAAACACTCAACATTGTCAGTGTCGGAACAGAAATTTTCGTTTTGATCTGTCAGGTAGTCTGAAATCTGCCTTCTATTACTCTTGCTAAACAGATAAACCTCCCTTTTTTATATTCCTTAACTTCCATATTCAGGGACGTTGCAACGGCCTTATGATCACTGATTCCCTGTTCTGCACTTACAGAGTCGATAAGTTCGGGTCTGTTTGTTATCAGTAGGTCCAAGATGTTATCTCCACGTGTCGGTTTTCTGTTTAATTGCTCGAGGTAATTTTCGGATAGTGCACTCAGTATAATGTCACTCGATGCTCTGTCTCTACCACCCGTCCTAAACATCTGAGTGTCCCAGTCTATATCTGGTAAATTGAAATCTCCACCTAAGACTATAACATGCTGAGAAAATGTATGTGAAATGTATTCCAAATTTTCTCTCAGTTGTTCTGCCACTAATGCTGCTGAGTCGGGAGGTTGGTAAAAGGAGCCAATTATTAACCTAGCTCGGTTGTTGAGTGTAACCTCCACCCATAATAATTCACAGGAACTATCCACTTCTACTTCACTACAGGGTAAACTACTACTAACAGCGACAAACACGCCACCACCGGTTGTATGCAATCTATCCTTTCTAAACTCCGTCTGTGCCTTTGTAAAAATTTCGGCAGAATTTATCTCTGGCTTCAGCCAGCTTTCTGTACCTATAACGATTTCAGCTTCGGTGCTTTCTATCAGCGCTTGAAGTTCCGGTACTTTACCAATTATAAAATAAATAAAATAAATAAAAAAATATTGTTATTTTAAATATGTTAATTATTCTATCTGTATGATGGTGATTGTGATTGCAATTGTATTTGCTTATCTGGAACGTGGACGTTTAATTATTCGGTATCAGACGCTTGACAATGGCTTTTTCGTAAAGGCAATGTTACTCGTAGTTGACCGTGAAATAAAACTGAATAATCGGACTTCGTAATTGAATCGTTTCCAAAGACTGCTGCGGTAGGTGCGGACTCATAATCTAAATCTCAATATTACAATAATTTGCCAGCCATGCCAATACGTCGTACAGAGGTGATTGTCTACTAAACATAAAAAAGTTACACAGTTAGTTAAATCAGATATATTCAATGAATAAGCCTACAGTTCATAATCCTACTTACTTTTATAAATATAAATTCTTTACAGAATCGAGTGCCTAGTTTGGTTGCAACTCGCAGTATTCTTCTATAACATGAAATATGGCGGTGTGCCAGACAATAAAATAAAATACGTGCTTCTCGCACCACTTCAACCAGAGCTCTCTTTTCTTAATCAAACATAAGAGTAACGTAATTGTGCTTTTGTTTTATCAGCGACACAGCGCTGCAGTTGTGTGCCATAGGCTTTATTTATTTGTCACTGATTATTTATTTAATTAGTATTTCGCGTTTCCGCGGAAACTCACGCTCGGCATGCAAATGTGCCTTTATATTGCCCCCTGAATTGCGAGGCGAAAGGACACACCTGCAGGCGAGCAATTCACCTAAAGGCACAAGAAAATCTAAGTTATCTACAACTATTTACATGACTTACATTACACATTATACACATTATATACAAAATTTGAATGACGCGGGTGCACCGTAAAAGTTCTAATGTTGGCAGATAGAGTGCGCGCATGCGCAGAAGCGTCTGTGTAACTGCGGCATTGCCATTATATCGTACAGTTAGATCACGCGGCACAGTATTGCAGATCATATTGTTCGTGTGCGCGCGTTTTTCAGTCGTTGCACAAAGAAAATATTCAACCAAGATTACATATGAAGACTACATTCTATGACAGGTAACTTAGTTTTAAATTTACAATATTTGTTATAACACAATACAACTTAGATTGTTGAATGTTCTTAGTTACATAGTATTGTTTTGAAATACTTCAAAGAAAAATGTCCGTATTTTTCAGGTGCGTTGACCTATACACATCGTGTCGTTATTACAGTTCATATTCATCCGCTGCACAATAATTTTTTACAGGTTAGTATCGTCGTGGTAAAGTTTTTTGATCACAGTAACATCATTGTATAACAACGTGATTAATACATAAGCGTGTCCATTTCTTATTTCCATTATAGTCGTAGTGATGCAGTTGGTTGTGACTAAAAGCATTGCTTATTACAGATCAGACGTGACCCGTCGAGTAATTGGTCCACGTGCAGTTCGTTTTTTACATTCCGTGGAAGCTTGGTTGCAGAACCTCGGACGGCACATAGCTGGTGTCGATCCTTGGACAGTCCAGGTAAGAGTGTCCGTCACATTTCGAGAACATTTCATTCCCTGAAGTTCCAACCAAAATTCTTCCACCCGTCGTGTTGCTTTCTGGACAGGCACTTTGTGTCCATTTAATCCAGTTAACATCTTGAAGTTGGGTACTGTAGTAATATCACTAGACGATGCACGAATTATGCACTTCACATTTTCAGTTTTTTGCTGAATATAGCTCACCTAAATGTTCGTAGTTATTAATCAAGGAAATCGTTCATCACGTTTACATAGATACGCTGCATAATGAAAGGCATTAACAGTTTCTTTCACATAGGTTTCCGCGTAGTTGCAGAGTTAGTAATGTTCGTTAATGTCCGTGAACAGTGGTTCACTATGCAATGTCTTTTTGGCACTCGTTTTGTTCAAATTTTTACATAGTAACAGTTACACTATACATCAGTTAAAAAAATAAGTAATTATACATACACACGTCACATATTTTCTTAGCATAAACATAATATAGTTGCACATAAACATGTTTACATCATCATTACATCGCTATAGGTTATTACATTGTGTCACATTTGATTACATGAATTGCAGATATTTACATCCTCTTTAGCGGTTTTGCTGGGATATTATCGATGTTTTTTGTGATGTCATCTGAAATTAAGATAGGTTAGACACAACATTCATTACATCAGTAGGCAAGACCAGGCGTTTTCACTACTCAATAAATATTCAAAATAGTAAGAGAGAGAAAATGTTCGATTCCTCGCGTTTTGTGCGTGTGTGTAGAGTGTCTGTGTGGCCTTGACTACTGATAGATGCTTTTCGTGTTGAGAGATGTGCGTCTAATCTATTTCTCAAAGTAAAAGATCGCTTCACAGATGACGTCTGTCAGTTCGTCAGGTGTCACACCAAGTCAGTGGTACCTTCAGTAACAAATGTTCCGTGAAAAATTAATATGTCATCCACTGCTACGTAATCATAAATTTTACTTTAATATTCCGTCTTTCAGGTGGAGGCGCGCGCTGAAAGAAGAGTTCTTCTGTCTTCAACTGCGTCACTGGAACCGCTGAAATGAAAATTTCTATACTACTTATTATCTGTGTTGTAACAACAGAGTTTTTCGAGTTGCTTAGCAATATTTTGATGGGTATGACTTTGACATTATTCAGCATGAAATGCTCTAAGATCTCGGTGTGCGTATAGCCCAATAATTTTGTTAGTTCTAGGATGTTGTAATAGATACGCACCAGGATGCGGTATGTTAACAATTATATACGGTCCTTCATATAGCAGACGCCACTTGGCGTTGCGTCGTTTGAGTGCTACAGATTTATGATGAGTACGAAGTAGTACAAGCATTCCTACCTCGAATTTTTGTTTTCTTTTTATTATGTTTCTGTGATGCTTGTTTCGTATTTGTGCGTGATGTGTCAATGTAGTCAATACTTCTTTTATTTTCTGTTCAGGTGTGATTTCCTTGTCTGACAACTTAGGTAATGGTTCTATCCACTGATCGTTCTGTTTGCAATTGAACATGATCTCGTTAGGTGTGTAATTCGTATCGTAAATATTTAAGTTATTGTGTACGTCTTCGAAAAGACTTAGGTAGGACACCCAATTAGTATGTTTTGATGAAATATAGGTCCTCATGAATCGATTTAATTCTCGGAAAAGTCTCTCAGTCGCGTTACATTGTGGACTAAACCTCGAAATAAATATACTTTTAATGTTATTGTCCTTCAAGAAATTTCTCCATTTGTACCCAGAGTAGTATGCTGCATTATCTGATAGAATTGCTTTAGGTTTTCCCACGTGCGTCAGGTAATCACTTGAGAATCTTCGTATTATAGCATTTGCAGTGGCGGATTTTAAAGCATAAAGTTTTACATGTTTAGAAAATATATCATAAAAAGCTAAGATATATTTGACGCCTCCAGAGCTTGCTGGATGCGGTCCACTGATGTCAGTACACAGAATTTCCAGGGGTTTACTAGGTAAAATAGAATGTAAATCTGTTTTTGTGGATAAATTCTGAGGTTTTGATTTTTGACATATGACACATGTTTTTAGTTCCCTGTAAATTTTTCTTCTCATATTGCTAAAATAACAGTATGTACTGAGCTTTGCCAAACACTTTTTCGTCCCATAATGACCCCAAACTAAGTGTGTGTGCCAAATTAGATTACGTTCAGACTCTTTGGGAATGCATACACACCAGTTAGTAGCATTTGGATGTCGGCGGTAAAATAACACATCAATGTGTAACTTGTAATACTTAGTCAAAGGATGATTGTGTTTTTCTACCAGTAATGTTATTATCTTATACCAGTGAGGATCAGATTTTTGTAATTCAGCCATGTTTCTGCACATATCAATATAATATTGGTGATACTGCTTGTCTTGCATTAAGAGAGTCCTGTAGTCATTTATATTTTCTAAGTCACTGTTGGTATCATTCATACCTTGTGGAAGTCTAGACAAAGTGTCTGCAATGGTGTTGTCCTTACCTCTTATGTACTTAATTTCAAAAGAGTAGTTCTGAAGTGTAACTGCCCATCGTGATAGTCTAGGATGTACAAGTTTACAAGTTAACAAAAATGTCAGGGCCTGGTGATCGGTGTAAATTACCGTATGTTTTCCAAATAAATAATAATTGAATTTCTTGAATGCCCATACTATGGAAAGTGTTTCTAACTCAGTAGTGGAGTATGTACGCTCACATTCAGTTAGAGTGCGACTCGCAAACACGATAATTCTTATCTGTTCCTCCTCTTTATTCTTTACAACTTGAAATAAGCAACAGCCCAAGCCAGTACGTGAAGCGTCACAAGTCATACAAAAATCTAAATTGAAATCTGGATGGCTCAATATGTTAGCATTCACTAAAGCATGTTTAATTGTATTAAAGTCATTCTGGCACTGTTCCGACCAGATCCAAACTTGATTCTTTCTGAGTAGATTTAGCAGATGTTTACTGTTCAAAAGTGGTTGTGGCAAAAAACGTCTGAAAAATGAACATAGCCCAAGGAATGATTTTAACTGCTTTTTAGTTCGAGGGCTAGGAAAGTTTTTGATAGCATCTAATTTACTGGGATCCGGACGTATGCCCTGTGAATTAATGATATGTCCTAAATACTTTATCTCACTGCAACCAAATTTTGATTTTCTTAGGTTGGCTGTGACTCCAGCTTGTGCAAATTTTTCTAAAATTGTTTGAAGAGTGTCAACGTGTTCATTCCAAGATTGTGTAGCTATCAGTATATCATCTACATAGTGTGTGACTGTCTCAACTAAATCGTCGCCAAGCACGGTATCCAGGGCTGTAATGAATACCCCAGAGCTGACATTCAGTCCGAAGGGTAGAGCACAAAACTGATAGGTTCGCCCCCCGAACATAAATGCAGTATATTTCCGAGAATCAGGAGTGATACCCACCTGCCAAAACGAATTAGCGAGATCTATTGTGGAAAAATATTTTGCATCTAAAAATTTCTGTAATTGCTCTTCTAAATTTTCGGGTTTTGTGTGAACCGGTAAAATTATTTCATTAATAGCTCGTGCGTCTAACACTAACCTAATGCTTCCATTTGATTTTTTGACAACAAGTAGAGGACTACAATAAGGTGAGGTGGATGGTTCAATGACCTTCCAGTCTAACATTTGTTTTAATTCTTGCCACACAGCAGGTCGTTGAGATAACGGTACGTTATATGTCTTATGGTAGAAGATCTTGTGAGGCTTAACTTCAATCTTGTACACATACGTGTTGATAACACCTAATCGTTTGGTAAAAACTTGTAAATATTTGGATAACACTTCCTGTAGTTTTATACGTTCATGTACACCGAGAGCTGTAGCTTCACTTATCTTATGATCAAGCAATGTTTTCAAGTCCATTAGCTCTGTGTCAGATGAGTGTGTTTGCATGTCTTGAATGTCATTGTGAAGTACTAACTGAACCTTGTATCCTGTACAGTGTTTGTCATGCTTTACAGTTCTCCTGTCCAAATCAATAATAATTACACTGCCTTTGTCATTTAAAATACATTTACCTTTGGAGAAGTCTATAATGCAGTCCTTCTCGCTCATAATATCTATTCCTAATATGCAATTTGTCACAAGGTTTTGTACAACCAGGAATGGCCATTGTACGGTTCCATTACCTATTTTAACGTTTACAAAAACTTGCTTCGTAACCCTACATGACTTATTACCTAGTGCAGTAGTTATTTTACAGTTTTGGGCAGGAAACTCAGGCACAGGTTCCAATTCACACATCTTTTTATAGAAATTAAAAGACAAAACGCTCACAGCTGCACCTGTATCTAGGATAATAGTAGTTGGAATCCCACCTACTACACCAGTAGTAGATGCTAAAACAATTTCATTTGTGTTTAAACGACATTGTGTACTGTCTTGTAAAAGTTCATCTGATATATTGCTATTGTGGTTGTATCTTATAAATAAAACAGGTAGTTTTTGTTTAGAATTACTCGGCATATCATTATTCTGTTGTTCAAGTGTGGTGTCAAATAACTGATTAACATTGAAGTCGCCCCCCAAGAATTCTTCAGCCACGACCTGGGGCAAAGTAGTGACTGTTTCTAGTTTGTTGGATTAGCATTTGTACTAGGTACTGACACAGATTGAGGTTGTGCATCAGGTGTCATTTCTATTATATTCACATTCGGATATTGCCTATTATGATCTCCAAACTTTTGCGGTTGTTGTTGCTGTTGCGCATTATAACTTACCTGTCGGTCGTAAGGTATGCTCCAATTTTGTCCTGGTGGCTGCTGTGGTAAAGCAGAGTTTGAATAAAAGTACTGATCGTTACGAGTCCAACCTTGATGCTGTCTTGGCTCGTAGTTATTATTATTTCTATTTCTGTTTGTGTTTTTGTTATTACCTTTGTATCCGTTGTTACCGTTGTAGTTATTACCGCGGTGCCTTTTGTATGGATTGCCGCATGAAATGTTATTACTGTTGTAACTATTGTTTGTATTGGAATACGCGTGTTGATTTTGATTTCCGTTCTGAGACGGCATGTGAGTTTGCTGTTTTTGTTGTACCGCGTATCCAACTGTGGGCGCGCCAGAATTGTGTTGGCAAGCCTGCATGTTTTGCATACCACTAGTGTAAACATTGTGGCTGCTGTTTTGCCGCGCGAAGCGCTGATCTTCAAGTAACATGTCAACCGAATCTAAGGCTGTTAAAAAATAATCTGAATCGTCATCCGGGATATGTAGAAGTTTTTCCTTAATGTTGAAAGGCAATTTGGCCTTCAACGCACGGAGTATATCACGCGTTGCGACTGGTTCGTCTAAAAAATGTCCCATGTTCAAGTATTTTTCAAAATATCTGCGTAAGTTACCATTTTTACTGTTAAAAGTTTCAGGTTCTAAAATTTGTCTTCTGAGTCGCTCCTGGACGGATTGCGACCAGAATTTGTTCAGAAAAGCACGCTCAAACTCACTGTACGTGGTACATACGTCAGCTTGACTGTATGCCCAGACAGCTGCATCGCCTTGGATGTAACCGACAATATATGAAATCTTTTTCCGGTCACTCCAAGTGCGTGGAAATGCGTTACTAAAAGATTTAAGAAAAATCACCGGATGAATGGTTCGTTTTTCTGGGATAAAAATCTGAAATTGCCTGTGTTTCATTAAGCTTTCATCTTCCTTCGCATTGTGATATGGATTTATTCCACTGTAATTACTGGTATGTTCAGCTGGCGAGTAATTACGATAATGTTGCTGTGGTTTACCATGATAATAGCTTGTGTTTGTGTTTCCACATCGTGGTATGTGTTGTAGTCGTGGTGTGTTTTGTTCTTGTGTATTTGTCGTGTGCGGAATGTGTGTATCATACTCGAATGTATATTGGTTTCTGAACTGTACATTTTGACTGATATTTTCGTTACATTCAGACTGTAGTTGATCGGTGAATTGTCTCATGGGTGCAGTGACGGATTGTACTGCGTCACTGATCAGCTGTTTGTTATTAGTAATGTATTGCGCTACGGAGTCGTGCACAATTGTTGGTAAATTTTCACGTAAGCATCTATCAAAATGTTTGTCTTTGTTCTCAACCCAATCATGAAATTCTTTATTAATATTTTGAAAATGAGCTGTGGCATCTGATTGTAAGATGTCAGTCAGGTGTTGTTCAACATTGTCAAATTTATTCTGTACGTCAGTAATTCGTTTTTCAAGATTGTCATGTACTGAAGGATATGTTTGAATTTGTTCAGTAAGAACTTCACACGTGACATTAAGGTTTTTTACTTGTGTCTGTAAAAGTGCTACGTCAGTTGTAGTCTTTTCTTGTCTCGTATTGAGCTGGGAAAATTTAGTACTGAGTTCGGTCATCTGTTTGGTCAGTGTGGCGTCTATAAGTTCCACACGCTTACATAAAGTGTCATTACCTATCTTGATTGCTATGAGATCAGATTTGATTTCGTCATTTTGTGTTTTTAACTGTTCATTTTGTGTCTCTAATTGTGCCTTTAAGGTTGCCATGTTTTCGGCGTTTTGTTTCATTAGCATTTGTAACATGTCGGCAATGTTTACCGTTTGGAAGGTCTCTGCCCCCGCCGCGTCATTAGACGTGACGTCATGCATTAACATGGGCTCTGATTGAGATTTTGAAATTTTTGTAGTAGACGGCCTATCGTCAAAATTTTCGTCAACACTTGCGTCAATGTTTGATGAATCGTCACTACCGGTTGCTGTCGTAAAGTCATTTTCTAACACTTGTCTCACGTCCGAGTCGGATTGCGTCTGAATAGTACGTCCTTGCTGTTCCATTTTTGCGTATTGTTTTCTAGTTATTACCATGCCACACGTGATATATGTTTCAAGAAAATTTTTGACACTGATTTTAAAATAAAATGTAGTTGAGCATGAATCGCTCGTAGCAACAATGGCTGTCTGTTAATTTAAAAATATAAACTGAATTTGAGATTATTGGTAATGGCTGCTGGCCATGTTACATGATATCGTACAGAAGTCGGCCATATTGTACACTCGTGTATTGGTATTGTTGCATACGTTATTGTTTAGGGAAAAGTACTGAGAATGAAATTTATCACTGAAACTGTTATGCAGAAAAGAAACACTACAGAATTTACTGAAAAGCTAATACACTGAATTATACGTCTGGTCAAGCCTACCAATGCAAAGATGCTGCGTCTTACCTTATTTTGCTGGAAGTTTCATTGCGTCTTCCCGCAATATTTCAGAATTGGAAAATATCTTCAGATTTTGTTATCTCTCATACATTGACGTCCAGGTCCAGAAAGTTGATTTTTTACATGAAACAAAGAGAACAATGTATCAAATGACAAAATAACAAGTCTGACACGCAGTCGCCAATATAAAATAAATAAATTAAATAAAAAAATATTGTTATTTTAAATATGTTAATTATTCTATCTGTATGATGGTGATTGTGATTGCAATTGTATTTGCTTATCTGGAACGTGGACGTTTAATTATTCGGTATCAGATGCTTGACAATGGCTTTTTCGTAAAGGCAATGTTACTCGTAGTTGACCGTGAAATAAAACTGAATAATCGGACTTCGTAATTGAATCGTTTCCAAAGACTGCTGCGGTAGGTGCGGACTCATAATCTAAATCTCAATATTACAATAATTTGCCAGCCATGCCAATACGTCGTACAGAGGTGATTGTCTACTAAACATAAAAAAGTTACACAGTTAGTTAAATCAGATATATTCAATGAATAAGCCTACAGTTCATAATCCTACTTACTTTTATAAATATAAATTCTTTACAGAATCGAGTGCCTAGTTTGGTTGCAACTCGCAGTATTCTTCTATAACATGAAATATGGCGGTGTGCCAGACAATAAAATAAAATACGTGCTTCTCGCACCACTTCAACCAGAGCTCTCTTTTCTTAATCAAACATAAGAGTAACGTAATTGTGCTTTTGTTTTATCAGCGACACAGCGCTGCAGTTGTGTGCCATAGGCTTTATTTATTTGTCACTGATTATTTATTTAATTAGTATTTCGCGTTTCCGCGGAAACTCACGCTCGGCATGCAAATGTGCCTTTATACAATGCAGCTTCGACAGTTTGCAATTACAATACCGATTGCTGCTTGGTCCCTGCATGTCCTGACTTTGCCGCGCACCCTTTGAGGCTGTTGCCCTTTCTGTACTTGCCCGAGGCCATCTAACCTAAAAAACCGCCCAGTCCACGCCACACAACCCCTGCTACCCGCGTAGCCGCTTGCTTCGTGTCACGCAGTCATCAAGGGTTCAGGAGTGGGCCTTCGGCTCCGAAAGCCCATATCGATCATGTTTCGTTGAATGGTTCGCACGCTGACAGTTATTGATGGCTCAGCATTGAAATCTGAAGCAATTTTCAGAAGAGTTGCACTTGTATCACATTGAACGATTCTGTTCAGTCCTCGATGGTCCCGTTCTTGCAGGATCTTTTTGCGGCCACATCGATATCGGAGATTTAATGTTTTACGGAGCACTTGTCACATGGTCGTACGGGAAAATCCAAACCTCATCACTAACTCGGAGATGCTGTGTCCCATCCCTCGTGTGCCGACTATAACACCAGGTTCAAACTCACTGAAATCTTCATGACCTGCCACTGTAACAGCAGTAACCGATCTAACAACTACGCCAGACACATGTCTTATATAGTGGTTGCCGACCGCAGAGCCGTATTCTGCCTGTTTAAATACTCTGTGTTTGAATACACATGGCTATACTAGTTTCTTTAACCTTCAGTCTAAATGTGGGTTTGGCTGTTTTCAACTTACCATCTGAGCTAAGCCGTAATGCCTCGCGTCTTCTTACATTCCTCTGGAAATGAAACTGATATACAAGAGAACGAAAAACGAGTCCAAGTTGCAAATATTTTATTTTTTATTAGATGACTAGTATCGGACTGAGACCCATTTTCAAATCAACATCACAAAGTCGAAAATGGCATTTCCAGAGATGTCAACAAAATGTTTAATGTACATTCAGAATGCATGCTGAACTTTCGCTAACTGATACTCCTTCAGGTCAGCTCCTACCATTCTTTCCTTCTTCCTGTTGCTAAATAAATACTGCATACATCTACCAATTTTGTGACTTTATCGCAGTCTACATAGAGATTTAATAGCTTTCAGCTAATACTTTTCCCCTTCTTCAGCTTAGACTGTGTTCAACTTCTTATGATCTCTGCATAGCGGAGACGTTAAACCATAGCTTTCTCCTTTTCTTCTGTAATGTTTAGCAGTTTACATCTCTTCACTCTGGACTCTGCCAAGCGAAGTACAATAATATACTCAGTCAAATTCTGCTATTTGTCTCAGACTTGTAGCGCTAAGATGAACTATTCAGAGCAACACATACGGGACACTGCTGGATAGTGAAAAAAATGCTACACAGACGTAACAGCGCTGTCTTTGCAAATTGCAGCTGTGATTACCTGACACCGGGATTATGTAAGACACAATTTACATGTCTGGAGAGTGTTTTCTCCAAGGCAACCTTCAACTCAGTGTCAGTTCCATGTCAGGTATTGTAAACACCGTCCAATGAGGTAAAAGACACCCTGCATTGCTAACTGTACCTTAAACATTTAAAGGTTAGCACCTAGAACCATTCTCTTAAGTGAAAACTTTGTTTACTTTTTTTTTAATCTCCAAAACTTTTCTGCGGGTGAATGACAGACCTCCAGAATATGGAACCACATGCTGACGAGGTTACAGGAATTTTGTAATTTCTCGTGTTGTATTAGATAGTTTAGGGCGATCTTTTGTGTTATATTATTAAACTTGTTTCAAAAGTATGTGTACAGTGTTAGCCATATTGAATGCTTAGCAGTTGTCAGTTGACAAAAAAAGTTACGTATGAACTGGTAGTGTCGGCGTTTATTTATTTTGTATAAATATTGATCAGAAAATTTATATTACATTTTGCTATATGAACGGAATAACGCGCAGAAAACTTTTAATAAAGTTAAATATTGCTTTTTACGGGTCAGCTTTGAGTGGGACAAGAGTTTCCGAGTAGTACAAGCGTTTAGAACAGAGGTCACCAAATACGGGCACGGGGTGCAACCGGCCTGCGATGGAATATAATCCGGCCCGCGCTTGAGCTAAAGTTTTTTAAAAAATAGGGCTTGATTCTTTCTTCTCGTTTCAGTGTAAGAGGCCGCTACAGCAGTGCTTTCACGTGTTCTTAAATAACAGAGACGCTACCAGCAGCGCCGCGCCTACAATAACCGTGGCCCCCTCCCCGGTTGTGGTTGCCGTGTTTGCCGTGTTGTTTCATTAGGTTTTCTTTCTTTCAAATACGTATGAAATATGTCGTTGAAACCAAAAAAGAGAAAAATGGAGAGTGAGTGTCCTATGTTTCATATAACGTGGAAAGTAAAATATTTCGTTATGCAGAAAGACAACAAAACATTGTCTGTTATCTGAAACAAAGTTATTACTGTTATTAAGAAATACAATATTTGTCGCCGTAACGAAAAAACGCATGGCGCACAGTTTGATAAAGAAGGTGTATTTTAACTACAGCTGTAGAACTATTTCCTGACAAAACCAAAAAATGTGAAGCCGTAACTCTTCCAGAAAATACTGTAGTTCGTCGAGTTGAAGATATTATTTGCAATTTATCCAGCTACAAGTAATGGCACCTCAGTTTAATTGGTGCTCTACTCACCGACGACTCTACATACATCACTAAGACTGCACATCTCATGTTGTTTCCAGAGGTATTAACACAACTTCGAAGTTTGGGAAGACATGGCAGACCTGATTACCTTGCATGATACATATGAAGGCAGAAAAGTGTGTGACAGATGTGCAGGTTTCGTTGGACGAAATCCAGTGGTGTTACAAAATTCATCAAAATACCCTGCTTTGTTCATAAGGAAGCAGCTTGTGAAAAGACCTTTGGATACGTCCCATGTGATGAAGGCTTCAATTTTTGTTGCCAATTTCATTCGATGTCATGGACTCGAACACAGTTCAAGGCTTTCCTAGAGATATAGGATCTTAGTCAAGCGAACTGTCATTCCACACGGCAGTAGGTTGATAACATTTTACGAAGCCTCTTTCTTTTGGGAACAGAGACTGAAATATTCTGAATGAGAAAACAATCCTCCGGAAATCCTTTCGCAAAAAATGGCGGTGGAAACCAGCTCTCATAGCTCCACTTCAATTAAATGTCTAAAAACATTCATGGGGAAGACAATATTATTTGTGACTATTATACATTGAAGCCCCAAAGAAACTAGTATAGGCATGCGTATTCAAATACAAAGACATGTGAACATGCAGAATACGGCGCTGCAGTCGGCAACGCCTATATAAGATGACAAGTGTCTGACGCAGTTATTACATCGCCTAATGCTGCTACAATGGCAGGTTAGCAAGATTTAAGTGAGTTTGAACGTGGTGCTACAGCCCGCGCACGCTCGATGG
Source organism: Schistocerca piceifrons (assembly GCF_021461385.2). Taxonomy (NCBI): domain Eukaryota; kingdom Metazoa; phylum Arthropoda; class Insecta; order Orthoptera; family Acrididae; genus Schistocerca; species Schistocerca piceifrons. The sequence continues at coordinate 543,289,820 of NC_060144.1, forward strand.
GACACGGCATCTCCGAGGTAGCGATGAAGTGGGGTTTTTCCAGTACGACCGTTTCACGATTGTGCCGCGAATATCAGGAATCCGATGAAAACTAAATCTCCGACATCCCTCCCACCGGAAAAAGATACTGCCAGAAAGGAACCAACGACAAGTATCAAAGTGCAAACCATTCGACGAAACATCATCGAAAGTGCTTTCGGAGCCAAAGGCCCACTGGTGTAACCTTGATGACTGCGCGACACAAATCTTTACACCTCGCCTGGGCCGGTCAACACAAACATTGGACTGTTGATGACTGGAAACATGTTGCCTGGTCGGAAGAGTCTCGTTTCAAATTATATCGAGCGGATGGAAGTGTACGGGTATGAAAAAAATCTCGTGAATCCATGGACTCTGCATGTCGGCAGGAGACTGTTCAAGCTGGTGGAGGCTCTGTAATGGTACCAGGCGTGTGCAGTTGGAATGATATAGAACACCTGATACGTCTAGATACGAATCTGACAGGTGACACGCACGTAAGCATCCTGTCTGATCACCTGAATCGATTCTTATGATAATTATGCATTCCGACGGACTTGGGCAATTCCAGCAGGACAATGCGACACCCCACACGTCGAGAATTGCTACAGAGTGACTCCAGGAACTCTCTTCCGAGTTTTAACACCTCCGCTGGCCACCAAACACCACAGACATTAACATTATTGAGCATATCTGGGATGCCTTGCAACGTGCTGTTCAGAAGAGATCTCTACCCTCTCGTCCTTGTATGGATTTATGGACAGCCCTGCAGGATTCATAGTGTCAGTTCAGCACTACGTCAGACTTCAGTCGAGTCCATGCCACGTCGTGTTGCGGCTTTCCCGCGTGCTCGCGGGGGCCGTAAGCCATATTAGGCAGGTGGCTCTTCAGTGTAGCTTTCTCACTGAAAAAGATACTTTTTTAACATAATTTCAGACAGAAAATTTTCTTACGCTTCGCCAATTGACAGTCCTAGAAAGGTGAACATGGTTCAGTTTTTCCACTACCGTTTGCAACGGAATTTTTTAATCCGAAGAAAAATTTCTAATCTAAGTTCTCAGATTTGGATGCTCGTTCCACATAGATCCCAATTTTCTAGCACCCCTTTTCTTACAAATAACACAGACACTGCAGAATCGTATTTATCCGCCGACACCGGTCAAGGGACTTTCGAGAAAAATATCTCTCCTATACGAGAATATGTATATATGGATGCACGATTACAGGATGTAGACACGTGGTTCTCGACATGTGGATGCGCGGCCGCGAGGCGTCCTGGGAGAGCGATATGGTAAGGTGAACGCTAGCGATAAGCGGGAAACCCTCGTTCGTGTCCCGGTTCGACACAAATTGTCATTGTCGTCATTCAATTCTACAGCTGATGGTAACCCATATTGGAAATGCAAATACATGTATTGTATAAAATAGCAGTGTTGCTCAGAAGCAGATCCTAGCGTTCAGGAGGCATTAATGTCTATGTAACTACTGCAACATTTGCAACTGTCTTTCTTTTGAAATGGGGCAAACTGGTTTTATTCACGTTACGTGGGCTGTGGTTAGAAGATAGTAAAATGATACGTTACGGTGTTAAGACAGCTCTATTGCTACGTAAGCCTCGATTAAAGTCTCGTTGTGCTCAGAGTGACAGCTTTGTTCACAGGTACAGGAGCAAAACGTCCGACGTCATTAAGCCACAGCTCATTTGTTCTGATATGTAGTTAATACAGCCTCTCATCGGATCCGACGTGCGGAACTTTCATGTTTTTTTTATTTTTAGATGACAGATGAGACGGCCTGTAAGATTTAGTCGAGTCATGCGCTTTCTAGACAGAACTTAATAACAAGTAGCAACACGTAACACGCAGGTGTTAATGGTTAATGAGAAACTAATCATCACCGAAATTGATAAACTGACCGCTAAAAGGTAAGATGAGAGATATAGTTATCTATGCATGCAGTAAATAGGAAAACGGTCGTCTACTTTAAATCGCACAAACACTGGGGAAAAGTATCAAAGTGTCCGTACACATTTCTATAGCTCCAAGATGGCAGCTGTATAGTGCACAGTGACTGTTTCTAGCAATGGTAATGAAGATGCCAGGATACTGGCGTTGAAGTTAATTTCTTGAATGAGTACGGAGAAGCATCCTTTCTATTTAAAGACAGAGAAAAGCTTGTATCCAAATTTTAACAGGGACGCACGTAGCATCACTCATACCAAACGCACTTTTCATAGTTGTAAGGAGTGACCAGCCTTGCTGCTTTGTGATATTAATTTTTATTTCTTTCCCTTTAGCCACATATCTGTTTCGGTTAAATTCCCATTTTCGAGTGACCTGCGGCACAATGTGGGTAACACTTTGATTATACATTTTTTTGTTGTAGTGGAACAATGAGCAGGGTTTCTACATCTACATCTACATGGGTACTCTGCAAATCACATTTAAGTGCCTGGCAGAGGGTTCCTCGAACCACCTTCACAATTCTCTATTATTCCAATCTCGCATAGGGCGCGGGAAGAATGAACACCTGTATCTTTCCGTACGAGCTCTGATTTCCCTTATTTTATCTTGGTGATCGTTCCTCCCTATGTAAGCCGGTGTCAACAAAATATTTTCGCATTCGGAGGAGAAAGTTGGTTATTGGAATTTCGTGAGAAGATTCCGTCGCAACGAAAAACGCCTTTCTTTTAATGACGTCCATCCCAAATCCTGTATAATTTCTGTGACACTCTCTCCCATATTTCGCGATGATACAAAACGTGCTGCCTTTCTTTGAACTTTTTCGATGTACTCAGTCAGTCCTATCTGGTAAGGATCCCACACCGAGCAACAGTATTCAAAAAGAGGACGGACTGGCGTAGTGTAGGCAGTGTCCTTGCTTCTTACTTATACATTGTCTAGATGGCTGACATACAAATAACATCACTGGAAACTATGTTTTGACTGTCGTACCACAGGTGCTGAATTAATGGTTATAAACGGATTATGACAATAATTTGACAGTTTTGCAGCTACGTTGTCATATGATATAAAGTATAAGTACTGTTATACAGATGATATATACATTATTTCGTTGCGCGTATATCTATGGTTGTAGTAGTCTATGTTTATATCGATCGTAGGTGCTATTAATTTATAAGTGTTTATCGGGTAAGCCTTTTTTATTTGACTTGTATGCTTTTGTTAACTTCTATTGTCGATAATTTTTCGTAAATCATAACAGTCTCTTACGTATTATATTGACTCTCTGGCATATGTTTCCCGATTATGTGTATGACCAACGTTATGAAGCATTTATTATGAAATTTGTTGTATGTGCTTCCATATCCTGCTCTAGAATTTCCAGTAGACGTTACAATTTTTAATATGGATGTGGTCAAAGGGCTTATCACCGTTTCGAATCTTTATTAACATAATCATCCCATCAGTATCCGAAGGAAACGTTCTGAAATTAAAAATATTGTCATACACTTAGTGCAAAGTCACAGACAGGTTCTGACCTACAAAATCTTATTGTATGTAATGGCTACCGTAAAATACTTGCAGCAACTAGTACCAATACACCCTTCGTTCGCCAACGTAATGTAGACAAGATTCACTGAAAAGTATATCTTAACTAGGAGCGACGTTATGGATATGACCTTTTAACATTATCTGGCTGCGAAGCCGCTTGTGTTTCAATAATACAACAATTTTACTAGCTGTTGGCGGAATTCTTCATTCGAATCGAGAAGTGATAAGATTTAATGACAGGAATTTATAACTGCCTTGTACAACGAGAGTTCGTCCCACATGTTCTTTGAGCATGACAAACATGTAATTAAGATATGAGCAGTTTGTTCATCTTATACAGGGTGGTCAGAAACACCGAAAAACTTGTAAGGCTGTTACATGATAGGCTGCGCTGAAAAATAACAGTTGAGAAAATAATTCATACATTGCGCCGTTTCCGAGTTATTTAGCACTGATGTCAGCCAATTAGGTTGTCGCACGCGAAGGTTCAAACAGCCTACCAGAGGTGGTGTTGTCAACATATTCTTCATTTGATCAGCCGGAAAAAGAAGAAACGGGAAATCAGTGGACGGTACCTGGGATAGAACTTGCAGCCATTCACCCTGGCGAGACCTTGTTTGCTAGTAATCGACGAAAAAAATCGGAATTCCCCGTGGTAACTTAGAGCCTTGAAACTAATAGTGCCACACTGAGAGGCGGTGGCTAAAGGACAGTCGTAGCGTGCATGAAGTTAGGTTCGAATCTCGTCAGATGATTCGAGATATTTATTTGTGATTTGTTATCGAAGTGACTGATCATTATTTGTATGCAACTGATTGCTTGACATGAATTTGTTTGATTTTTACTCCTCTGTAACGTCATGTTAATCGTCTTAGTAGCATTCCGTTTTTCTTAATTGTTTCTTCCTATTACTGTTTTACGCGCATCAAGCGAAATTCTGATGATTGAAGAACGTGGACCTCTCCTTGTTGCCCATCAGCCAGGTATGTAACAAAAATAGGAGCAAACTAGTGATGATGATGAAGAAATAAATACGACATTTTTCAAGTTCCCGTGACAACAAAATAATCAAGAACGAAGAAGAAGTACAACATAAAAAACAGAAATCCATAAGAAAAAGAACACGTGTAAGTCAAATAAGGAAAAATTACTCAAAAAGCCAATGAAATTATTAAATCAAAAACAGGAGAAAAATAATAAAGTAAATAATTAGATAACAATAATTATGTTGAAGCGCCAAGGAAACTGTTATAGGCATGTGTACTCAAAAACAGAGATATACAAACAGGCAGAACACGCCGCTGCGGTCGGCAACGCCTATGTAAGACAAGTGTCTGGCACAGTTATTAGATCGGTTACTGATGCTACAATGGCACGTTATTAAGATTTAAGTGAGTTTGAACGTGGTGTTACAGTCGGCGTACGGGACACAGCATCTCCGAGGCAGCGATGAAGTGGAGACTTTGCAGTACGACCGTTTCATGAGTGTAACGTGAATATCAGGAATCCGGTAAAACATCAAATCTCCGACATCACTGCGGCCGGAGAAAGATCCTGTAAGAACGTGACCAACGACAACTGAAGAGAATTATTCAACGTGACAGAAGTGCAGCCCTTCCGCAAACTGCTGCAGATTTGAATGCTGGGCCATCAACAAGTGTCAGCATACGAAACATTCAGCGAAGCATCATCGGTATGGGCCTTCGGAGCCAAAGGCTCACTCGTGTACCCTTGATGACTGCACGACACAAAGCTTTACGCCTCACCTGGGCCCGTCAACACCGACATTGGACTGTTGATGATTGGAAATATGTTGCCTGGTCGGATGAGTCTCGTTTCAAACTGTATCTAGCCGATGGACGTCTACGCATATGGGGACGGCCTTATGAATTCATGGACCTTCCATGTCAGCTGGGAACTGCTCAAGCTGGTAGAGGCTCTGTAGTAGTGTCGGGCGTGTGCAACAGGATTGATATGGGACCCCTGAGACGTCTAGATACGACTCTAACAGGTGACACACACGTAAGCATCCTTTCTGATCACCTGCGCCCATTCATGTCCATTGTGCATTCCGACAGATTTGGGCAAATCGAGCAGGAAAATGCGACTACTCATGCGTCCAGAATTGCTACAGAGTGGCTGCAGGGACACTATTCTGAGTTTGAACACTTTCGATGGCCACCAAACTCCCCAGACGTGAACATTATTGAGCATAGTCCATTAAATTTCGGGCATGCAGCCGCGCAAATAAAATTTCCTCCACTGATATTTCCGCCTCGTATCGTCCGGCCATCCTCAGAGTGAGTCACAAGACTGAGGACAAGATTATTTTTTTTCCTTTATTGTATTTGCAGTTCCTCATCAGGGGCCGGCTGACAGTAACATAGGCTCTGCTCTTCAGCCAAGAGACATTACAAGGAGACAGGAAGACATTTAAAACAATATGAAGAAAACAACATGGCGGAACATAGAAAAAAAGGCGGAACATAAGACAAGAAAGCATAGAAAAAGCGGCGACTGTGAAACGGATGTAAAAATCTAAAAGCGTGTTTTACACAAAAAAACACACACTGTAAGGATTAGAAGACACCAGGTAAAGTGCGGTAGGAGCAAAAAAAGTTGCAAAACGATTAAAACAGACACGTGACGGACGGCGTAGCACGGAACAATCGTGGACTATATACAGATCGAGCACTCAATTAAAACCACATCACTTGATGACAGCGGATAACGGCACCGAACACAACACTGACGCAGCACACTTGATACGACAAGATGTCAAGCGCGGCCTTGTATGCACCACCGCGGCGGTACTGCGCATGCGGGTCACAGATGGTGGTCGGCGGCAGAGAGATACGTTTACATATGCGCCGCCTGTGGCGAAGGCGTACAGATATTCAATTCGCTTATCGATGTATGATCAGCGGCGGTGGCATCATAACGACTTCTCTGCAGTTTAATTACACCAAGAGCCGGATTCCATGCTTTGTCCAAATTGAAACCATTATCTCTATTTATTAAATTATTAGCTAATCAAATCTCTACAGCTTCCTTGAATACACAGTCCCAAAAGGAAGAGGTGGATGTTAAAATCTTCATATCACTGTAATTCGTGGAATGCCCTGTATCAATACAATTTTCGGCCACAGCTGACTTGTCTAGCAATGCATCACACATCTCTCATGAACGGTGCGTGTTGTTTGACCTATGTACGACTCTCTCAACTTCCGAAAGGAACCTGATACACACCCGCTTTAGGAAGCAGTAAATCGTCCTTTACAGAGTCGAGCAAAGCTGCTATCTTCGTGGGGAGGGGGGGGGGGCAGAAGATCACCTTGACGTAGTGTCTCTCACGAATACGGTCTATCTTCGAGGAAAGTGCAGCCACATAGCGCAAAAACGCACTTGGGGTAATTAAACTGCAGAGAAGTCGTCATGGTGTCACCGTCGCTAATCATACATAGATGCGTGCTCGCGGGGGCCTACACGATATTAGGCAGGTGTACAAGTTTCTTTGATCTCCAGTGTATTTCATAACAGTTACTCAAAATGTCCTCCTCCAACCTGAATGCACGCACTGCAATGCTGCGTCATGGAGTCCGCAAATTTTCCGAAATTTGAAGTTTCCCTGATTTCTTCAGAGGCTAAAATTACCTGGCAAGAATCTCTTCGGCGGTGTCTCGTAGGTAATTGTCTTCGCCTGCTTCCACAGATAAAAATCAAGGGGGATAAAATCTGACGAACGATCTCACCACGGAATAGGACCACATCGGCCCATCCACCTCTGCGGATACAACTCATCTACATGCTTCCAGAACGAAATTTTGACTCTACAGTCCAGCGTGCGCTGATACGGAACTTCTGGTAGATTAAACCTGGGTGCCAGACGGAGACTTACCTTGGCGGGTAAGTGCTCTATCGATTGAGCTACCCAAGCACGCAGTCTTCAAAACTTTGCAGGAGACTTTCTTTGAAGTTAGGAAGGTACGAGACTAGGTAATGTCGGAAGTAAAGCTGTGACGACGGTTCTTGCGTCGTGCTTGGTTTGCTCAGTCGGTACAGCACTTGTCCGAGAAAGGCAAAGGTCCCGAGTTCGAGTCTAGGTCTGTCAAGCAGTTTTGATCTGCCAGGAAGTTTTTCTTTTGAATGTTGCCGTACCGCAACTGCGACGGCGCGCCATTATGTTGGTATCACATTACCTGATGGACCACCAGAGGAAAGAAGTTTACATGGAACGCTAAACACCGGGAGGAAGTAGGTCGGGACCCAACAAACAGTCGCCTACGATACCTGCCCAAATGTTCACGTCAAACTTATGTGGATTAACTTCACGTACGTGCAATACTTATTTTCGTCATTCCGAATGTAGCTGTTTCGAAACTTGATTGACCGTTTCCTGGTGAAGCATGTCTCGTTTGTCCACAACTCTCTCCCTTCGAAATTCGGAATTTCGATACAGCGATTTAAGTACCACAGGGATTGTTGATTTCGAGAAGGATATTCCTTTTTCACCAAGTCTTGTAATTTTGTAGGTGGTACGGTAATAGATTTCCGTCGTGTAGGATGCCCACTACTACAGCGAGCTAAAGCTGTTGCGACAAACAGAGATACATTATACCATGCTTAGTTGTCAGGCATAATTTAAGATCATCGGATTAATTTTACTTACTCCCGATGAATTACGAATGGCCCTCGAGCTTGTAGTAGGATTTGTAACTACCACGTCAAGAAGATTTTCTTCAAATTGAACGGTTCGCACGTAGCGTTGTCGTTCAGTGTCAGCTTTGTTCGCAACAAGAATTCCGGTCTCCCTTAATCGCCTACCAACCCTTACGAACATATTCGCACCTGGAATAGCGCAGTTCGGAAATCTTAAGTTGTAAACTGTGTCGGCCCACGGCGTATTTGGACCCGCAGCGCCGTATGATAAATGCATACAGGCGTATTAGTCGTAGGGATATCGGATGACGCGTTCGGGTACCACTAAGTTCACTGCTGTGGCAGTACGTGTCACGCCCGCCTACGCCGCTGTCTCATCGCACTTCTTTCCGGGTACATTTGCAGCTAAACGATAGATTGCGTCAGTATCACTTACGAAGATGATCGATAACTGGCAGAAACAAGTTGGCTACACAAGCTGATACCAGTAATGCCAGTTTCCATCATTCAGATTATTTCTTCCTGTACGTGATCTCTATAAACATATTACTGCCTTTAGTTAGCATTAATACACACTACAACTGAACAGTGTAGCCTTTCGAATTCCTTTAATTCATTTGCCAATGATATTTCTACAAGATAGACTCTTAATTAACTTTACACCGCCTCTCTTCGCTTCCTGCACTTGGCGACGATAACGAAATGTGACAAGTAATTGGCTGAACCTCAATAAGAGGCGCTAAATGCGTGTCAGACCTTTATTGTACTTATTTAATTCTTCTGCGAGACTGATGTGATTGCAGTGAGTCGACCAAATTCGGCAGACCTTCTTTTGATATAAGAATATTTTCATATGCCTACAGATCTAATTTTCTACAGAGGTACAGCCACATATAATATTATGTAAGTGCCAGATCACACGTTTGTCCAGAGAACCCACTTACATAACTTACTTGCCGTCAAAGAACTGAGAAGGAATTCTTATACCACAACATTATGCTGTTCACCTCATCACTGCAAGAAATAATGAGACAAATCAGAAAACAAATAATTTATTAAGAACGTATAACGTGCCACCAGGAAACTGACGGGTTGTAAGTGCCAGCCAGATCTTATTTTTCAAGTTCCATTGACAGATAAGAAGTACGTTTTCCTTGCAATGTTAGTACAGAAATAGAGCAGAAATATTTTAAACATTTCTCATTTTTTAAATTTTTTAGTAAGAGAATAACGAAATTAAATTCGTATTCACTTCTTCGTCTTACGCAACTACAGTCTTGGGATCAAATGTTTACTGCAAAACTCCCAGTGTCGACAGCTCTTTCTGTTTCTCAACTGACAAATATGACTGGTCTTTCAGAGGAGGTACGATATAATGTACATCTGCCATGTACTCCTTCCTTTTTTCCATACTGTCTCGAAATCTGATAGAAAATCCACAGATATCTTTTCGTACGTGAAGTCAATAGCTTCACTGCAAAGTACCAATGGTAATATTACCAATGGCAGCGTCACTAAAGTGGAGTTATTAATCTTAGTTTTCCGAAGAGCCAATATGAGTAACTTAGATATCTTTAACGAAGCAGCTTAAATCACATAATAATGGCAAGTCTTCTGGTGCCAGACAGTATACCAATTAGGTTCATTTCAGAGACTGCAGATGCAGAGGCCCCATACTTACAAGGGAACCTCCCCATCGCACCCCCTCAGATTTAGCTATAAGTTGGCACAGTGGATAGATCAATCGAGAAAACAGGAAGAAGTTGTGTGGAACTATGAAAAAAATAAGCAAAATATACAAACTGAGTAGTCCATGCGAAGATAGGCAACATCAAGGATAGTGGCAGCCCTGGAGTGCTGTGGTCCCGCTGTTAGCGTGAGCAGCTGCGGAACGTGAGATAGCCGGCACGGTAGCTCCGCGTGTTCGGTCAGAGGATTAGTAGCCCTCAGTAATAAAAAAACTGAGTTAACCGATCAAAGACGAACTCAAACGGATGTCTTACGACGTCCGCCCTGAGCACATACGACGAACGAAAACGAACAAAATGAGATTAAAAAAAAAATAGAAAAAGAAAAAAAGAGGTCTTTGGTTTAAGTCTTCCCTCGTGTGAGAAGTTTAATTTTTTTTATTTTCAGACAATTATCAACTTCGCTCTCAAAAATTCCAGGACATGTTCAGATTTTCTTGGACATATGCAGGATTTGACGGTCTACATACGGAAAAATTAAAAACGTTAAAAACGTATGTTTTGACAGAGCACAAGGAAAACTGTGCGACTCTGAAACTGTTGCATTCATTTGTTGCAGTTTATGTCACGAACTCTTATTTTTTCATCACTTTTTTGGGAGTGATTATCACATCCACAAGATAACATAAATCGGGCAAGGTAGAAGAATCTTTTTACCCATACGCTAAGTGTACAAGTTAAGTGGGTCGACAACATATTCCTGTCATGTGACGCATATGCCGTCACCAGTGTCGTATAGAATATATCAGACGTGTTTTCCCGTGGAGGAATCGGTTGACCTATGACTTTGCGATCAAATGTTTTCGGTTCCCATTGGAGAGGCACGTCCTTTCGTCTACTAATCGCACGGTTTTGCGGTGTGGTCGCAAAACACAGACACTAAACTTATCACAGTGAACAGAGACGTCAATGAATGAACGGACAGATGATAACCTTGCTGAAATAAAGAAAGTAAACTCTTCTCTCGAGAGAATACTTGAACCAAGGACCTCTCGTTCCGCAACTACTCACTCTAACCACGGGACCACGGCGCTCCTGAGCTCATATTATCCTTGATGTTGCCTATCTTGCGTATGGACTACTCAGTTTGTATCATCATCATCATCATCATCATCATCATTTAAGACTGATTATGCCTTTCAGCGTTCAGTCTGGAGCATAGTCCCCCTTATAAAATTCCTCCATGATCCCCTATTCAGTGCTAACATTGGTGCCTCTTCTGATGTTAAACCTATTACTTCAAAATCATTCTTAACCGAATCCAGGTACCTTCTCCTTGGTCTGCCCCGACTCCTCCTACTCTCAGTTTATATATTTGGCTTATTTTCTTCATAGTTCCACACAACTTCTTCCTGTTTTCTCGATTGATCTGTGTTCAGTTTTTCAAGGCCTATCAACTGTGAAAACTTATAACTAAATCTGAGGGGGGTGCGATGGGGAGGTTCCCTTGTTAGCAATCATATACAAACACTCGCTCGAAGAAAGCTCCGTAGCAAAAGACTGGAAAGTTACAAAGCTCACGCCAATATTCAAGAAAGGAAGCTATTCTTGTTTCGAATTCCGGACTATTTCCTTCGTGTTCTTAGGTGAAGGAATTTTGAAAAACTGAGTTTAATAATTTCACTCTATTGACGCTGTTATTCGGTAATTTCACCATTGATGTCACGCAGTAAAGGTATTGATTGTGTCTTGCCGCTCGTGTGTTTTACTTACAGCCAGAATCTCTTTGGAGTTTCTGCCAGATTTAGAGACAGTTTCGTGTTGATGTTATGCTATCGACAGGGAATATCAAACTGATTCCATATTCCGAGGCTTTCAGAAGGCTTATGACGCGGTTTCTCACAAGCCAGTTCTAATCCGATTAAGTGCCTATAGAGAATGGCTTCAGTTCTACGACTGGATTTGTGATTTCCTCAGTTAAAGAAATTTGAAAGGCAGAACTACGTGCCATACCTCTTGTCCACCGCTGTCCCGTATTCACGAAGTCTTAACAGAGGGACGCACAATAAGCAAAGGTCTAAGGCTGCCTCGTTCACCGGGTAGGTCTTCTTCTGCTTTTTATTACGGGAACAGTTGAAAGGACAAGCGACGAAAATATTCTAGAATGATAGATGAGCTGTAGGAAAACATTAGCCGAAGTACTGAAACGATGTTCTAGTTCTGCTAAGAAACGTGATTTCACGAGGACAGAAAACAGAGTTGCAGGGCGACAGTTTTCAATACATGTTTTAAATTTTAAGTTGTTGTAATAATTGTAATTTGAAAAAGTATTTTATCATTAAAAATGTGTTTCTGTAATTGAATGTGTGTGTTATTGACGTGGTAACAATAGTTGTACATGTGTAGTCGAGTGATTGTAATTGTGCACGACATGTAATTTCTGTTTTACACTACTTACGAGGGTGACGTGTCCAGTGGCTGTGTGAAATGAAGTGAGTGGGTAAAATGAGACTGATATGCAATGAAAAATGAATGAAGCAAGGTCTGGTATTAGTGGACGGTATTGCGATATTGTTAGAAACGTCAGAACGGGCAACAGATCAAACCACTGAGCTCCAGAGGCAAGGGGCTGAAGTATGTTCGCAGATCGGTATCCAGAAGACTCAACATACGGCGAACACCAAGGCAGCTCCTAGATGGATGACGTTAGAAGGAGAGAACTTTCAGGAAACAGATATTTAAATACTTCAGAGAAATTTAAATACTGGTCTGAGATAAAAATAAGCTACGGGAGCACGAATAAGCTAGATTAATTTAGCATGTAAACTCAATATAAACGTCTGCAATAGGAAGACGCACAATGTTTCGTCCTGCAGCTGAAAGTATGAACCCTGTACAAATAGGATCACTTACGACTCTAGAACTTGTGGAATGAAGGAGTCTTAGGAGGAGATTGGGATCTCGACGAACAGGAGACGTTCAGTATACAAGCCAAGTAAACCAAGAATAGTATACCAAGATAGAGAGAAAATCGCAGACTGTCTCCGAACACATCTCTAGGATGACCAAGGGAGGTTGACATAGGCCGGCCTGTGTGGCCAAGCGGTTAAAGGCGCTACAGTCTGGAACCGCGCGACCGCTACGGTCGCAGGTTCGAATTCTGCCTCGGGCATGGATGTGTGTGATGTCCTTAAGTTAGTTAGGTTTAAGTAGTTCTAAGTTCTAGGGGACTGATGACCTGAGAAGTTAAGTCCCATAGTGCTCAGAGCCATTTTTTGGAGGTTGACATATGAGGTAATGTTTGTTGTGGAAAAGAGAACCAAAGTACGCTGGGTCTAAGAGGTACGAAGGGATCGGGATGAAATGGCAATACAGCAAACAGTGATTTACAACAAAAATCTTTAAAATACAGAAAATGAGGCTGTCATATGTTTCCAGGATGGTACTGGACACAGAATGGAAACATCAGGCAGAGAAGAGCATAGAAGGTCAAAATACAGTACTGAATGAACACTGGAGAAGGTTTAAGCCCAGCAGAAAAGAAACTCAGAAACTCATCCCAGCTGACGGCCTCAAATGGGCAAAAGGAAAAGAAGAGAAAGGAAAGGGACGTCAAAGAACTTAAAACAATGTGGTTTCGTTGCCTCAAGCGGCTAATTGAACTAATTTAGATTTTTTGGTTCTCATTCGGGAGAGATCGATGAAAAAACTATAGCCACACACAACAAATTTGAAGATGCTGTCGCGGATTAATCAAACTGAATCGCTGGAAATATTGTAGGTATCTGACACGATACACTATCTGTTCAAAAGTATTCGGACATCTACTAGAATGCATTTACACGGGACATGTCCACCCTTTCTCTTTATGACGAACTCTCCTGGGAACACTTTCAGTGAGTTGTCTGGACTTCGGTTGAGGAAAGGCAGCCCATTGTTTCTGAAGAGCTGAAACCAGAGACACTGGGGTCTGAAGCGAAATCGATTGTTCGTCTCATCCCAAGAATCTGGGCAGGCAAGTCCTCTTCAGGAATGTTACTGCCCACAAACCATTGTCCCATAGATGCTGTTTTATGAAAGGGTAGGTGGTGACGCTGATACAGACGAGCATCGTCCCCAGACTGTTCCTCTACTGTATGCAGTGTACAACGATTTGGAATGTGTTCATATTCTTCCACACTAAGCGTTTCTTTAAGCGTAATAGTGGGACCAAACACTAACCACGAAAAATACTCCCATACTGCAATACCACGTCAGTCGTATTCCAGAGTTCACTCTACACATGATGGCAGGTAAGATTCTCCAGGTATCTGTCAAATCCGAGCCCTTTCATCGGATTGCCACAGGGTACAACGTGTTCATCACTCGGTATCACTCGTTTCCAGTCACCCACTATCCAATAACGTCGCCCTTTAGAGCACTTCAAGCGTCGGATAGTGCCGAGTTCATAAATGTGTGGCTTATGAGGAGCTGCTTGATCACTGTACCAGCTTGTTTCTAACTCCCTACGCACAGTCGTTGCGCTAACCGGACCGTTGGTGGAACATTGGAACTCGCGAGTATTTCCTTCCGCTGATGCTATGCGATCTTTTACAACTAAATCTCAGCAATGCTCGGCGGCGTCTGCCCGTCAGCACACGGGTCCACCTGATCTTGGTTTAGCTGTAGGTGTTCCTTCGCGTTTCCACTTCACCATCACATCAACGACGGCCGAGTTTGGCAGCTTTGTAAGGACTGAGGTTTCCGTGGTGGATTCATTGCTAAGATTACATCCAACGTCTGGTTCCCGTTCGAAGTCATTGACTTCTCCCAACCGACCGACAACACAGTGAGTACTCCCGCCTCATTTTGCACTGGCCCGTCTGTCTCTCCTAGCCATCTTTGGTCAGTCCGGATACTGTCGGCGAGGTTAACTGCAACGCGACGGACATCTGTGCACTATGGAGTGAGGCACTAATTCCAAGATTCCTGAGCGCATTCAAACGTTATAAGCATCCAGGCATCAGGTGCGATTCTTTAACCACGCTGTCAGTCAGAATGTCAGCAGAGAAACAAGTCGAACGACTTTAGGGCAGGCGGTATAGGCGGCCACGTAACAGACCAGTCCGAGTAGTCTAGTGAGTTGCTAGCTTCGACAGTAGCTGTTAACTGGCACCAAACTGAAATTAATTGGCTGAAACCCAGTTCTCAAGTGCGACTGCAACTGCCACGAACTCCTAAGATTTTGTAACTGTTATCGAACGAGGAACGCGTTGGTATAACCTGCGAGGCGACGAAGGAACAGGTAAGGCTCTGTCTTACACTCACGTACGATACCAGACAACAAACGTATAGCCCAGCCTCTCGTTCACTTCCATGTTTTGAGTGTGCGCTGAAGATGCCTTCAGAACCAGAAGAAACCTAGGTGATGAACAAAACGTAGACAACGCAGTAACTTCCTCCCGCAGGACATGTCGACAAAACGTACTACCCAAAGCTTGGCCTCACGTCAAAATCAACAGGAGGACGCAAATGAAATGGGCTTTAGATAGCTGATGGGTGACACTTCCCATAAAAACTGCGACTGACTACTATTTTAGGATAACATTTTATTTCTGGAGAAGTTTTGATAGACCGACTAGCTTCCAAATGACAAAATTTGGAAAAATGGTAACTGTTAACAAACAGGTTTTCTCACGGTAGTAGCGACAGTAAAATGCTGTAGGCTTAAAGACACAACTCAGTCTGTACATTATTATTACACGATTAAGAATTTCGTGCAATGCTGTTGCACAGGCTGTATGATAACTGGACGTCTACGATATTTGACTGTGACTACAAATCCGAAAAAAATATGCACACAATTTGTATTTTTGGACGTTTTCTAGAAGATGCTCACATGATCGAAACTGTTCTTGGATATTTTCTACAAGACGCTCAAGTGATCTAAACTGATTCACAAATACAAGTTTATTTTAAAATGACAGCGTATTGTTGATTCTGCAGCAATATTCTATTTTTCAAGTGGATGCTTGCACTGTTCACGGATCACTTTTTATATCATGCCACGATCTTTCCGCAGTTCGCGTACGGATTTTTCGAATTTCTGTGGGAGTGAGTAGAGCGGCGTGACTTTCGCGCTTCTACCTCCATTTGAAGTCCCTTGTTCCACCACTCCTTTACCTTAAATAAGATACTGAGATCTCAGTGGTCGTCCCACGACACGACAACAACTTAACGAGCGGGAGGAAGGTGCAGGCTGAATTTACAGAAGGCTATTTGTTGCTTCACAATAGTTGGTAACTGTTTATTTAACAAGATATACTTAAAAACCAATAACACATAAATCAACAGTAATTCTTTGAGATTGATTTCAGGACGACAAACCAGAAAGACCAGACTTACGACAAATATTTTTTTTCTTGTTCAGGACAAGTGATTCCTCTTTAAAATAACAAGTTCAACGTTCATAATAACACAACTCGAGAGTCCTTTAGGAACTCGTAAAATTTCAACGAGGCAAATGTGACTTGTCTAAAATTACAGAAAGAGCATTACCATTACAATAAGAGCATCACTCATTAGATAGCAAACTTCAAACAAGGAAGATAGCCCTAATTTAGAAATATTTTACAAGTTCAGGATTACAATTAAAATATCTTGAGGGCACTTTTGGCACTAGCAATTCAGAAGCCGAAGGATAACCCCTTTTTATTTAAAAAGAATTACAAGTTCAGCATTTCACAAAATTGGAGGAGCTCTTTGACATTGGTAACTTTTCAAACAGGAAGGTAACAATATTCAAAATTTTGTAAGTTCAGCACTTGACAATATTTTCAGATTTACAGGTCCAGGATTGCAATAAAAGATTTGGAGCACCGTTTGGGCACTAAAACCGTTGGAACAGTAAGGTAACAACGATTTTAAAATTTAAAGCAGTCCAAAATTAAGGACTAAAAAATCTTCAAATCAAGCAATCGTTAAGGCAGCGATGACAAGCCAAGGCCCGGCTGGCGGATGCCAGACTTGGCTAGGATGGCTTAGAGCAGCAGACACTTTGATTTAAACTTAAGTCCGAATGCCATAAAGCTTAAGAACTTAACTTACAGAGAGATGCCGTAGCAAGCGGGGAGACCGGGCCGCATCGGTGGCTACCGCATGACAGGAGGCGAAACGCCACGCTGCACAAACGTCCACGGCCGGCGTGGACTAGCCAATCCCGCCGAACCCGCTGGTAGTGGATAACACGCCGGGGCCAACGGCTCCAAAGCTACGACCAACTCGGGAAGCCGAGGGCAAACAAACAGACGTATAATTTCTGCAGGACTGAGCATCAAAATAAGTAAATTCTCAAGACACAACGGAAGAATACAAACTGCAGACCCAGCATCAGGCACAGAGCCAAATTTAAGTGTTACAATGACTGCATAATCAAAACAAAGGTGATTACCCGGTTAATCGTTTAGCAACAATAACAAAACTTAACAATTAATTCGATTAAACGGCCAACTGTTAACAAAAGCCCCAAGAAACAAATTCACTTAAGTAAACTTTAAGGTAGTGAGAAATATTTGAACGCTAATACTTAAGCACGAGATCACAGTAGTAATAAAATACTGAACAATAAACAAATGCCTTCTTTTGAGAGAAAAAACCTTCCAATGTGAGAACAGAAAAAGAACCAACATTCATCGGGCCGCTGGTGTTTGCTTATCACAACCGTGCCTGATGTTACAATTCATGCACAATTCCGGGAAGCAAGAACTTAGCACCTTAAAGGTCAGGCTCTATATTAGGCCTCAGCGGTCACTAATGTATGTGATGCCCTTGGACATACACTCCTGGAAATTGAAATAAGAACACCGTGAATTCATTGTCCCAGGAAGGGGAAACTCTATTGACACATTCCTGGGGTCAGATACATCACATGATCACACTGACAGAACCACAGGCACATAGACACAGGCAACACAGCATGCACAATCTCGGCACTAGTACAGTGTATATCCACCTTTCGCAGCAATGCAGGCTGCTATTCTCCCATGGAGACGATCGTAGAGATGCTGGATGTAGTCCTGTGGAACGGCTTGCCATGCCATTTCCACCTGGCGCCTCAGTTGGACCAGCGTTCGTGCTGGACGTGCAGACCGCGTGAGACGACGCTTCATCCAGTCCCAAACATGCTCAATGGGGGACAGATCCGGAGATCTTGCTGGCCAGGGTAGTTGACTTACACCTTCTAGAGCACGTTGGGTGGCACGGGATACATGCGGACGTGCATTGTCCTGTTGGAACAGCAAGTTCCCTTGCCGGTCTAGGAATGGTAGAACGATGGGTTCGATGACGGTTTGGATGTACCGTGCACTATTCAGTGTCCCGTCGACGATCACCAGTGGTGTACGGCCAGTGTAGGAGATCGCTCCCCACACCATGATGCCGGGTGTTGGCCCTGTGTGCCTCGGTCGTATGCAGTCCTGATTGTGGCGCTCACCTGCACGGCGCCAAACACGCATACGACCATCACTGGCACCAAGGCAGAAGCGACTCTCATCGCTGAAGACGACACGTCTCCATTCGTCCCTCCATTCACGCCTGTCGCGACTCCACTGGAGGCGGGCTGCACGATGTTGGGGCGTGAGCGGAAGACGGCCTAACGGTGTGCGGGACCGTGGCCCAGCTTCATGGAGACGGTTGCGAATGGCCCTCGCCGATACCCCAGGAGCAACAGTGTCCCTAATTTGCTGGGAAGTGGCGGTGCGGTCCCCTACGGCACTGCGTAGGATCCTACGGTCTTGGCGTGCATCCGTGCGTCGCTGCGGTCCGGTCCCAGGTCGACGGGCACGTGCACCTTCTGCCGACCACTGGCGACAACATCGATGTACTGTGGAGGCCTCACGCCCCACGTGTTGAGCAATTCGGCGGTACGTCCACCCGGCCTCCCGCATGCCCACTATACGCCCTCGCTCAAAGTCCGTCAACTGCACATACGGTTCACGTCCACGCTGTCGCGGCATGCTATCAGTGTTAAAGACTGCGATGGAGCTCCGTATGCCACGGCAAACTGGCTCACACTGACGGCGGCGGTGCACAAATGCTACGCAGCTAGCGCCATTCGACGGCCAACACCGCGGTTCCTGGTGTGTCCGCTGTGCCGTGCGTGTGATCATTGCTTGTACAGCCCACTCGCAGTGTCCGGAGCAAGTATGGTGGGTCTGACACACCGGTGTCAATGTGTTCTTTTTTCCATTTCCAGGAGTGTATTACAACCAAATTAATTTTACACCCAAGCAATAATGACAAAGATCACCGAAATGCTGAACAAATTTCAATAAAAAAGGAAAATACGGTTTAAATACACTCAGATATAACATCCATAAATGGAGTTTACACAGAGAGGTAGAGGGGTGAATTTAGCTTGAGTACGGAGTGACTGAGAACAGCGGGCAAACGGGCCTGACGGAAGCAAGTCCAGCACCGGAGCACATGTGCCAAAATCAATAAACAGAAGTACCTCAAACAAAAATAAGGGAGGACCGGCTGCGTGACACAGAAACGGATTGTGCCAGTAAGCAAAAATATAAAGCTCGGAAAACGAGCCGACAATTCTCAAAAAATGGTTCACATGGCTCTGAGCACTATGGGACTTAACATCTTAGGTCATCAGTCCCCTAGAACTTAGAACTACTTAAACCTAACTAACCTAAGGACATCACACACAACCGTGCCCGAGGCAGGATTCGAACCTGCGACCGTAGCAGTCCCGCGGTTCCGGACTCAAGCGCCTAGAACCGCACGGCCACCGCGGCTGGCGACAATTCTCAGATACATATCGCACTGTTCGGAGCAAATCAAGCGCTCCATGATGCAGTACTATTCTAGGAACGAAACTTGAGCAAGCACTGCTGGTTGACCTGCGCTTGTGAGCCTAGCGGCTTATGTCGCCTTGTTGCTCAATGTCTGGTCTCAAAAGCGTTCGTCGTCCTCCGCATTCTTTGCATCACAAAGCAGATAACACAATTCCAGTCCCATTTCGGACATGGCGTAAAATTCCAGTATTGCTTCGGTCTGTGTCTCCTTCGTAGCAAATGTAAGCGGTCATTATAAATGATGAATGTGCTTTAGAAACTATTAAATAAAAATAGAGAATGCTGGTCTTGCGGTCTGATTTGTAAGACTACACGAGACTGCACGTTTACACCCTGGCAGCAGTCGCTTTAGCTTGTAAGCCTTCCACTTGTCTACCAGGCCATGCGTCTATTATCACTTTTATCAGAATCTTAAATAAAAACTGAATGCTGAGAAAAATTAATAAAAACGAGGCTCTATCATTGTTGTCTCCAATTGGTGAAGGGTGATTAATGTATATCAGCATGGGTTTAATCTTTTATAAAAATGGCAAGTGTTCATTAATCATAAAATAGGACAAATAACACGTGTTAAGCGAGATGATGTATCATGAATTATCGACAACGCAAACAGAAGCAACAAATAATTAGTACCAAACTGGGTCGCATTTGGTTAGCAAAAGATAAGGTTTGCGCACTCTATGTATCCTGGCTCAAAACATGTATAATGCAGTCTGAAATTATCAGACGCTGAACAGACATCGGTGAGTTTATTCCGCTGTCGGCTACGCCTATATAAGACAACAAGTGTCTGGCGCAGCTGCTAGGTCGATTACTGCTGCTACAATTACAGGTTATCAAGATTTAAGTGAGTTTGAACGTGGTGTTATAGTCGGCGCACGAGCGACGGGACATAGCATATCCGAGGAAGCGATGAAGTGGGAATTTTCCCACACGACCACTTCACGAGTGTACCGCAAATATCAGATATCAAGTAAAACATCAGATGTCCAACATCGCTGCGGCCTTCAAGAACGGGACCGACGACGACTGAGGAGAACCGTTCAATGTGGCAGAAGTACAACTCTTCCGCAAATTGCTGCAGATTTCAGTTCTCGACCATCAACAAGTGTCAGCGTGCAAACCATTCAACGGAACGTCACCGATATGGACTTTCGGAGCCGAAGGATCGGTCATGTACTCTTGATGACTGCGCGATACAAAGCTTTAAGCCTTGCATGGTCCCGTCAGCACCGACATTGGACTGCTGATGACTGGAAACGCGTTGCCTGGTCGGAGGAGTCGAAGGGCGTGTACAGGTGTGGAGATAACCTTATGAATCCATGAACCCTCCACCTCAGCAGGGGACTACTCAAGCAGCTAGAGGCTATGTAATGGTGTGGGGCTGGTGCAGTTGAAGTGATGCGTCTAAATACAACTCTGCCAATTGACAAGTATGTAAGCATCCCCTCTGATCATCTGCATCCATTCATGTCCATTGGGCATTCCGACGGACGTGGCCAATTCCAACAGAACAATGCGACACTCCACACGCGCAGAATTGCTACAGAGTGACTGCAGGAACACTCTTCTGAGTGTAAACACTTTCGCTGGCCACCAAACTCCCCAGACATGAGCATACCTTAGATGCCTTGCCACGTGCTATGCAGAAGAGATCTTCACCCTCTCGGTACCCTTACGGATTCATGGACAGCCCTGCAGGATTCGTGGTGGCACTTCCCTCCAGCACTACTTCAGACATTATTCGAGTCCATGCCACGTCGTGGTACGGCACGTCTGCGCGCTCGCGGGGGCTCTACGCGATATTAGGTAGGTATACCAGTTTTTTGGCGCTAAAGTGTATATGGCAGTGCGCACGAGGAGATCAAACGTCAAGTCTATGAATATGGTACAAATAAGATTGTCTTCGGCACCACGAGTTGATCGAGATTACTAAGGTCCAAACTTTTCATACACCTAAGACTTCAGCACAGGCTCGCCTGTCAAGACCCGTGGCAGTGCGAGGTCATGCTCAGGATGAGTGTCCCAAGTGCTACCCACTCATAACAGGATCCAAGACCAGAATTTCCACACCAGAACGGAGTCTGTATCAGAAGTCCTTTGTACTAATATCGGTGAACTCGAAAAGTGCACCAATGCAACCACTCCCACAATTTTTCGCACCAATAACAAGGCTCAACGAGTGCCAAATCTCCCTCTAGCTCTTCTGCACAACTTCTTGACCAATTGCAACCAAAGTTAATAATAGTTTTTCCCTTCTGGAGAAGCAGTCAATCCCTGACTCGTAAATTTACGAACAGGGAGAAAAAGAAATTACACTCCCGAATTATTTTTCCCACGGCAACTTTAGGCAACGTTGTTTGTGACTATTCTTTTAGGGTTAGAGTAAACAACACATTTATCACAGAGATCGTTATCTTGTCGGGCCGAACGTTACAGCATGCCCGACCAGGATCCTCGGCTAACTAAGTGCTTTTGCGTCCCAACGTAGACCATTTCAGAGCCGTCGTAAATGTTGCATTCCATCCTAAAATTCTTCCGAAGGCCCGAAGCCTCCCAAAAAGCTCAGCAGGCAGATGGACGACACCAGCTGAGTGCTCTGTCTTTCCCCGGTAAGTGCTTTGAGATGTTTCTCTCCGTACCAGCTGATGTGGTTTCCAACGCCAGAACATAAACTGCAACATTTACTGTTAAATAACCACACGGCCTGCTCGTTTTCAACTCGAGAAAGTACTATTCGAAGGAGAGCTACCATGAAGATCGCGCATGCATTACCACTGTGCATTCTCCCACCTACGCCTGATCATGTTGATAACTTCCTGTCCTCTCACAGAAAATGATGTGTGGGGTGTAATAACAACATTTAACAATAGACTTGAATATGAAAATAAGTGAGAGAGTGATTTGTCCTCTCTCAATACGTAAGAAAAAAATTTTTGATTCGAAGTTTCTTACGTATCATTGCAAGCGTTCTTTGTGCTCCTCTCATGTTACAGGACAAACGCATATTCTTCAGTCAAGTTCATCCAATATAAGTTCGAGCATGTCCTTGACAATGTTAGCAATGATACTGTCCTATAGTTCAGTCAATATTATAGGCAGATGTGTTTCTTAAATATTGGCTTTCGTGAATCCCCAAAGGAAAATAATCAGGAGTCCTTAAAAAAACCTGAAGAGTGCCAAATCATCTTGAGCGCCAACACCCCATCCATCAGTTTGGAAGTTACTCGTTCAGATGGCGGTGCATTATTCTATAGCAACGAAACAGGGCTCCATCTTCTTGAAATACACTCCTGGAAATTGAAATAAGAACACCGTGAATTCATTGTCCCAGGAAGGGGAAACTTTATTGACACATTCCTGGGGTCAGATACATCACATGATCACACTGACAGAACCACAGGCACATAGACACAGGCAACAGAGCATGCACAATGTCGGCACTAGTACAGTGTATATCCACCTTTCGCAGCAATGCAGGCTGCTATTCTCCCATGGAGACGATCGTAGAGATGCTGGATGTAGTCCTGTGGAACGGCTTGCCATGCCATTTCCACCTGGCGCCTCAGTTGGACCAGCGTTCGTGCTGGACGTGCAGACCGCGTGAGACGACGCTTCATCCAGTCCCAAACATGCTCAATGGGGGATAGATCCGGCGATCTTGCTGGCCAGGGTAGTTGACTTACACCTTCTAGAGCACGTTGGGTGGCACGGGATACATGCGGACGTCCATTGTCCTATTGGAACAGCAAGTTCCCTTGCCGGTCTAGGAATGGTAGAACGATGGGTTCGATGACGGTTTGGATGTACCGTGCACTATTCAGTGTCCCCTCGACGATCACCAGTGGTGTACGGCCAGTGTAGGAGATCGCTCCCCACACCATGATGCCGGGTGTTGGCCCTGTGTGCCTCGGTCGTATGCAGTCCTGATTGTGGCGCTCACCTGCACGGCGCCAAACACGCATACGACCATCATTGGCACCAAGGCAGAAGCGACTCTCATCGCTGAAGACGACACGTCTCCATTCGTCCCTCCATTCACGCCTGTCGCGACACCACTGGAGGCGGGCTGCACGATGTTGGGGCGTGAGCGGAAGACGGCCTAACGGTGTGCGGGACCGTAGCCCAGCTTCATGGAGACGGTTGCGAATGGTCCTCGCCGATACCCCAGGAGCAACAGTGTCCCTAATTTGCTGGGAAGTGGCGGTGCGGTCCCCTACGGCACTGCGTAGGATCCTACGGTCTTGGCGTGCATCCGTGCGTCGCTGCGGTCCGGTCCCAGGTCGACGGGCACGTGCACCTTCCGCCGACCACTGGCGACAACATCGATGTACTGTGGAGACCTCACGCCCCACGTGTTGAGCAATTCGGCGGTACGTCCACCCGGCCTCCCGCATGCCCACTATACGCCCTCGCTCAAAGTCCGTCAACTGCACATACGGTTCACGTCCACGCTGTCGCGGCATGCTACCAGTGTTAAAGACTGCGATGGAGCTCCGTATGCCACGGCAAACTGGCTGACACTGACGGCGGCGGTGCACAAATGCTGCGCAGCTAGCGCCATTCGACGGCCAACACCGCGGTTCCTGGTGTGTCCGCTGTGCCGTGCGTGTGATCATTGCTTGTACAGCCCTCTCGCAGTGTCCGGAGCAAGTATGGTGGGTCTGACACACCGGTGTCAATGTGTTCTTTTTTCCATTTCCAGGAGTGTATAATGTTTGGGATATGAGCTATCAGTTTAGGAAACAACCAGTCCTTAAATATGTATAAGTATGTTGTACTCATCAGAGTTCTCCCAGGATAAAAGTAGGGCCAGTGGACGTCGCTACCTAAAACAAAAGATAACACATTAATATATAACATGTTCCCCAAATATTGCTCGTGGAGTGGCGACCAATACGACACTGAAATAGTACATGTACAGCATACCCAGAAGCAGGTATAGACTCAGATCACAATGTAATAGTGATGAAGGGTATACTGAGGTTTAAGAGACTACTCACGAGGGGTCAGTGCCCAAAGAAGTGGTATATGGAATTGCTAAGGAAGAAAGAGGGTTCTTTGAAGGTGTAGATACTGTGTTAATTAATAGTTCAGTATAACTGCAAAGAAGGTAACTGCAAAGAGACCTAGGGTAACAAAAGACATACTTTAGTTGATCGATAAAAAGAAGGAAGTCCAAGGAAGTCCAGGAATGCAGAAATACAAGTCCCCAAGAAATGAAATACACTCCTGGAAATGGAAAAAAGAACACATTGACACCGGTGTGTCAGACCCACCATACTTGCTCCGGACACTGCGAGAGGGCTGTACAAGCAATGATCACACGCACGGCACAGCGGACACACCAGGAACCGCGGTGTTGGCCGTCGAATGGCGCTAGCTGCGCAGCATTTGTGCACCGCCGCCGTCAGTGTCAGCCAGTTTGCCGTGGCATACGGAGCTCCATCGCAGTCTTTAACACTGGTAGCATGCCGCGACAGCGTGGACGTGAACCGTGTGTGCAGTTGACGGACTTTGAGCGAGGGCGTATAGTAGGCATGCGGGAGGCCGGGTGGACGTACCGCCGAATTGCTCAACATGTGGGGCGTGAGGTCTCCACAGTACATCGATGTTGTCGCCAGTGGTCGGCCGAAGGTGCACGTGCCCGTCAACCTGGGACCGGACCGCAGCGACGCACGGACGCACGCCAAGACCGTAGGATCCTACGCAGTGCCGTAGGGGACCGCACCGCCACTTCCCAGCAAATTAGGGACACTGTTGCTCCTGGGGTATCGGCGAGGACCATTCGCAACCGTCTCCATGAAGCTGGGCTACGGTCCCGCACACCGTTAGGTCGTCTTCCGCTCACGCCCCAACATCGTGCAGCCCGCCTCCAGTGGTGTCGCGACAGGCGTGGATGGAGGGACGAATGGAGACGTGTCGTCTTCAGCGATGAGAGTCGCTTCTGCCTTGGTGCCAGTGATGGTCGTATGCGTGTTTGGCGCCGTGCAGGTGAGCGCCACAATCAGGACTGCATACGACCGAGGCACACGGGGCCAACACCCGGCATCATGGTGTGGGGAGCGATCTCCTACACTGGCCGTACACCACTGGTGATCGTCGAGGGGACACTGAATAGTGCACGGTACATCCAAACCGTCATCGAACCCATCGTTCTACCATTCCTAGACCGGCAAGGGAACTTGCTGTTCCAACAGGACAATGCACGTCCGCATGTATCCCGTGCCACCCAACGTGCTCTAGAAGGTGTAAGTCAACTACCCTGGCCAGCAAGATCTCCGGATCTGTCCCCCATTGAGCGTCGTCTCACGCGGTCTGCACGTCCAACACGAACGCTGGTCCAACTGAGGCGCCAGGTGGAAATGGCATGGCAAGCCGTTCCACAGGACTACATCCAGCATCTCTACGATCGTCTCCATGGGAGAATAGCAGCCTGCATTGCTGCGAAAGGTGGATATACACTGTACTAGTGCCGACATTGTGCATGCTGTGTTGCCTGTGTCTATGTGCCTGTGGTTCTGTCAGTGTGATCATGTGATGTATCTGACCCCAGGAATGTGTCAATAAAGTTTCCCCTTCCTGGGACAATGAATTCACGGTGTTCTTATTTCAATTTCCAGGAGTGTATAAGTAAATTGGAAATACAGGGAATCTGAGGCGAAATCGCTGCACGAAAAGTGTGAAGAAATCGCAAAAAGAAATGACTGCCGGAAAGACTGCCTCAGTACATAGAAAAGTCGAAAACCTTCTGTGAAAGCAAGGGCGGTAAGGGGTGCATAGACGATCCTCTGTGAGAGGCAGAGCTCGTCTCATGACGTGATAGAAGCAGACAGAGGAGTCCACAGGGAAGAGATATGGGATCAAGCATTAGAATAAGGAACTTAAAAGAACTTTGGAAGACTGAAAATCAAATTAAGCAGAAGACATAGGTAACATTCCCTCGGATTTCTGAAATCGCTGGGGCCAGTGGAAACAAAACGAGTATTCACGTTGGTGTGTAGAATGTATGAGACTGACGATATACCATCAGAAGATACACCTTTACGTGGAAAAACTTCGTCCAGACAATTCTGAAGATTACAAGAGCCGAAAAGAGCGACAATTATCGCACACAATCAGCTTAACATCTGATGCATCCAACTTTCTGATAATAATGATACACCGAAGAATGGAAAAGAAGATTGAGAATCTGTATGATTATGTAAGTCTGGTTGTAGGAAAGGTAAAGGCACCAGAGAGGTACTTCTAACGTTTCGGTTGATAAGAAAAGCAAGATAAAGAAAAATCATGACACTTCCATGGGGTTTGTCGACCTAGAGAAAGCGCTGTCAAATGGTGCAAGCTCTTCGAAGTTCTAAAAAAAATAGGGGTTAACTATAGGGAAAGGCGGATAATATACAATATGTACAAGAACCAAGAGGGAAAAATGAGAGCGGAACACCAAGAACGAAGTGATCGGATTAAAAAGGGTGTAGTACATCGAAAAACTAATATGGCAATAAGAGAAAGGTTCAGGAGCGGAATTAAAATTCAAGGTGAAGGAATATCAAAGGTAACATTAGGGGACGACATTGCTATCCTGAACGAAAGTGAAGAATTACAGGTTGTTCTGAAAGGAATGAACTCTCGTGAGTACAGAATTCTGATTAACAGTAAATCGAAGAAAGTCGAAACTAAAGAGAACAAGCAGAAATGAGAACAGCGGCCGGCCGAAGTGACCGTGCGGTTCTAGGCGCTGCAGTCTGGAACCGAGCAGCAGCTACGGTCGCAGGTTCGAATCCTGCCTCGGGCATGGATGTGTGTGATGTCCTTAGGTTAGTTAGGTTTAATTAGTTCTAAGTTCAAGGTGACTGATGACCTCAGAAGTTAAGTCGTATAGTGCTCAGAGCCATTTGAACCATTTTGAGAACAGCGAGAAAATTAACATAAGGATTCGTGATCACAAAATGGAAGACGTTAAGGAATTCTGATACCTAGGCACCAGGTAACTCCTGACGGATGGGGGAACGAAGGCATAAAAAGGAGAAAAACACTGGCAAACAGGGCATTCTTGGCCAAGAGAAATACACTAGTATCAGATATAGGCCTTAATTTCAAGAAGAAATTCCTGAGAATGTACATTTGGAGCAAATCATTATATGGTAGTGAAACATGGAGTGTAACAAAACCGAAACAGAAGAGAGTCGAAGCATTTGAGTTGTTGTGCTACAGAAGAACTTTGACAATTAGGTGGACTGGTAAGTTGAGAAATGAGGAGTTTGTCCTCAGAATCGGCGAGGAATGGAGTATATGGAAGTCTCTGAAAAGAAGAAGGGACATAATGATAGGATATCGGTTAAAACCTTATGACTTCTGTGGTACTAGAGGAAGCTAAAGAGGGTAAAAACTATAGAGGAAGATAGATGTTGGAATACATCTAGCAAATAATTGAGGACGTAGGTTGCATGTGCTGCTCTGAGATGAAGAGGTTGGTACAGGAGAGAAATTCGTGGCCAGCTGCTTCAAACCAGTCAGAAGGCAGACAGTTTATTTATATTGCATACTGGCTACGGGTTTCGGTACACAGTGCCATCGTCAGACATGCAGTCGTCATGCTTCCCGGAGATTGTACTGTTTACCGAAATTGGTAGACAGCACTCAAAATAAATACATTGTGACTACAGACACAAATATATAATTTGGCAGAAGACATTAACTTTTGAATTCCTGTGAATTTTCACTGTGACATTCAGATTTGTTGTGGACCATATGCATATATTGTGGCGTTTAAATGGAATGTCGCCCTCATCACTGAACAAAATTCGACATCTCTCTCTGTTTAGCCGGCCGCGGTGGTCTAGCGGTTCTAGGCGCGCAGTCCGGAACCGCACGACTGCTACGGTCGCAGGTTCGAATCCTGCCTCGGGCATGGATGTGTGTGATGTCCTTAGGTTAGTTAGGTTTAAGTAGTTCTAAGTTCTAGGGGACTGATGGCCTCAGATGTTAAGTCCCATAGTGCTCAGAGCCATTTGAACCATTTTTTTCTCTCTGTTTCAGGAGAATTAGCGTATAATGGTGTTGCCGCATGGTCGTAAAAATTACATTTGCTGTATGCTGTATGGTTTCTTGGTTCCTGATGAACTCGTTTGCGCAGAATCTTCCACGCACTTGACTGTGGACTGCCGAATTTGCGACTTGCACAACGTGTAGATTTCTTTTTGGCTACGACGGAACGCCTGTCGTGCACTCTCCACTGTCTGAACTGCGACACATGGGCCCCGGGAGCTTTTCCCTTAACAGACGCGGCCTGCGTCCTTCAGTTGTCGATTTCACTGCACAGTACTTCGGTGGGTTGGTGGATGTATCCCGTACTGTCTGTGAAACGCACGCTGCGCAGTAGTGACTGATTCATTCTTGTATACTAAGATGGTATCTGTTCTTTCGGACATGTCCGAAAGAACAGATACCATCGGTGACCATGCAGCTCGTTAGAATGAAATTACAATGAAATGAACACCCTTAGCTGCTTACAGGCGTTGACATACGTCAACGGGGACAGATGAAAATGTGTGCCTCGACCAGGACTCGAACCCGGGATCTCCTGCTTACATGGCAGACGCTCTATCCATCTGATCCACGGAGGAAACAGAGGATAGCGCGACTGCATGGATTTATCTCGGGCACGCCTCCCGCGAAACTCACATTCTCAACGTATTGTCCCGCGCTCCATTCTTAGTGCCCCCGCCCATTATACTCATTACTCGCGGCGCGTATGTCAACGCCTGTAAGCAGCTAAGGGTGTTCATTTCATTGTAATTGGATTCATTCTTCTCATCTTCTGTCTGAACAGCCTAGGAAGGCCCAACGGTAACAACCGGCCGCGGTGCTTTCCTCAGTCGATAGGCGTCGCTGGTTGCGGATGTTGTCGGCACAGAGCTCTCGAGGCCGTCATAGGTCTTCGTTACCGGAGCCGCTACTTCTCAGTCAAGTAGCTCCTCAATTTGCCACACAAGGGCTGAGTGCACTCCACTCGCCAGCAGCGCTCGGCAGACCCACACGGTCACCCATCCAGTTACTAGTCAAGCACGACAATTCTTAACTTCGGTGATCTGACGGGAACCGAAGTTAACAATACGGCAAGGCCGTTGGCACTTTTATCATACAGCAATACAAAAAATGCTTTTTGTTGATATTACGCCATTTTCACTATGTTTTTATTAAATCACTTTGTCAGTCCTTTCAGCAGAAAGTGGTTGAAGTTGATTTAAACTAACTTCCTGATATTGAAAATTTAAACATAGCTCAGAACTGGATGAGAATCCAATACTAACTCCTGTCTGGTGTGGGCCCCTCCGCCGGAGATTCGAGTCCTCCCTCGGGCATGGGTGTGTGTGTTGTTCTTAGCATTAGTTTAAGTAGAGAGTGAATCTAGGGACAAATGACCTCAGCAGTTTGGTCCCTTTAGGAATTCACACACATTTGAAGATTTCTTTTGTCTGGTGTGTGGCGGAGCGTATTTAGAGTACCACTGCGATTTTCTTCTTTTCCTGTACGATTCGCGAATGTTTTGTAGGGAGAACAATATTGCTGATAGGCCAAATGTGAGCTCGACTCTCACAAATTCTTACCTTCACGGTTTTTCCGTGAGGTAAACGTAGAAGGTAGTGATATATTGGCTGAGTTAGATGGCGACAAACTGAAATAAACTTGAAATTTTCCACGCGTCTCTGTTGCAGTCTTATCAGAATGTTTGATATCAACTGGAAAGTTTCACTCACACAAAATTAAAAAACACGAAATAATTACATTAAAAATAAAGTTTTTAATATACCACGCTTTTAAATATGTTTAAAAATTATGAAATAATTTCTTTCAGCACCAAACGTAATCGTAACCGCATCAGGTAGTCTGAAAATTTGTGATTGTAAATTTTTAATAGCTATGAAAATACTTCTAAGATTTAAAACGAAAAACGTGGGGAGTATGGAATACATTACTGATCCATGAATAATTCACCACCTTGCTATTATAATGCGTCCTAGCACCACGTTGTTATCAAATAGTGAAAGCGCTCCACGTTCTTCGTTACAAATCTTACAAGTATTTTCATATTGTTGTTGTGGTCTTCAGTCCAGAAACTGGTTTGATGCAGCGCTCCATGCTACTCTATCCTGTGCAAGCTTCTGCATTTCTAAGTACCAACTACAACCTACGTCCTTCTGAATCTGTTCAGTGTATTCATCTCTTGGTCTCCCTCTACGATTTTCACGCTCCACGCTGCGCTCCAACACTAACTTAGTGATCCCTTCATGCCTCACAACATGTCCTACCAACCGATCCTTTCTTCTAGTCAAATTGTACCACAGATTCC
Organism: Schistocerca piceifrons; assembly: GCF_021461385.2. NCBI lineage: Eukaryota > Metazoa > Arthropoda > Insecta > Orthoptera > Acrididae > Schistocerca > Schistocerca piceifrons. The sequence continues at coordinate 543,320,898 of NC_060144.1, forward strand.
TCTTCTCTACAATTCTATGCAGTACCTCCTCATTAAAAACGTGATCTACCCACCCAATCTTCAGAATTTTTCTGTAGCACCACATTTCGAATGTTTCTATTTTCTTCCTGTCTAAACTATTGATGGTCCATGTTTCACTTTCATATATGGCTACAATCCATGCAATACTTTTGGAAAAGGCTCCTGACACTTAAATCTATACTCGATGTTAACAAATTTCTCTTCTTCAGAAACGCTTTCCTTGCCATTGCCTCTCTACTTCGACCATCATCAGTTAATTTGCTCCCCAAATAGCAAAACTCCTTTAGTACTTTAAGTGTCTCATTTTCTAATCTAATTCCCTCAGCTTCATCCGGCTTAATTCGACTACATTCCATCATTCTCGTTTTGCTTTTGTTGGTGTTCATCTTATACCCTCCTTTCAAGACACTGTCTATTCCGTTCAGCTGCTCTTCTATGTGCTTTGCTGTCTCTAACAGAATTACAATGTCATCGGCAAACCCCAAAGTTTTTATTTTTTTCTCCATGGATTTAATTCATACTCCAAATTTTTCTTTTGTTTCCTTTACTGCTTGCTCAATATATAGATTGAATAAAATAGGCTACAACCCTGTCTCACTCTATTTCCAACCACTGCTTCCCTTTCATACCCCTCGACTCTTATAACTGCCATCTGGTTTCTGTACAAATTGTAAACAGCCTTTCGCTCCCTATATTTGACGCCTGTAACCTTCAGAATTTGAAAGAGAATATTCTAGCCAACACTGTCAAAAGCTTTCTCTAAGTCTACAAATGCTATCTTCTAAGATAAGTCGTAAGGTCAGTACTGCCTCACGTGGTACAACATTTATACGGAATCGAAACTGATCTTCCCCGAGGTCGGCTTCTACCAGTTTTTCCATTCGTCTGTAAAGAATTCGCGTTAGTATTTTGCAGCTGTGACTTATTAAACTGATTGTTCGGTAATTTTCACACCTGTCAACACCTGCCTTCTCTGGCGTTGCAATTATTATAATCTTGGAGTCTGAGGGTATTTCTCCTGTCTCATGCACCTTGCTCACCAGATGGTAAAGTTTCGTCATGGCTGGTTCTCCGAAGGCTGTCAGTAGTTCTAATGGAATGTTGTCTACTCCCAGGCCCTTGTTTCGACGTAAGTCTTAGTGCTCTGTCAAACTCTTCACGCAGTATCATATCTCCTGTTTCTTCTTCACCTACGTCCTCTTCCATCTCCATAATATTGCCCTCAAGTATTTTCATAGTCGCTAAAAACCCTTTATGAATCTGTACGGGTAGGAGAAATTATTTTATACTCTCTAGCACGATTTAAAAACAGAGTACATTAAAAATTATTTTTCATTACGTAATTATTGTAACAGCTGCAACCCTCGACCTGGTGAGTATAGTGAAACCTGCAATGACGTAAAGAAACCTTTAAAAAACTCCTATACTATTTTCGTTGGTTACTAGTGAAAACCGATGGACGGTAAATATTTGAAGCTATAAGAATTGTTTGTAATCACGCTGTATTTGAGAAGATAGTATGAGAATAGACCTAAATACATTGTGTGTTTCCTGTTGAACTGATAATTGATGTAATGAATAAGACCCAGTAGGTAATGGATGAAAAATAAATAAAGTAACACTTCACCTAATGAATCGAAGAGCTGACGTTTTATATCCATCAGCTCAGAATCGAATTACTGGTGCTGTTCGGATGAAGTGATTGCATTCATGGTATTTTCGATGCTCTGTCTGCGGATGATGTTTCGGCGCTTTAATTGCTATCCACAACTTGTTCCCTCAGGCACGCATTACAATGGCTCTGATTATTCATTGTCATTTTAAAACTGCATAACAGGGACTTTTAGAGGGCTCTTATCTGACCACGCGTGTACTATAGTTCTTCCGTAATTTTAATAATTTACATAGCATACCATATTTTGAACTACCATGCTACCGAATGTACTGTTATTATAAGAACGTCGAGTAACAAATCTTATTGGGAATGATTGTTGGTGAATACGGGATGAAAGTTTTACTGAGGAAAGAGCAAAACTCTTTCGTGACATTATGTAAGATCTAGTTCTTGCTCTGCACCGCTTCGGTGTGCAGTTAATTTTAATCTACTCTGACGAATTTCAGTATGTGACGTGGATGACAGCAAATCGTAGAAGTACATGCAGAACCACTTAGAAACGCTATCTACAGTACGACAGAATGCGACAGAGACCGCCTAAGGTAGGCTGTTAGGTAAGTTAGAAACCGTCCTGAAAACAGAACCAGATTTATGATATTAGTTGAGTTGCACAGACAGCGCGTCGTTTTTAATTTTCTTTTAGTTATTTTATTTTAAGGATTTGCAAATCTGGTGTAACTTCTTGTTGACGGCGTATTACTCACCCTTCCGAAAGCTCCTCATCTCCCAATGGTTCCAGAACTTCCTATTTACTCAGACGTGATAAGGAATTGTTAGAATTTAAATGCGAGATCTACATGAAAAAGTGTTAAGCTGACTTAGTTCGAAGACGTCATAATTTTTCATCGCAGAAGGTTAGGCGGAGTTTTAGTGTTGCTTTTTAAGTATGTAACTAGTCTTTCGCTTTGGCAATGTAGTCATAGAATTGTTATTGATGGATCAGTTACTTCTGAAGAGGCAAATTCGGAACTAGTTGTAGTCAGTGCTGTAAGTAGCAGCCATTATGATCCAAGCACATTGTAATGAGAGGTTCTGCAAGCTTCAGAATTCTTCGCTAAAAGTCTTTTGTTACCGTTCCACTCGGTTAGCGCATATAGTTTTAGTTATGAGTGCGAATTTTGATCGCATTATCTCCCTGCTAAACGTACCGAACAAAATACTCTACCTTCAAGGACAAGGTCGCTATACTGAAATGTGACGTGACTGATAGTTCACCACTGCAATAGTGAATTATAACAAATTCAGACTGAATGAAACACATTTGTCATAGTGCAGTGTGCCCAAACAGAACCATCCATACACAGTGTATTCCCATCTGGCGGCATTTCTGCATGCGAAAGATAATAAAGGTGCCGAATGGAAACCTGCGACAGACAATCCAAAGCATCCTGCGTCTTTTATTGCAGTTAAACAATGGTTCTTGCAGGCCCTGAAGAACGAGTAAGTTCGCACTTCAACAAGTCCTATACATGTTCTGTTGGTGAGAGAACTGCTGATCTCGCTGGGCATGGCAGTTGGACGCCACGAGCAGCACGTTGTGTCGCACCAGCCGTATGTGGGCGTGCGCTGTCCTGCTGAAAACGCACAGCACATCCTTGTCGAAGAAACGCCAGCAGCACGTGGATAATAGCCGTACAGTGTAGCAGGCATTGATTTACTTTGCGGCAGTGCCAATTGTGACACTTCTAACTGGTGACGTCACATCGCGAGGTCTGGAAGGGGACAACTGTGACGTGAGCGAAAGCACTCTGAAATAGGCAGATCACCAGATCTACACTATGTAATCAAAAGTATCCGGACACCCCCAAAAAACAGGTTTTTCATATTAGGTGCGCTGTACTGCCATTGACTGCCAGGTACTCCATATGAGCGATCTAAGTGTCATTAGACATCGTGAGAGAGGAGAATGGGGCGCTCCGCAAAACTCCCGGACTTGGAAAGTGGTCAGCTGATTGGTTGTCACTTGCGTAACACGTATGTACGCGAGATTTCCACAGTCCTGTACATCCCTAGGGCCACTGTTTCCAATGTGGTAGTGAAGTGGAAACGTGAAGGGACACGTACAGCACAAAGCGTACAGGCCGACCTCGTCCGTGACTGCCAGAGACCGCCGACGGTTGAAAAGGGTCGTAATGTGTAATAGGCAGACAACTTTCCAGACCATCACACAGGAATTCCAAACTCCATTAAGATCCACTGCAAGTACTATGACAGTTAGGCGGGAGGTGAGAAAACATGGATTTCATGGTCCAGCGGCTGCTCATAAGCCACACATCACGTGTCCTGACCTGAATCCTATAGAACACGTTTGGGATATTTTGGAACGCCGACTTCTTGACGGGCCTCACCGACCGACACCGATACCTCTCCTCAGAGGAGCACTCCGTGAAGAATGGGCTGCCATTCCCCAAGAAACTTTCCAGCACCTGACTGAACGTATCCCTCCGAGAGTGGAAGCTGTCATCAAGGCTAAATGGGGACAACATCATATTGAATTGCAGCATTGCCGATGGAGTGCGCCACTAGCTTGTAAGTCATTTGCAGCCAGGTGTCCGGATGCTTTTGATCACATAGTGTAGGTCATACACGTTTACGCTCATTAGTGATATACAGCAAGAAGCTACTCTCATCACAGGAGGCAATAGAGCGTCATCCACTCTCCAGTAAATACTTGCTCCTCTTCTTAATCCTCTATGGTCCCTCATGAAACAGCAGGTGCAACACGTGCTCGGAATTGGTTCATGGATAATGTTCGGTCGGCCGCAGCGACCCGCACAGTGCGCCGATCTTGAAGTCTGACTGTACTACATGGAAGCCCAGAACGTGGTCTACACGTGCAGGAATGTTGCAGGGATCAGTGTTGAAAGCGGCGACACACCACCGGCACACTGTGCCCAACATGTGGAGCAGTTAGCCTATACGTCCATCCAACTTCTCGCTGGAGCACCATACGACCGCTTTCAAAGGAAATTTGGAAATTTGTGGTAAGTTCCTATGGGACCCTAGGCTCCACACGCTACTTCATCTAACTGAAACTACCTTAGGCTAAGAACAACACACTCACCCACGCCAGAGAGAGGACTAGAACCTCCGGCAGGGGAAGCCGTGCGAACTGTTGAGCGCAAACTGTGACCACGGCTACCCAGCTCGGCCCTTTCAAAGGGCTGAAGCTGTTCAACAGAAGTACCTATTCGTCGGTGGTGCATGGCTGCACGCTGAAATAAATATTGCATCTACGTCAACATCTGCATCTACTTGGATACTCTGCAAATCACATTTAAGTGCCTGGCAGAGTGTTCATCGAACCACCTTTACAATTTTTATTATTCCAATCTTGTATAGCGCGCTGAAAGAACGAACACCTATATCTTTCCGCACGTGCTCTCATTTCCCTTATTTTATCGTGGTGATCGCTTCTCCATTTGTAGGTCGGCATCAACAAAATAGTTTTGCATTCGGAGGAGAAAGTTGCTGATTGGAACGTCGTCAGAAGTTTCCTCCGCAACGAAACTTTCGTTTTAATGATCTCCACCCCAAGTCAAGGATAATTTCATTTACACCCTCTCCCCTATTTCACGATAATACAAAACGTGCTGTCCTTCTTTGAACATTTTCGATGTACTCCGTCAATCCCATCTGGTAAGGATCCCACACCGCGCAGCAGTATTCTAAAAGAGGACGGACAAGCGTAGTGTAGGCTGTCTCCGTAGTAGATCTGTTAATTTTCTGTGTCCTGCCAATAAAACCGATTCTTTGGTTAGCCTTCCCCACAACATTTTTTGTGTGTTCCTACCAATTTAAGCTGATCGTAATTGTAATTCCTAGGTATTTAGTAGAATTTACGGCCTCTAGATTTGACTGATTCATCGCATAACCGAAGTTTAACTGATTCCTTTTAGCACTCATATGGACGGCCTCACACTTTTCGTTATTTAGGAGCAATTGCCAATTTTCGCAAACAGATATCTTTTCTATAGCGATTTGCAAATTGTTTTCATTTCTTATTACTTTATTAGTATATAAACGACAGCATCATCTGCGAACAACTTAGGACGGTTGCTCGGATTGTCTCCTAAACCGTTTATATAGATAAGGAACAGCAGAGGGCCTATAACACTACCTTGGAGAATGCCAGGAATCACTTCTGTTTTACTCGATGACTTTCCGTCAGTTGCTACGAATTGTGACCTGTCTGACAGGAAATCACGAATCCAGTTGTAACACCATAGCTCTAATGCTGTACTGATTTATTTTGCTTTTATTTCATTTAATATTACATCGTTAAGCTTCTGTAAATATTGTTTGATTGAACGATAACACAAAATTGTTTACTCCTTTCCTTGTTAAAACTTTGATGTCATGATTTGATTCTGTGCTGTATAGTGTTTCTGTCATTTCAATTCGTTGTCCCATTTGGAGGGAACAAAACTTACTGTATATAATTGTAATTTTGTGTGAATAGTTTTTTGTAGAGATGTCAATATGTGTAAATGTTTTGTTTTATTTAATGGATTTGGTTGCTGTTATGTAAACTGCTGATCCTCACTTAGGGTTCTTAGTTAATTTGTATGTAAAAGGTGTAGTGGATCCCCTCGGGAACGGAACTGTGTAGCGCGCGCAAATTGTGGTTGGCCTATGTAGAAAAGGTGGAACTGATAGTCAGTCGGGGACGAGCCACCGGTCGGAGACGAGCTACGAGTCCGTGCACTGCCATGTAAAAGATGCATATTGTGCTGGTTCCGAGAGAGGTTTTTCCTGCTACTTTCCAATGCCTCGGATGGATGGATAAATAGCTGGAACTATTCTGGAATTTGTATCTATCATCGCCACCAAGAAATGACTGAGTCCTGCAGTTCTACTTGTAATTCCACCTACCAACGCGTAGTTGCCACCACATTGAGCAATCATTGCATCGGAATGCTATAATGATGTACTGTGAAGGATCAGCTTAATGGATGTGCTAATGTGCTGAAATATAGGGTAATTTATATCTGAATTTATGTACCTACCTTGACTTTTCTCCTCACCATAACACCTCTCAGGGTCCTCTCCGTTTGAACTAAAGTGATTACCGAGTGTCCTTACTGAAAGTACATTAAAACCCAGTTTTCTAATTAATGCCCCCTTTGAACATAGTAAAGAGAAAGTTAAAGTTAATGTGGCAAGAGAGTGAGTTAAAGTTAATGATGCTTGCTGAAATAATTTTCCTAGTAAAACTGCTTATTAATGTGTTGTTGCCAACTTCAAATTAAAATTTCTCAAGACTGAGGCTTATAGAGTTTTGCTTAGTAAATGATCACATTACTGCCTGTTGTTAATCGCAGAAAGTGTGTCAGTATCGTACATAAATGTTAATTTTATGTCTCACGGTAGTAAAAGTGGAAAACTGCATAGTAGGAAATTATATGTTCATGATTACTAAGTGTTTGTCTCTCTTGTGTATTATAAGTGCATATTAACAGTATAACAGGATCCACAGTTTGTCTAGTGTGCTAATGCGAGATAACAAATAACGGAAGGATCTTTATTTATGAAAATCATAATCTATTTATTAGAAAAACAGTGATAAGTAACCTGTCAGTGAATTTCAACTAACTCTCATTTTAAATATTAAAGTATTTAACTGAGAGAGACTTAACCTAAACCTATGTCCAATTTATTATCCTAGAGGGAATGTTAATGGTAGTGTTATAAAGACCACTCAGTTTGTGTAAGCCCTGAAAGTGATAGTGTTTTTCTGTACCTGTTATAATTTTGCAAATAGTTTGTGCTGCTCCAACTGTTAGTTTCAATCTTACCGTAAACATATGAGTGTGTCAGAGTTCATTGCACTCGCGTGTGGCCAAGTATAGGTTGTGTTTATCCATTAAAGTTACTAATAACTATTTTCTTGAACGAGAATGTTAATCATTCTCTTGCCTAGTTAGCCTGGCGACCGTTTTCGTTATCCGTTAAACAGTGCAGATAGGCAATATTTTGTTTGTCACTGTTTAATTATTTACGTAATTCTGACTTTCACTTCCGATAAGCCACCTCCGTTAGGAATAACACGGTCAACATAACAAAATTCCTCTCAGAGGGTAACACTGCTCTGTTGCTTTATACCATAATTGCTATAACAAAATAATTCTGTTTTGCAAACTGCCTTCAGCTTCGAGGTTATGGTATAGCAGTAGCAGACAGGAGTGTTATACGTGGCTTTTCCGTGCCAGGACTATTTGTTCTGTTGGGGTATACTACGTAATAAACCAAATTTGGTATTTCATAGTACAAGCTACGTAAAAGACAGCTGGAGTGTTATACGTGGCTTTTCCGTGAAAGGACTAATTGTTCTGTTGGGACATCGTATGTACTAAGCCAAACTTTGTATTTGATTGAATAAGCTACGTAAATGCTGTCGCAGTGTTACACAGTCACATGACTGAGACGACATTCCATTAGTACGAAATTTCACTACAAGCCGCTTGTATGGTAGAGTGTCAAAAGCCTCCTGGAAATCCAGAAATACGGAATCAATCTGAAATCGCTTGTCAATAGCACTCAACCCGCCTTGGGAGTAAAGAGCAAGTTGTGTTTCACAAGGACGAAGCCGAGCTGCCTGTGTGTCAATAGACCGTTTTCTTCGAGGTAATTCATAATGTTCGAACAAATATATGAGCCAAAATCATGCTGCATATCGACGTTAATGATATGGGCCTGTAATTTAGTGGATAACAGTGTTCATCCCTAAACCTATCGCAGTTACTGCCTGCAGGGTCAAAACAGCGAGTGTACAGACAGTCCTCCTGAGCGCCTTCTGATTGCCGACAGCCGTAACAAGTGGATCACTGGTGTTATATGCCTTCGGTATGTACATAATATGCCGTTGTAACTGAACACAGTCTACATCTATATCTACATCTACATCCATACTCCGCAAGCCACCTGACGGTGTGTGGCGGAGGGTACCTTGAGTACCTCTATCAGTTCTCCCTTCTATTCCAGTCTCGTATTGTTCGTGGAAAGAAGGATTGTCGGTATCCTTCTGTGTGGGCTCTAATCTCTCTGATTTTATCCTCATGGTCTCTTCGCGAGATATACGTAGGAAGGAGCAACATACTGCTTGACTCCTCGGTGGAGGTATGTTCTCGAAACTTCAACAAAAGCCCGTGCCGAGCTACTGAGCATCTCTCCTGCAGAGTCTTCCACTGGAGTTTATCCATCATCTCCGTAACGCTTTCGTGATTACTAAATGATCCTGTAACGAAGCGCGCTGCTCTCCGTTGGATCTTCTCTATCTCTTCTATCAACACTGTCTGGTACGGATCCCACACTGCTGAGCAGTATTCAAGCAGTGGGCGAACAAGCGTACTGCAACCTACTTCCTTTGTTTTCGGATTGCATTTCCTTAGGATTCTTCCAATGAATCTCTGTCTGGCATCTGCTTCACCAACGATCAACTTTATATGATCATTCCATTTTAAATCACTCCTAATGCGTACTCCCAGATAATTTATGAAATTAACTGCTTCCAGTTGCTGACCTGCTATTTTGTAGCTAAATTATAAGGGATTTATCTTTCTATGTGTTCGCAGCACATTACACTTGTCTACATTGAGATTTAATTGCCATTCCCTGCACCATGCGTCAATTTGCTGCAGATCCTTCTGCATTTCAGTACAATTTTCCATTGTTACAATCTCTCGATATACCACAGCATCATCCGCAAAAAGCCTCAGTGAACTTCCGATGTCATCCACAAGGTCATTTATGTATATCGTGAATAGCAACGGCCCTACGACACTCCCCTGCGGCACACCTGAAATCACTCTTACTTCGGAAGACTTCCCTCCATTGAGAATGACATGCTGCGTTCTGTTATCTAGGAACTCTTCAATCCAATCTCACAATTGGTCTGAGAGTCCATATGCTCTTACTTTGTTCATTAAACGACTGTGGGGAACTGTATCAAACGCCTTGCGGAAGTAAAGAAACACGGCATCTACCTGTGAACCCGTGTCTATGGCCCTCTGAGTCTCGTGGACGAATAGAGCGAGCTGGGTTTCACACGATCGTCTTTTTCCTAACCCATGCCAGTTCCTACAGAGTAGATTTCTAGTCTCCAGAAAAGTCATTGTACTCGAACTTAATACGTATTCCAAAATTCTACATCTGATCGACGTTAGAGATATGGGTCTATAGTTCTGCACATTTATTCGACGTCCCTTCTTGAAAACGGGGATGACCTGTGCCCTTTTCCAATCCTTCGTAACGCTACGCTCTTCTAGAGACCTACGGTACACTGCTGCAAGAAGGGGGGCAAATTCCTTCGCGTACTCTGTGTAAAATCGAACTGGTATCCCATCAAGTCCAGCAGCCTTTCCTCTTTTAAGCGATTTTAATTGTTTCTCTATCCCTCTGTCGTCTATTTCGATATCTACCATTTTGTCATCTGTGCGACAACCTAGAGAGGGAACTACAGTGCAGTCTTCCTCTGTGAAACAGCTTTGGGAAAAGACATTTAGTATTTCGGCCTTTAGTCTGTCATCCTCTGTTTCAGTACCATTTTGGTCACAGAGTGTCTGGACATTTTGTTTTGATCCACCCACCGCTTTGACATAAGACCAAAATTTCTTATGATTTTCTGCCAAGTCAGTACATAGAACTTTACTTTCGAATTCATTGAACGCCTCTCGCATAGCCCTCCTCACACTACATTTCGCTCCGCGCAGTTTTTGTTTGTCTGCAAGGCTTTGGCTATGTTTATGTTTGCTGTGAAGTTCCTTTTGCTTCCGCAGCAGTTTTCAATCTCGGTTGTTGTACCACGGTGGCCCCTTTCCATCTCTTACGATCTTGCTTGGCACATACTCATCTTAAGGGTGCTGTCCTTCTTTTTCCCTCGGTGTATTTGGCTGGGGTTACAAGGGCTATACGGGTGACCATGCTTAACATAATTCATTCTCGAGAAACTTTCAGATGGTTTAGCTGCTTGTGTGGCCAAGGTCGCTTACACACACCTTGCCCTTCAGTGCTCGGCTTGGAGGCAACCGCTTCGAATCTTTGTGGTGGAAAAAATTATCACCATCAATCTTTGCCCGCCAAGAGAAGGACAGGTGGTGGAGTGAAGTTCTAAGACATAAACTTCGAGATGATGATATTGTCGAAAATAACATCTGCAATCATAATTCCAGGTTTTGTAGGTTTAATTTCCCACGCCTATACAGATTATGTAAAACATCGGTTCTTAGGAAAACTGTTACATTAATTTTTGCCTAACTCAGTATTGTTGAGTGGTACTTAAGATGGGTAAATAAATTAGTGAAATCAATGTGAAGTGAAGTAGAAATTAGGAAATAAATGAAAAACTTAGTTTAGTATAGAAGAATTACACACTGGCAAACAGCGGGCAGAGCAGCAGTGACAGAAGAGCCAATGACCATGAAGCCAGCACGTTCAGGAAGCTGTCGATTCAGCCGTCAGCGCATCGCCCGACCCGATCACGAGTTTCTCAACTGTCACATGTGATCACAGGTCCTCGCCTACATTCAAAGAGCCAATGACCGACGTTAAGAAGATTCTTCGAGAAGTTTTTCAACATGACAGAAGAGGCAATGGCCGTGAAGTCGTTCACCTCCAGTGAACTGAAGTAAATAAATACGCGAGACACAGTGGGCCTGACAGTAGTTTTCAGTTCCAGTACAGTTCAGTCGGTGCTGCAGATCGTCATGTAGGAAGAGACTACATTGTACAGGTCCGCCGCTGTAATGGAATAGCAAGCAGCAGCCTCGCCGCCAGAAGACAGAAGTTAGAAGCTATCTGAAGACTGATTTTGTACGTACCCGGGTGACTCGTGGGGACGGGAAGGAGACGGCCTCACATCAGCAGTCACCTGCGAGCTGGGATGAAGATCTGTCAGCCGAAGACTGGCAAGTTGGAGTCCGCTGTTCGAGTCCGGGACACTGGCCTTCCCTCGCCGCGCCGCTCCGCTGGCCGACGCACAACACACGCGGCCGCTTAGAGAAGAGAAACACTGGGACGCCACATCCAGGGTATCAGAATCCGATTCACGACTTCGTTCTCAATAATTAAACGGGAACCCGCATGAAGCGCGTCTCCAGTCAACTGGGCGAGACGGCGACACGAGATACACACCACCAGGCGTAATCAGATGCCGCCGCCTACGCAGCATGAAGGCTTCGCAGACGACACAGCTGCCACTCTCCCAGCCAGAACAATACAGTAAGGAAAGCATTGTACAAAACTTTCAATAAAAGTTATCGTATGTAGAAATGCTGTTTCATTCTACCTCATACCCGAGCCAAGGAAGAACCCACCCTGCCCATATGTGGTTAAGACAGAAGAAGTAATTTATTTAGTGTTTTTCACCCTGACATAATGCTTTAGAATCTAATGCCCTTTGCAGTAATGCTCGTCCTGACAATTGACGAACATCAAAAGAGAAAACCCAGTTACATTTGGTGTCAGAGAAAAAAACCCTTGGCTCAATATGAGGTGTGAATGACAGTCATTAAAGGTCCACAGTTAGTATTGTTTAATGTGTGAAAGGATAGAGGTTTGCATAGCAGTCCTAATATTTTCTTTGTTTAGAAGCGTATTTTCTCTCATAATTTTTAGAGTTTGTCGAAAATATCTAAACATCTTTTTAATTCACTGTGGTAAGATTGTGTAACTGATACTTTGTAAAATGATGACACGAAATCGTACAAAGTCAGAGTCAGCACCACAAGCGGTTTCTACTGAGGAAGCTATTCAGAGCTTAGTTAATCAAATAGCACAGCTTAAAAATGATAATAATGCATTATTTAAACAGTTGTGTGAGGTTAGGCAAACCGGTTTAATCCCTCCCACCCTAGATTCCTCAACAGTAGCCTTGGTAACTCCTTTTTCAGATAAACCTGACGAGGACATAACAGCTTTTTTTGATGCTTCAGTAGCAGCTGCAAAGTTAGGATCATGGTCAGATGAACAGCTGTTACAAATGACAAAGTTAAGATTGATAGGAGAGGCTAAAGCACACGTATTATACCATGAAGAATTACGGAATGCTCCAACATTTGAGGAATTGAAGAAAGGATTACTTAAACGTTTTCTAAAACAGAACAGTTGTAGATTTTATACGGAAAAATTAAACACTATCACTCAGAGGCAAAACGAGTCGTTAGAAAGCTTTGTAGATAGGATTAGGAAAGTTAATATTAACACCTATCAGTTGACAACTAGTGATGAAGCAAATAAAGTTATTTTACAAGAGGCAGAAGATAGAGCTCTGGATACATTTTTACGTGGGTTACCTCCTGAAACGTCTCGTCGTGTCAGGGCAGAGTTTCCTAAAAATTTAGCGGAAGCTGTATCTGTGGCGACGGCTTTCGAAGAAATAGACATTGCCACCAGATACAAGAAGAAGCGAAATGTATTTTCAGCAGGAGTATGATGTTTTAGGTGCGATCGACAGGGACATGTAGCAAAAAACTGCAGACAACCTCAATGCACTAATTGTCAAAGAATAGGTCACACATTCAAGGAATGCAGGTCTAAGAAAGTTTTCGGAAATAGAAATCAGTTAAACTTAAACGGGAATGTCGGAGCCAATAAAATTTCATGCCATTAAGACGAATGTGAAGGCAGAATGCTCGTTATCTGCTACCATACAGGATAAAGAGGCAAGGATACTGGTGGATACAGGCGCAAACGTATCAATAGTGAGTAATGAATGCATTGGAGAAAAGAAATATGATCTTCCAAGGTATAGATTGAGTGGGGTAGGAGGAGGTACAGTTAAGTCATTGGGATGTACATAATTGATTTTCTATATTCACGGTGTACAATTTCAAGAAGATGTAGAAGTGGTAACAAAGGTAACTGACGGGTACGACGCGATCCTAGGGATGGATTTCCTGAATAAACAACATGCTAAAATCGACCTCAGACAGCAAACTGTAGAACTTAGCGGAATAGGGTTTCAGATGGGTGACACCGCTGCAAAGGGCCCGCTGCCACAAGATTTCCCCAACCGGAAGGCAAAATTAACTACACTGCGTGCAACGCCCTTGAAGGTTGATTCGCGGAATAAGATACCATTTGGCTCACGAAAACTTTTCTGGATGACCGTTGACCCCGAGGTACCTACAGATACAATATGTCTAATAGAACCATTAGAAGAAAATGAGGAATTAGACGTATCACATTGTTTTGTACGCAGAAGTGTTGTACAGGTTCAATACGTTGAGGGAGAAAGAAAAGTACCGGTACATATTGACAATTTCGGAGTGGAGAACAAAGAGTTGCACAAGGGAATATTAGAAGCTACAGTCGCTACTTTTGAAGAAGAAGATTTCATTTGGTCAGATATTACTGATGGTCAGAAACCAGACGCCTATATAACCGCATTATGCCAGAAGATTGAGCATTTGAAAGGAAATGATGGGGACATGATAGAAGCAGTTTTAGTTGAGTTCCAAGATTTATTTAATGAAGAAGGTTCACTGCCAGCAACAGATATCACACTGCATAGGATCCCAACAGGAAATGGTCCCCCCCCCCCCCCCCCCCAGTTTATAGGAATCCTTATAGAGTTCCGCATCATTTACAGCCAGTACTGGATGAATTTTTAGAACAGCATCTAAAAGATGGAATTGTAGAATATTCTGATTCGCCTTATAGTTCAAATACTGTAATTATTCCAAAGAAGTCTCCTGACGGTACGAAACGATATAGATTTTGTTGTGACTACAGACACCTTGACAAACAATCTATCTCAGATGTTATTCTCTTGCAAACATTGCACATATCATTGACAGTTTGGGTAACAGGAAATACTTGCAACAATCGATTTACGTAGCGAATATCATCAATTGGGAGTTGCAGCTGAAGATAGACATAAAACAGCATTTTCTACCCCTGGAAGCCACTGGCAATTTAAAAGAATGCCTTTCGGCTTGAAAAACGCACCAGCAACTTTTCGAAGACTACTCGATGGAGTATTGCGAGGGCTCAAAACTCAGCTATCTTGTGTATATCTAGGCGATATTATTGTATTCTCCAAAGACGTTAAGGAACATGCTGTGCGTCTGCGTAACGTTTTTCAGAGACTTAGAAAAGCTAAATTAACGTTAAATATGGAAAAATGTTGTTTTTCATTGACAGAGGTTACATACCTAGGGCATGTCATTAATGAAAAAGGAATTAAAATAGAACCTCGATTAATTTCGGCAGTTAAGGACTTCCCAACACCACAACGTGTTAAGGAAGTACGAAGTTTCATTGGTCTCGCATCGTACTACCGGAAATATGTTCAAAATTTTGCTGAAATTGCCCGACCCTTAACCCAATTGTTGAAAAAGGGTGCAAAATTTCATTGGTCTGAAGATTGTGAATCAGCATTTCAAACCCTTGAAGATAAGTTAACACACAGTCCAGTATTAGCCTACGCAGGTTATAATAAAGAATTTATTTTATCCTGTGACGCAAGTGGTCATTCAGTAGGAGTTGTTTTGAGTCACAATATTAATGGCGCGGAACACCCGATAGCCTACGCTTCGAGACAACTGACAACGGCAGAAAGAAATTATTCCACAACGGAGAAAGAATTGTTAAGTGTTATTTATAGCATCAAATACTTTAAATGCTACTTGTATGGTAGGAAATTCAAGGTTATTACAGACCACGCAGCTTTAAAATGGTTGCTTGGGTTAAAGGATCCATTTAATCGTCTCACCTGTTGTGCCCTATGTCTTTCTGAAATGGATTTCGAAGTTATCCATAAACCAGGCAAAAACACACGAATGCAGATTGCCTAAGTCGAAAAATAGCACTTTTGGAAGCAACAGGCCGAGATACTGAGGACTGGAGAAAGGCACAAGATGAGGATACAGAATGCAAAAAATACGCAACTCAAAAACAATTTTGCTTTGAAGATGGTATATTATGCCGTAAAACAAAACTTGGACCGCGAATTGTTGTTCCCCAATACCTTAGACAAGAAATAATGGCAGAGGCCCACGATCATATCCTTGCAGGACACGGTGGACAGCGGACAACCGAAAGACGCGTAGCAGAGCGATTTTGGTGGCAAACCAGAAAGCAGGATGTTGCGCAGTACGTTCGTAATTGCATTGCGTGCGCACAACGACCTGAACTTTCTCGTTTAAAAATACCCTTACAGAGGCTCCCCGAGGCTTCATGTCCATTTCAGATCTGTGGACTGGATCTATACGGACCATTTCATAAAACACCTGCTGGTAATAAGTATGTTCTTACGATTATAGATCACTTTTCACGCTCTCTAGCTATGGTTAGTCTCCCAGATCAGCAAGCAAATACAGTTGCCCAAGCTTTTGTTTACAACTGGATACTTAAATTTGGCGGTACGCTATTATCACAGATCAAGGATCTAATTTTATGTCTGAATTAATGAAACAGCTGTGCCACTTACTAAAAATACGTAAATTACGCACAACTCTTTTACACCCTCAGTGCAACGGACGCACAGAAAGAGTTCATCGGACAATTGGCAAGATGCTTAGTTATTACATTAACGAACAACATTCTAATTGGGATACATATTTACCAATAATCGTATCGATATACAACGCCAAAATGCATGAAGAAACTGGCATGTCACCTTATGAAGTGGTCCATGGGAGAAAAATGCCATCCCCTTTTGATGTAATCAGGCAGAAAAACGGAAAAGTGGGAGAAACAGTTAAAGATTTCTGTCGAATGATGAAGGATGTATGGAAAAAGGTTCAAAAATTTAATACAAAGGCTTTGGAACGACAGGAAAGATTAGGTAATGCCCATGCTAAATATCCAAATTACAAAATCGGTCAGTGGGTGATGCTGTCAACGCCATACATTGCGAAAGGAAAAACGAAGAAATAAGTAACAAACTACAGAGGTCCTTATCAAATTAGGAGATCACGTCACCAGTCAACGTTAAACTGCAACTGCCCACCCGAACTACTATTGTCCATGCAAGTCGTTTAAAACCTTTTAAGGGCGCTCCAGATGTAATTCCTTCAACAATAGTGTCTGCTTTTCCGAAGGCTGGAGGAATTGCCCGAAAAGGAAAAAGAGTGGCCACGCCAGCACGACATACAGACATGGCATCACACAATCTTCGGCCAAGGGTGCGAATGTCCTAGTTGAATCATAGTAGACTGTGGATAGTATCCAAATGTAAATAATTAATAAATGATAATGGTTTATTTTTTAAGAAAAAAAAGTTGAATGTAGAAACATGTAGATCTTGTAGTTAACAATGTATTCCTTCTTTTCTTTGTTTTTGTTTTTACTAGGTTGGTGGGTCCATAACCATGTTGTTTGCTTTATCAGAAAACGCCATGCATGCATTTCCTACACAAAACCTATCCTACCTCAATGCCTGCCTTGACAGTTCCCTTCTGAAGTCATTAGATATGTTCATAAACTCACAGCAAGGCAAAATTGATGCCAATGTTATGATGCAACATGTCTTAAAGTTAATAAGTGAACACAAAAATAAAATTATAATGCTAGGAACGGGTATATCTGGAACCTTTGTGTTGGTGTTTCTGCTTTATACAGTTTTCTTTTATTTAAGACGAAAAAATAAGCCAAATAATAATATACCACTTCATCAAATCCCTGTTACCTGGATACCACACTCTTAACTGGTGTACTTCAGTGGTTACTTTTGAGCATTAGTGTATTAATTTTGTTTATTGTACTTCAGTCTTTACTAAACAGTCTCATGTTAAAATAAACAATACTGTAGAATAGATATTCGTGCATTAACATAGGGTAGATTAAACAGGTGTTGCTAAGTAATTTTCTAAGTGAAAAATCTAGTTTTGTTTAGTCAATGTCATCAAGATGTGTTACGCTTATTATAACGATTTATGTGTGAACTGTGTGATTCATGAGCGTACAGTGCTTTAGTAAAGTGATTTCAACATAATGTGAAGCGTGTGTAATCGTCTAAGTCGAGAGTTTTCATTGCTTGTGTTAGTGCTTTGGCCGTGTGAAGAGTGGAGGAATGTCGAGTGGTAAATTCGAGGGCGAATTTCGCTGAAGAGTGGAGGAATGTTGAGTGGTACTTAAGATAGGTAAATAAATTAGTGAAATCAATGTGAAGTGAAGTAGAAATTAGAAATGTAAAACTTAGTTTAGTTTAGAAGAAATACACACTGGCAAACAGCGGGAAAAGCATCAGTGGCAACGGTCGGCGCTTGAAGTCAGCACGTTCAGGAAGCTGTCGATTCAGCCGTCAGAGCATCGCCCGACCGGCTCACGTGTCGCACATAAAATTCCGTTTTAATTAATTCTGTTCATAACGGGGAACAAACAGACGCATAACGTCAACATTGAGCATCGCATTAAAGACGTGATGAGCAATATTTGTTTGGGCTGACTCCAGCTACAAATTGAAAAAAATCGAAATTGCAAATATCTGCCGAAACACCAGAGAAAACGCTTTTGACGACTGTTAGGAGAGACACCCTGTATAATAAAACAGGCTATTACATCGAAGAAATAACAGCTTTCTCGTATTCGAATTGCTGAATGGTTATCCTGCAACATTTTTGGCATCATAACTTCTGGGCCAGTCGTTTACGTTCCTAAATTCATTTTAACGTAAACTGATACATTGGCTCTTGTCCACCAACCCTTGAAGTTTGTATCATTATCATCATCAGCATGGAAAATTCTACTATTATTCTACTATGATGGTATTAAGGATTCCTAATATCGTGTATGTTATCAGACCCACCTCTATTTCCGTGAAGACATCTCCGGCCCTTTCTAGCTTTTTACCTCGTTCCAGACGTCACTATTTCGACTATGTGTATTTTTCATTAAATTCCATTTTCCAAAATATCTGGCATCCTCTTCCATTATGTAACATATAGAAACCCATAATGTTCGGCAAGAAACAGTTGTAAATGAAGCATGACTAGAAAATAAGAACATTATGTGAAAAACACTGGAGAATGCCATTTTTCAGCAGGAGGAAGCGGTGAAGCATCCATCCTGCTCTGCATGTTTCCATACGTTTTTATAGGTCGTAGTTTCGTTCTCTTCCGAGAGAATCGTTCTGCACATGGTATCCATCGCATCGACGCACTTTCGGAATGGAATTACCGTTTAGAACTCGTAACTCAATATATCAAATTTAAGCAAAACGAGAAGACGAAAGAACTTTCGCCTCACTATAATTAGGGAGGCAAATGATCTTCTACTAAGTACTTCGTTAACAAAAAAATTTTATCGTTACGGAGATTCCTGGTTAATGTCAATCCATAGAAGAACAGTGTCGATGTGACCTGCCGTCTGAGCAGAAAACTGTAGCGTAGATCGAATGAGGTCTGTGATGAGTCGATTAAAGTACCGGACAATTGTTGGCTAGCAGCTGGTTTCAGTTCTCCTTCCTGCAAGCTGACTTCATGTTACTAATGATATTTATAAGCCCCTCCAGGAAACTACCAAAATTATTTCTTTCATACGGCTACGACAGGTTGCTCATCCAGATCTTCACTAGCAACCCATTTTTAATGAACACGATGACGAGGACATTAACGTATTTTCGAAAGTCGCTTTTCTATCTAAACTCCATTCACAAGTTCAGTATTTTCTAAAACGACAAAAAAAGGACGATGGAAAACACACACTTCACCCTGGGATTACTTTTATCTGACTAATTACTTTAATAAATCTAAGAGCCTCATTTGCCATGTTTGTAAGAGTAGTTACAAGTTTCTTGTGTATACCCTTTCCCAGCTAATTAACTGTTCCTAATTACCGCTATAGCAAGTTTTCAGCTAGATGAAAAAGTAATCGAAAGGATGTATTTATAATCGCAATCTCTATGGGTGCTATAAACGCCACGTTAACTGCCGTCAGTTCTCCTCCATTACAGTTATCGGTTCCAGCAGTCAATGAATATCCTACTCATCCTGTTAATCTCATTTAACTGATAAAAGAGGGGGTTACTCTTGAATATGACAATAATCAAAGAAACGCATTAGGTAACATTTGGTTCCAGAAACTACTACAGCTACTGATATTTTTCAGGTCGCGTCTCTCCCAAATCCCAGAACTGGAGAGCCAGCCGAAGTTGCTACGAATCGGTAACAGACTCAAGACGTTTACTAAGCAAGGTAGTGCAATGGTAACACTACTATATTCGTTTTTAGGAGAATGGTGCTTGTAACACTTTCGAGTGGGTATCGATTGATTCACTAAGTTACCTCGTCAGTGGTTGAGCACACAATCAGAGGTTGCTGGATACCAGTTTCTTCAGTTAACATTTTGACGCTCTAGTTTACTGAACAACACGTATAACTGAAAAGGCAATCTTCTGTATACTGTCTATGATATCTAAACTTACTTCATATTATAACAGTCTACTTCAAATGGTTCAAATGACTCTGAGCACTATGCCACTTAACTTCTGAGGTCATCAGTCGCCTAGAAGTTAGAACTACTTAAACCTAACTAACCTAAGGACATCACACACATCCATGGCCGAGGCAGGATTCGAACCTGCGACCGTAGCGGTCGCGCGGTTCCAGACTGTAGCGTCTAGATCCGCTCGGCGACCCCGGCCGGCTAACAGTCTACTTACTTTCCCTCAGTTAGCGAAGTCTGTTTACATATCGTTGTTACTTTTGAAAATTGGCAATAATCCAAAACTGATAACTGACGCAACAATTTAAATCATAATACTACTAATCTAGTCTAATAATGACCACAACTCGCGAATTACAATCCAAATTACTACATAATAGAAATAGAAAGTGAATTTATCTCATCAAGAAGCTTAGGTGATGGGGAATAAATAATGAGTGATATATTTTGTCAATTTTATAAGATTGAGTTTTTATTGAAACACACTTTAAAATTGATGCACATGTGGAGAAAAACAATTTGTTCCAGTTTCAGAAAAACTGGATTATTTATTCAAGAGAAAGAGCTTCAAAAGTTGAGCAAGTCAACAACACGTCGGTCCACTTCCGGCCTTTCTGCGAGCAGGTGTTCGGCTTGGCACTGACTGACGCAGTTGTTGGGTATTCTGCTGAGGAATATCGTGCCAAATTGTGTTCAAATGGTACAGTGGCTCGTCAAAATCCCCAGACGGTTGGAGTTCTCTGTCCATAACTTCCAAACGTTCTCAAGTGGAGAGAGATTCGGTGACACTGATCGCCAAGGTAGGGCTTGGCAACCGTGAAGACAAGCAGTAGAAGCTCTCGCTGTGTACAGGCGGGCACTATCTTGATGAAATGCAAATGAAGGGCAGCAAAACTGGGCGTAGAATGTTGTCGAGGTACCGCTGTGCCGTAAGGGCGCCGCGGCTGAGAAGCGAGGGGCGCCTCTACGAGAGGAAATGGCGGCCCCGACCATCACTGCTGGTTAACGGGAGGTACGGCGGGCGACAGTCGGGCTGGTCTCCCACCACTGTGCGCGGCTCCTCCAGACAAGTCTTCGCTGGCCGTCGGGGCTCACTTCGAAGCAAGCCACATCAGTGAACACCATTCTCCTCCATTCCATGAATTTCCAGGCCGAAGATATGTATACAATTTTACAAATAAGATTTCCGACAAGTAACTTTCACGTACAACAAATCTGAACAAATGCTTTGAATCATTAACATAAATATCATACATTCATTTCCTTGTAACTCATATGAAATTCTTATTTTGTGAAAAAAAACAAATATTCTATGGAATCTATTACAGTTCAGGGGAGTATGTTCTTTAATTACGATGTAAAAGCAGATAAAACAATACATCAACATAACACAGAAAATTTAGTCTCCAAAAAAATTTTAAATAATTGTATGTTGTCCAAAAAATTGCATCCTTGTGGACAGAAATTTTCACTGGTAAGTTATCTCTTTCCCTTGTTTATTCATTCAATATTTAAAATTAATTCATTTGTTCAGTGCAATAATTTCATGGATATATACGAGTATATACATACACTACTGGCCATTAAAATTGCTACACCAAGAAGAAATACAGATGATGAAAGGGTATTCATTGAACAAATATATTATACTAGAACTGACATATGATTACATTTTCACGCAATTTCGGTGCATAGATCCTGAGAAATCAATACCCAGAACAACCACCTCTGCCCGTAATAACAGCCTTGATGCGCCTGGGCATTGAGTCAAACAGAGCTTGGATGCCTTGTACAAGTATAGCTGTCCATGCAGCTTCAACACGATACCACAGTTCGTCAAGATTTGTGACTGGCGTATTGTGACTAGCCAGTTGCTCAACCACCATTGACCAGACGTTTTCAATTGGTGAGAGATCTGGAGAATGTGCTGGCCAGGGCAACAGTCGAACATTTTCTGTATCCAGAAAGGCCCGTACAGGACCTGCAACATGTGGTCGTGCACTATCTTGCAGAAATGCAGGGTTTCGCAGGGATCGAATGAAGGGTAGAGCTACGGGTCGTAACACATCTGAAATGTAACGTCCGCTGTTCGAAGTGCCGTCAGTGCGAACAAGAGGTGACCGAGACGTGTAACCAATGGCACCCCATACTATCACGCCAGGTGATACACCAGTATGGCGATGACGAATACACGCTTCCAATGTGCGTTCACCGCCATGTCGCCGTACACGGATGCGACCATCAACAACGTTTCTCCAGGCAACGCCGGTCAACTGCTGTTTGTGTATGAGAAATCGCTCGGAAACTTTCCTCATGTCAGCACGTTGTAGGTGTCGCCACCGGCGCCAACCTTGTGTGAATGCTCTGAAAAGCTAATCATTTGGATATCACAGCATCTTCTTCCTGTCGGTTAAATTTCGAGTCTGTAGCGCGTCATCTTCGTGGTGTAGCAATTTTAAATGCCACTAGTGTATCTTGCGGCTCGAGCTACACCCTCCTGAAACAGCAGGTTTAAAACCCCATTTAGCCCTCTGTGTAATCGCCGCCTTGTTTCATTAAAAATGAGACAAAACTGTGACTCATCGAAATACATAGATACGGCATGTCAGCTACTGTGCAGTTTCTGTGCTGTTTGAATGATTAAAGACGTACAGTTTTAAACGTTGCTTTCAGGAACGTCTTTTTCGAGGTGCCCGACTCCGTATACCCACTGCATCCTCATTCCTTTCTAATATTGACTCATAAACTCATTACGACTGATCTGCACTCGCTAATAACAGTAACTCTTCTTGCGTTTGAAAAAGATTGTCTTTGACAACTGACTGCTGTCTTTAAAAAAACATTCCTGTGGATAAGGTATGTTCACTACTATATTCACCGTTCTATCACTATCATATTATTTTTCTTTTGGAGAGTAGCGAAAGTGATACCACTATATAAAAAAAGGAAATAGAAATCCTTTTGAAAATTATAGAGGAATAAGTCTGTTGAACACTAGCTTTAAATTATATACACGAACAAATAATTAAAAAACTGAAAAGAATTTCTGACGCCCTGTTACTGGAGGACAAAGTGGTTTTAGGAAAGAAAGGTCATGCAGTGATAGTATTACAGAAGGTCTGCGGGTAACTGAAAAGAGACGAGAACAAAATCTCGAGACTTACATTGTATTTGTAGATTATGAAAAGGCCTGCGACAGGGTGACTAGGGTATGCTGTTAATGAATACAAGAGTTTCTCCTAAACATGTAATACAAGTGAGAAACTGTATTTAAATAAGTAAATCTGAACGAATACATGCAGAGAGAGAACAGGCCCACTAGAAACTAAAGGAGAACAACGACAATTATTTAATACATTATATTGACGACGTTGTTAGACGATAGCAACAAGAAGTTAACACACGAAAAAAATTTATTGCTAGAAATGCACATTCAAACACGGTGCTCTTTGCTGACAAGGTGGATGATGATTTGCAATTGGTTTTACACTGGTTGGACAACAATATAACTTGGAAGTATCAGAAACTAAAACCAAAGTTATTGCTTTTAAAAGAGAATATCGAAAATAATACTAAATGGAAAATCAGTTGAACATGTGTCTCAGTTTTACATGTTAGAATGTGGTATAAATTATGAATATGGTATAAGATCTCCAAAAAGTAAAGCAAATAAAACGTGGCACTATACATCGAACATCACAAAATGAAGTCAGAGTCACATAAAGACATGTAATCACTACATCCACAATGTAATGACTACATAGTAGTGAGACATACAACAGACTGTAGACCTAAGGGAAAGAGACTTTTAGGCAGACTGAGGAAAAGTCAGCGTTTGAGAAGACGGAACGGGCTATATGCCTGCTCCTTGAAACGAAGACGAAGAAGGTCATTAATTTCTTGTTTAATGTAAGCGACCGGAAGGATAGACTGATGATGGGTAAGCTATGCATCAACATTTATAAAAACCTTGTAGCTCTTGTACTTGATCACTAAAAGATTAGTTAAAAAAGGGAAAAAAGTGTCCGAGTTTTTAGCGTATAAGTCTAGTAATTTCTAGCCTAGTAGTTGCTTATCTGATTCTGCTTACTAGCACTGTTTTTTCACTTTCATTTCAGTACCAGACATTTCAACAAATCGAATAATTTTTATTTTTAACTGTAAATCTTATGAAAATGCGAATAATCACATCAAATTAAAGCGCAAAATATCAAAGAGAAAATAAAATACTTTTTAATTAAATGTGGGAGATTTCACATATCTTCATCAATTTTTAATGTGTGTACATAGACCAGCAACTAAAATTAAGAGATATTATTAACATTTCTATTTGACAATGAATACAGAATTTTAACAAACGTAAAAACGTTGTTACTACGAGAATCCAACCACCGACTTCGTAAATTAGACTTATTCTCCGCACACTCAACAACCAAAATCTCTTATTATATTACATTTTTCTTGTTTCTTCATTTAATTCTTTTAATTTATCTTTCTTTAATGCAGCATTTCAAGAGCAAGTCGCCTGTGCTAAGCCTTGCATCACCATTTGTACAAGTTGTAGCATTCAGGCTGACATAAAAAAATCTCAACAACAAAAAATTATTACTGTAGAGTAATGGAATTTGGAGAATACATTTATCTAGGTGATTGACCTTGCAAGATCACACGTTAATGTAAGCGCGAGGTACGCCATTGCAAATTGAAATTTTGGTACATTAATAACCGACGTAAAACCCAGAATGTTGAAAGCGAGCGTCCATAAGTGCATGCATTGTGATGTACGGGTGCCAGACGGCAGTGTGTGGGATGCAGTTCAATGGCTGTTGCACTTGGTCGATCAGTACAGCGACGGTTAATGGTGATCGTCCAATGATGTCCCCATGTGCTCGACTGGAGACAGATCTGGTGGTGAGCAGGTCAAGGCAACATGTCGACACTCTGTAGAGCATGTTGGGTTACAACGGCGGTATGTGGGCGAGCGTTATCCTGTTGGAAAACACCCCTTGGATTATTGTTCATTAATGGCAGCACAACAGATCGACTGGTCAGACTAAAATAGACATTTGCAGTCAGGGTGCGTAGGATAGCCACAAGAGTGCTTCTGCTATAATACGAAATGGCACCCCAGACGATAACTCCAGCTGTGTCTAGCAAGCTGATAGGGGGTTGCAGGCCTTCAACTGGCCTCGTTATAACCAACACACAGCCATCACTGGCACCGGAACAGAACCAGTTTCCATTATAAAATAACAAACCTCCACCCTGCCCTCCAAAGAGCTCCCGCTGACACCACTGAAATGGCCAGTAGTTGTGGTTTGGAATCAGTGGAACGCACGCTACTGCGCGTCTGGATCGCAGCTGTCCTAGACCTAACCAGTTTGTAACAGTTTGTTGTGTCACTGCAGTGCCAACTGCTACCCAGTTTGCTGCTGCAGATGCAGTACGACGCGCCAGAGCCGTACACCGAACGTGATAGCCTCTCCTCTCGTAGTGCGACGTGGCCGTCCAGACCTCGGTCTTCCTGCGACCGTATTTTCCTGTGATGTCCACTGCCAGCAGTCATGTACAGTGGCCACTTCCTTACCAAGTCTTCATGCAAAATCGCAGAAGGAACATCCAGCATCTCGTAGCCCTGTACACGACCTCGTTCAAACTCATTGAGGTACTGACAATGGCGTCTTTGTCGCCGTTAAGGCATTCTTGACTAACATCGACTCACCACGTCTGATCGGAAAGGTAACTAATGCTCACGATCGTTACAGCGTGAATTTAAAAGCTAATCTAATTTTCACACTCATAGTGGCACTACTTGCTCCGCTCTCATGCGACTTGAGCGAAATCTGGATTGGATATATGTATATAATCGCATATATACTACTAGCCATTAAAATTGCTACACCACGAAGATGACGTGCTACATACGCGAAATTTAACCGACAGGAAGAAGATGCTGTGATATCCAAATGATTAGCTTTTCAGAGCATTCACACAAGGTTGGCGCCGGTGGCGACACCTACAACGTGCTGACATGAGGAAAGTTTCCGACCGATTTCTCATACACAAATAGCAGTTGACCGGCGTTGCCTGGTGAAATGTTGTTGTGATGCCTCATGTAGGGAGGAGAAATGCGTACTATCGCGTTTCCGACTTTGATAATGGTCGGATAGTAGCCTGTAGCTATTGCGGTTTATCGTATCGCGACATTGCTGCTCGCGTTGGTCGAGATCCAATGACTGTTAGCAGAATATGGAATCGGTGGGTTCAGGAGGGTAATACGGAACGCCGTGCTCGATCCCAAAGGCGTCGTATCACTAGCGGTCGAGATGACAGGCATCTTATCCGCATGGCTGTAACGGATCCTGCAGCCACGTCTCGATCCCTGACTCAACAGATGGGGACTTTTGCAAGACAACAACGATCTGCGCGAACAGTTCGACGACGTTTGCAGCAGCATGGACTATCAGCTCGGGACCATGGCTGTGGTTACCCTTGACGCTGAATCATAGACAGGAGCGCCTGCGATGGTGTACTCAATGACGAACCTGGGTGCACGAATGGCAAAACGTCATTTTTTCGGATGAATCCATGTTCTGTTTACAGCATCATGATGGTCGCTGTGTGCGGATATTTACCACGCCGGACATTAGCCACGATTTTACCTGCTCCGAAGGATTGGGTCCCTTGTCTCCCCCTCCTCCTCCTCATCGGTTACTGAGCCTTTCCGCTGGTTTATTTATTAAATGCATTCGCATTGAAATCGGCACCAAATTTCGAGCCTCAGTAAAACTTCGCCAATCTGAGAAATTTTGCGTTCGTCTAAATTATACGTGCCTTCTTCGGTGCTCCTGCAGCAGCTTTCTGTCGTGTTTTGTGTACCGCGGGGGATCAGTTCCATCTCTTATTAATTTATTTAGTATGAATCTCTCGTGTGCTGTTGATACTGTTTCTTTGAATTTAAGCCACGTATGGTCTTCACTTACATAGTTTGGGAGGATTGGAGACTGTCTCTTAGAAAGACGTCAACCGAATGTTTAGCTGCTTTTATAAATAGATATATTTCGCGTTTAGTTTTGGTGAATTTCTTTGTTACGGAACTGTGCTTCGCTACGACTGTAATCCCTGTATCCGTCGTGATGCTCAGGATTATTTGTGGCTGAGAGGTCAAGTGTGTTTTCGTAACCATTTACAATTTGAATGGCATCGTGCACTAATTGTTCAAAATAATTTAAAAAAAGCTTTTAGAACAATTACGGAAGTTGTTTTCTATCTACAACAGGGTCTGAAAACGTATTTTTGTGAACATACGGAAGGTAGATTGAAGTCACTGCCAACTATAATTGTATGAGTAGGGTGCCTATTTGTGATGAGACTCAAGTTTTCTTTGAACCGTTCAGCAACTGTTTCATCTGAGAGCGGGGGTCGGTAAAAGGGGCCAGTTATTAATTTATTCCGGTTGTCGAACATAACCTCTGCCCATACTAAGTCACAGGAGTTATCTGCTTCAATGTCGCTTGTGAGCTGGAACACACGTTACATTATTTTTCCTTAAGTGGTGCTTCTTGTTTCTGTTGTAGTGCAGATCATTACAATTACGGCTTTTCCCTCCAAAACCTAGGATGCTTTCTCTGTGACCCTCTAAATACCTGAGCTAAACAATGTAGAACAACGTACGTTACAAGCATAGCGTTCTGCATTACTTCATTTCCTTATTTCTAACATTTTAAAAATGTACGTCGACTTTAGATGACACGTTAATCATAGATGTTCTTATCTCTATTTAGTGAACGTATTTCCAGTCATGTTATGAACATTGTCCCGCTACACTTTATTAACTAATGTTTTGCCGCAAGGGATATCGCATTTTAGAGAGTAAATTAACTTGGAGTATGTCGTTCTTCTTTTCAAACATTCACATACCCATTTCTTCTTTCCTTATTGTCTTTTGGGCATGCAGTTGTAATTAAATTAGGCACAAATGCAGTGATCAAAAATAAATGATTAGCGTCCATTCGCATTCTGTTTACATCGTTCCTTTCTTGTTGCTCCCATGGCGATGGACTGTTTCTATCGCAATCAGTAAGCGTGAAAGGAAGGTACCGTACAGACAGAGGAATCTATATTTATATTTGGCAGAACTAATTACATACTGATATAATTGTCGGTATTGCTTTCGTTTCCCAAAAGTTATCAATATTTCGATTTCGGAAAAGAAGCTCTGTATTTGGCCAAGTCTCTTACGTACTGGTTGTATCGAGTAAGATGTGGAGTCGGCGGTTTGAAACCGGACAGAAGAAATACGAGGAAGGGCGTCCCTTACCTGAGGGATCGCTACCTGGCAAAGGGGCAAGTGTGGCAAATATGCGATGTGGCAAATGTCCGGCATTCGATGGTCGCATCCGTGTTTGGCGACATCGCGGTGAACGCACATTGGAAGCGTGTATTCGTCATCGCCATACTGGCGTATCAAAAAATGGTTCAAATGGCTCTGAGCACTATGGGACTTAACTGCTGAGGTCATCAGTCCCCTAGAACTTAGAACTACTTAAACCTAACTAACCTAAGGACATCACACACATCCATGCCCGAGGCAGGATTCGAACCTGCGACCGCAGCGGTCGCGCGGTTCCAGACTGTAGCGCCTAGAACCGCTCGGCCACTCCGGCCGGCACTGGCGTATCACCCGGCGTGATAGTATGGGGTGCCACTGGTTGCACGTCTCGTTCACCTCTTGTTCGCATTGACGGCACTCTGAACAGTGGACGTTACATTTCAGATATGTTGCGACCCATGGCTCTACCATACATTCGATCCCTGCGAAACTCTACATTTCAGCAGGATAATGCACGACCGCATGTTGCAGGTCCTGTACGGGCCTTTCTGGATACAGAAAATGTTCGACTGCTGCCCTGGCCAGCACATTCTCCAGATCTCTCACCAATTGAAAACGTCTGGTCAATGGTGGCCGAGCAACTGGCTCGTCACAATACGCCAGTCACTACTCTTGATGAACTGTGGTATCGTGTTGAAGCTGAATGGGCAGCTGTACCTGTACACGCCATACAAGCTCTGTTTGACTCAATGCCCAGGCGTATCAAGGCTGTTATTAAGGCCAGAGGTGGTTGTTCTGGGTACTGATATCTCAGGATCTATGCACCCAATTTGCGTGAAAATGTAATCACATGTCAGTTCTCGTATAATATATTTGTCCAATGAATACCCGTTTATCATCTGCATTTCTTCTTGGTGTAGCAATTTTAATGCCCAATTGTGTATTTTGAGGTGTTTTGCGGGTGTGAGCAGTCATGGTCCAAAATGCCACCCGACGTTTATCCCACGGAAAACAGCGGTATTGTAACGACCCACTGCCGCAAGTCTTTTTAAGCTATTTGATTTCTCGAGGTTACTACCATTTTTTTGTAAATATATATGTTAATGAATTTTGCCAATATTTAGTGTTTAGGAAAATGTATGTTGATAGGGATGTCACATCATTGTACTAAACATGCTGGCCAGTCAGGAAAATTTCTACTACGGAAAGCACAGGGAATGTACTGTGTTCGTGTAACAATAACATCGGTGGCGCGATTGTGTGAAGTAGCAGAGGTGAAGGCAGAGAAATAGTTTGCAAAGTATCTGCGGTATATAATATACGTATGTCTTGGCACACTAATGTCAGAGAGTTTTGCATCCGAAATGTTGTTGTAATATGTGGCCAGACAGACTATGAGAGTTCAAGAAGATATGTGGCCACAATATATTTGTTATAAGAAGACTCTGGAAGTAATGAAGAATACTGTGTGGCCCAAATTTATTCAAGCCGTAACCAAGAAGAGTCTGTTGCCAATGATGGATGAGATAATAAGAAAACAAGCAACGCATAGCAAACTTATATTCAGCCGGTTCTTTGTAGCTGTGTAATAGGCAGGCCAGTGTTTTACTAGCTGTTCGGAACATTTTAGTTTGTTTAGTCAAAGAATAAACTTGTCGAGAGAAAGGAATCGACCCGAGATGCTAACAACTAGCAGGGTCCTCTCCTTTCACCACAAATTGCTAGAACGTCACAACTGAAAGAAATCGTCACAGGAAACTATGCGAGTACATAGTTAAGTTTACAGCTGATTTTCAATCAAGTGCTTAATGTTCAAAAGCAGTGGGAACTATAGTGGTCAGAAAGTATTGAATTACTACTGCAAACAGCAGATTAAATTAAAGTGGTTTAACTGAAATCCATTTTCTATGACAAAAGTATGTTGGCTTTCTTGTAGTCAAAATAGTTTCAAAATTTTATGTTGTATTTTGTAAATGATATGTTCATACGTCTAAGTAACATTATTACTGAAAAACCGTCGTACAACTGAATGAAAGCTTTTGCCGGATCTGTTTGCAGTGCAGTCAGCTGTAGAGTAATAAGTAAAGAATAATAATCTATTTTGTCAGATATTTCCAGACAGAGAGCATTATCGGGACTTACGTACCACAGTACAGCTTCCATAAAGTGCTGCTAGTCATCACATATTATTGATGATCATTACGGTAACTAACAACACTGCATTCCAAATTAACGCCTATTGTGTTTACTGTACACTTGCCTTTTACACATAAGCTAGCGCGTGCTCATTTTGTCAATTTGCCGCTTTCTCTTTGCCACACGATATTGATGTGATTTCAAAGTCATTGAAATCAATTACCAAAATTAACTTTTATTCACTTTTGGATCTGGTGTCCGTGTTATTCTGCAATCTAATTTCATTCAGGCGGTATTCTGGCATTAAATTACGGCTAATTACAGCAAACCTTTAATTTGTTAGCAGGTTTTTACATTTCGCTCGTTGTTGTACGTAGTAACAAACACTTGCGACACCGATCACGCTGTGACTATCTACGTTCTAGCGATAAGCATTGATTTTTAGATTCGATGTGGAACAGTGTGACACGTGTCACAATAAAAGTACGTTACAGGGTGAAACGTGACAATGAATATCCAGTAATTTAGCAGCTGTCACGTTATCTGATCACAAGTAAGTAGTTTCCGATGGATAAGTCGAACTTGGTATTAAAGACGGCGAATGGACGGCTTCATTTTACTCGGAGAATTTCGGGTAAGTGTAACTCCTGTTATGGAGAACGCTCGCCCCTCCCATTCTTAAGTGCTCCTCGAGTGTTTGAAATCCCCACCATGTCGGACTAAAGAAAGACATCGAAGAAATTCAGAGGTGTGCTGCTCGATTTGTTACTAGTAGCTTCCACAAAGATCCAAGTATTGCAGAGGTGCTTCGTAAAAGCAAATTGGAATCCCTGATCCCTGGAGGGGATAATTTTTTGTTTATGAGAGAAAGAACTACTGCTCATTTTAAAGAAAGTTTGTAACACCTGCTATAATTTACTTACAGGCGACTATACAGGGTGTCTCAAAATGAATGTACAGGTTCTAAGGCTTTGTAGCATTTATTACATTCAACTTACAGTTATAAATAATACATCAAATGAAAAAGCAGCTCAAACAGTTTTTCTTACGTGTTCACTTAGATGAAATGTAAAGTCATCACCGAAGGTGACACGATCCAGAATATCTTCATCATAAAGCAGCAATGCTTCATTTGCAAAGTTGACACATAAACTGTATGCCTAGGCTTTTTTCAGCTTGTAACAACTGCAGATCATAAGGATGTAGTTGTAAGCGTCTCCTTAAAGCTCTCCGCAGAGACATCACTGGAAATGCTAAATCATGACTAGCCATCCAAACTCATTTCTTGGTGCTGTGTGTAAAAGGTTCTCACTCATCCAGCACATTTTTCAGTCATTCTGGTTCGTTCCACTCTCTTCCCTTTGCGTACAGGTATACAAACAAAACTGTTTGGGTTGCTCTTTCATTTGATGTGTTTTTTATATTTGTAAGGTGAACATAATAAATGCCACAAAGCCTCAAAACCTGTATATTCATTTTGAAACACCCTGTATGATAACGGACGTCATGTCCCAAACTAGTCATCGCAAGTAAAGGATATTTCTCGCTTCAACTCCGACAGAATTACAAATCACAGTCTTAAAATGACTATTAGTGGTATGCGGTACACTCCGCTATTCACCGCACGGTGGATTATGGAGTACGTATGTAGATGTAGAACAGATGCCAATTCATTACTGGAGTCGTGTTACGTAGTATTAGTGTGATGTTTCCTGGGGTAACGATGTTTGTCCAGTGCAGTTATGTTGAAGTTATTGCTGCGTAGTGGGAGCACGGGGGATGCACGAATCCCTTGCGCGTGACTACCATGATCTTCCGACTTTTCTTATCGGTTCACGGACCACCACTGCCTTGCGGATGATAGTAGCGTAATCATTTCCAAAAATCTCACAGTCTTCCTCAGAGCGTGACGCACGACTGTTGCCACTGAAACGGTGTTTTAAAGAGATGTCATTTCTTCCACAAACGATAGCATCTTCCTGTTAGATTCTTAATTTTTGCGTTTGTTTTAGCGAGCTTTATTTAAACACAGTTTTCTTAAAGCCAGCCAGGCCCTAAAAACCCCAACAAGCTACTCTCAGACAAAATACTCCCAAGTGCTACAGCTTCAGTAATCTCTCACTTTATCTTCGGCTTTGGTAATATTTGCTTCTTCGCTGTTTTGCACTTGTTTCTGATAGCGCGCACAGTTTATGTGTAATTACTAAACGACTCTCTAGGAATCCGGGACTAGATACCAGTTGCCGTTTAACTAACAGCTTCCAGGGGCAACAAAGAGTTGATTTTCATGGTTACCTGGACGATCAGTCGGTGCAAGAGATCTATAAATTTTACCGTAGGCTTCCTATGAAAACATTTATTTGCCAATATCAGTATGTCAACACATTAGTGAATTACTAGTTTCGACAACATTAATTGCCACCTTCAGATCTAAAATCGGGCAGTGGTAGGCACATCATAGAATGATACAAACCTTTCTGCCACAAAAGGACATACGATGTGCATAACGAAGTCGAGGCATTGAGATAACATTCCAGATGTGAAACCATAATGTAACTACAACTTAGAATTTGTATGTCATGAACAAAAAATGGTGCAAATGGCTCTGAGCACTATGGGTCTTAACATCTATGGTCATCAGTCCCCTAGAACTTAGAACTACTTAAACCTAACTAACCTAAGGACATCACACAACACCCAGCCATCACGAGGCAAAGAAAATCCCTGACCCCGCCGGGAACCGAACCCGGGAACCCGGGCGTGGGAATCGAGAACGCTACCGCACGACCACGAGATGCGGGCATGTCATGAACAAAACAGATACATGATGCATAATCATTTCATGGCTTAATGCCATGTTAGCTAAGACAAAGTAACAGACAGTGATGCAAAAAAGTGACAGCCGGAGTTGCAGCAAAAATGCATGTTTATTTAGTCCGAGACAGGTCACGCATTAAATAAATATTCATTTTTAATTGCAACTCTGGCTGTCTCGTTTTGTATCACAATCTAAAAATGAGCTGCTGTTCCGCTGTACCCAGAACGCTGGAGTTGTGCATGCAACAGGCTGATGTCAACGGTAATAGGCTATAATTGTCTGCCACTGTCAGACGACAAATCGCTTGGTACGCTCCGTTGTCTTGGGTCCTACGATAAAATGGTCGAGAATGGAGTCAAGTCAGTCGTTAATTCCATATTGTGACGCAACAGTAACATCCCGGAATGATAATCGTACTAGAAATGGCCGTGTCCAAGTAACAAAAGTGGAAGGACCTTGACACAGGGTTTGCAGGTAATTAAAATCAAGGATTAACGGAATATTACGCTCTCACAGACTGAAATAATCGTACACGCAAGCAAGGTTCAGAAAACCATAGCATGACAAGTGTTGATGTTTGAACAAACGCAAATCATCACACATCTACGAAAATCAGAACTTTACCACTACCTAAGTTCTGCGACCATGGGAACAAACTGATCTTGATGGGTACTGTGGGCACTGCACATTGCTTGTATTATCTTTTCATACGGCTATACCTAACAGGAAAATGAACACAATGTCAAGACAACATGCAATGCAGAAAATAACACTTGATTGTTTCAAATGCCTCCGAGTACTATGGGGCTTAACATCTGAGGTCATCAGTCCCCTATAACTAAGAAGTACTTAAACCTAACTAACCTAAGGACATCACACACATCCATGCCCGAGGCAGGATTCGAACCTGCGACCGTAGCAGTCGCGCGGTTCCGGACTGAAGCGCCTAGAATCGCTCGGCAGGCTAACACTTGAGAACAACACGAAAGACACGTCTGTATGCAATAAAAGCGAAACAACGATGGCGATAATTACTGGACTGCACGCTCGTGGATTTTGGACCAACAACGCGTAGGTTAGCATTTCTGCTAATAAAAGTACTAGTTTGCCGCAGTGTGGACAATGTTCGAAGATTATCGACTTCAAAAAGCTAACGTCTGTGGTAAACAGTTGACGATGGGAACTAATACAAATGATGATTACAAAATTCTTTCCAGTAATCATATAATTTAAAACTTCCGGGCTAATAGGCTGTGGGCAGTGTATAAAATTTACACATAAACTTATACATCGACCACGGCGTATTAAGCTCGGAAGTCTTAAGTGATGTCAATACCGGTCTTCAAAGCTTACTTTGTACGCTACTTCCAGTAATATTTGACTTAATCGTGCTTGTTAGCACGTCGTCGTCGCACATGTTGTTGGTCCATAATTCATAAGCGTGCAGTCCAGTAATTATCGCCATCTTGATAAGCCCACTTAGGTAAGCACCCTTTCGTGGATGGAGCGGGAACACGCCATGTTTGCAGAATCCTCTTGATTAGCGTATCTACAACTGCGACGTAGGTAAGATTCGCTTCATTCAATTAACGCTTAACGTTTCCCGACGCTGTAACTTTTAACCGTTTCCAGTCATCTTTTTCAATCTGCTGCTTCCCGTTCGTTTGCGACCGTCTACAATAAGAAAGTATATTGATATATTTATAGTTTGATTTTACAATCCGCGATATACACAAAACAGTCCGTTCTGTTCAAAATGAATACCGTACGCTCACAGAAACCATGCGGCGATCGGCACATCCTACAATCGTGACCAATGTTCTGAATATCACTTCATAACGGGAATGTGCATTACCATGTGTCGACTAGCCCACCTTTGGGAGAATACAGTTGGTACTGTTAACAGTATGTCCTGTACACGCACAGCGTTCACACGGCTTGGCGATCTGCATATCGTAATTTAGAGATTAATGTCCCAAACAGCAATTCAGAATGAGAAACAAAGCGACACATTTGTTATTAGTTTCCGTGTCCACGGTACACATCGAAATAAAAACGCGTATCGCCGATAAAACATTTGTTTTAATATAAGCCGGGCATACAGCACTCCTCCACTCCCACTACACGGCAGTCACCTGCTTCTTGCTGTACACACCCCTTTGTCAGTTTTCCTCTGTCGAGCACAGTAGAATAGTAATGCGGGTCCTGGCTCTAGCAAACATCAGGTGGAAAATCTCTTCCAGTCATAATATAACGCTGTAGCTGACAAGTACAATGGACGTTCAATAAGTAGTACAACACAATTTTATTCTAAAAGGAGGTTGGTTTTTTCGGGATTCCAATACGCCATATTATTCCCCACTCTTTTTTTGCTACAAACCTTATTTTTCAACATAATTTGCGTTAAATGCGATGACCTTACGCCACCTTACTGGCAGGGCCCGTACGCTCAAACGGTCGATGTCGGAGCCAACGTCTTGCTCCACTAGTAACCTCCCTATCATCCACATACTGCTCCCCCAGAGTGCTTTCTTCACTGGGCCAAACAGACGGATGTGGAAGGTGGGAGGTTTGGGCTGTATAGTGAATGAGGAAGAACAGTACTATGAAGTTTTTGTGATCTCCTCTCGGATGCCTAGATTTGTGTTAGACCTTGCGTTGTCGTGGATAGAAGAAGTTCGCTTGCATTTTTGTGGCAGCGAGCACGTTGAAGTAAGTTTTTCAGTTCCGTGAGGGTAGTACGATACACTTCAGAGTTGTTCGTTGCATCCTGTGGGAGGATACCAAACAGACCAACCCCTTCAGAGTCCCAGAGACCGTTACCATGGCCGGCCGGTGTGGCCGTGCGGTTCTAGGCGCTTCAGACTGGAACCGCGTGACCGCTACGGTCGCAGGTTCGAATCCTGCCTCGGGCATGGATGTGTGTGATGTCCTTAGGTTAGTTAGGTTTAAGTAGTTCTAAGTTCTAGGGGACTGATGACCACAGATGTTAAGTCCCATAGTGCTCAGAGCCATTTGAACCATTTGAACCGTTACCATGACTTTATGCCTGAGGATGTGGCTTTGAACGTTTCCTTCGGAGGAGAGCTGATGCGGCTCCAATCCATGGACTGCCGTTTTGTTTCCGCTTTGAGGTCATGGAACCACGTTTCATCGCCTTTGCTATGTTCAACAAAAAATTGTCACGCTCAGCCTCGAAACACACAAACAATTCCGCGGAGATGGTTTTTCGCCACTGTTTGTGGTCTTCAGCATGTGTCGCAGTTACACTGTGTGATCAGCAGTATCCGGACACCCACAAAACCATGCTTTTTTATCTTAGCTGCATTGTGCTGCCACCTACTGCCAGGTACTCCATATCAGCGACCTCAGTAGTCCTTAGACATCGCGAGAGAGCAGAATTGGGCGCTCCGCCGAACTCACGTACTTCGAACGAGTGATTCGGTGTCACAAGTGACACCGAATACGTCTATACGCGAGATTTCCACACTCCTAAACATCCCTAGGTCCACTGTTTCCAATGTGATAGTGAAGTGGAAACATGAAGATACACGTACAGCCAAAAAGCGTACTGGCCGACCTCGTATGTTGACTGACAGAGACTGCCGACAGTTGAAGAGGGTCGTAATGTGTAATATGCAGACATCTATCCAGACCATCACACAGGAACTCCAAACTCCATCAGGATCCGCTGCAAGTACTATGACAGTTATGCGGGAGGTGGGAAAACTTGGATTTTATGGTCCAGCGGCTGCTATAAGCCACACATCACGCGGTAAATGCGAAACGACGCCTCGCTTTGTGTAAGGAGCATTAACATTGGACAATTGAGTAGTGAAAAAACGTTGTGTGGACTGACGAATCACGGTACACAATGTGGCGACCCGATGTCAGGGTGTGGGTATGTCGAATGCCCGGTGGACGTCATCTGCCAGCGTGTGTAGTGCCAACAGTAAAATTCGGAGGTGGTGGCGGTGTGGTGTGGCCGTGTTTTTCATGGAGGGGGCTTGCACGCCTTGTTGTTTTGCGTGGCTCTATCACAGCACAGGCCTACATGGATGCTTTAAGCACATTCCTGCTTCCCACTGCTGAAGAGCAATTCGAGGATGGCGATTGCATGTTTCAACACGATCGAACGTCATAATGCACGGGCTGTGGCGGAGTGGTTACACGACAGTAACATCCCTGTAATGGACTAGCCTGGACCGAGTCCTGACCTGAATCAATTAGGACACCTTTTGAATGTTTTGGAACGTCGACTTCGTGCCAGGCCTCACCGACCGACATCGATGCTCTCCTCAGTGCAGCACTCCGTGAAGACTGTGCTGCCATTCCCAAAGAAACCTTCCAGCACCTGATTGCGAGAGTGGGAGCCATCATCAAGGCTTAGTGTGGGCCAACATCATACTGAATTTCGGCATTACCGATGGAGGGCGCCACGAACTTGTAAGTGATTATCAGTCAGGTGTCCGGATACTTTTGGTTAGTGTATGTGCAGCTGGCCGGCGCTGACGAAATCTGACAAGCTTGCGCGACCTTATTGCGAGGATGACAGGCGGCTCGCGCAACGGTTCACATTGTGTTTTTTCTCTGCCAGATCTCCAAGCGCCTATGAACATCTGAGACGCTCTCGCTCTCCGCCAAAGGAAACTCACTGACAGTTCACCGCTTGGAACACACCTCCTTTAAGACTTCATTTTGAAGACTATGTACAGTGCCTCCACCTGTCGGAACTTCAAGAAATTGTGGGGCCTAAAGCGAAGATATTCCACGATGTCCCACAACAAATTATGCATTTTTTCAACCTAAACTGGCCATGAAATGAAATGTTGCATTACTTATTGATCACTCTTCGTAGTAGTCATCTAGTGGGGATAGTGGCCACGATAACATTCTTGCGTCAGTTCCTAAGATGAATACATAATGATCTTAACACTCCCTTCAAAAAACTTGGTTAACGTTAGGGAGTTATGATTTTAGTGCTAAGACGTGCAGTTGGCAGACAATACCAGCGTTTCTTCTATGTGGACGTTTTCCCGCAAAGAGACGTCTTTTCTTTATTCCTCGCAGAGTGCTATTGGGATACCCTTCGGGTTTGTAAAACATTTTTACACGTGTCTAAGGCTAGTAGCGTCTCGCTACAGACGTGCTCCTCTACGTCAAGACAGGAAACAGCACCCTCAGTGACGTAGGCAGGCTGCGTGTATTACTGGCTGCCCGCCACAGGGCGACGTGAAGCTCTGCAGTGTTACCGAAGGGGTGCATACCTTGACAGACGCCGGATTCTGAACCATGGTTTAATCTGGAAGATAAAATAATGTCGCAAAAGCTCATAAATGCAAATTTACATTTATGAAAAGTATGAAAAGTTTGTGCAAAATCCTGCTAGTAGAAAATTTTGTAAATTATACTATTAGTGAGGGATTTAAAGGTGAAAAACGTGTATAATGGATTGAATTTAACAGTAATTTGCTAAATGACATTTTATTATTTTCCTTAAATAAACTTTTACACATGTGGGTCCACACATTCCATATTATGTCTACACTACAGTAAACTGCCAGTATTGATTTGCGTTGTAACTAAAAACCCCTTTTCTTGTTGCACAATATTTTATTTCTTCCAGTGTAGCAAGAAAAGGCAGTTTTTATTTACGAAACAAATATTTCTGTGCTTGCTGCGGAGGATGGCCACGCAAAAAAATTCGTTATTGATTTGCGTATTTTGCATTACATTATATCATATTACATATTACATTATATCATATCACATAAAACATTTGGATACGTCGGTTTTTATGCATACTCCACACAATGAATGGCACTTCAAAATCAAAACCAAAGTCATTGCGAGATAGCCCTACAGTATCAGATTTTCAGAAGTTTTTTCTTTCCACAGAAAACGATTTCTGACTCCCGTTTTTATATTTTCATGCAAGTAAACCCTCGCTCGCAGTCAACTGTATGTAGAGAAATACTAGCGACGTATTTTACAATTATATCCATACGAGAGAATTTTTTACACATCTTACTATCATAAATCAACTCTTCCAGCTTTTTGAAACTCGTTCTACTGCATGTACTGTTGAACAGCTCATTTAAACTCATTGATGTCACAGAATTAATTAGTGCGTATATTACTGTCATTTGCTTATTGCTAAATTCGTCATCATTTTAGGGTTTTTAGGGTACACCTTATTAAATACTCCTTTCCTATCTAAATCCCCTAATCCTTCATTTAAATTTATAAGCCAGTTATCTAAGAATTTGCGAAACATGTACCGTAGCACTTCTATGCTGCAATGAATCTTATATTATGGTGATACGAAACTCGAAACCATGTTCTTGATATTTTGGAGGTACTTCATCAAGAAAAGAACTGTAATAGGGACGAGGCTTTAATTTAAGATCCTCGAGACTTGTATGCATAATTTCATGCTACTTTTCAGCACTCGGGATTTAAATTTGACTTTTGATAAGTAAGTGACATCTTTCATAGAACATAATATTGACAAAAATTTAGTCACTTTGCATTTTTTTAAAATAAACTAACAGCTACTGGTCTTTTATCACAGATGCCAAAGTACTCCAGTTTATATATTGTGAATTTTATCACCTTTCACAATGAGAGCCACCGAATGACAGAAGTTTTAACAATTCTGCTGTGCAGTTCGTGCAATAGATTTGGGTTAGCATGCGGGAGGTCGAGGATTTGATTCTGGGTGGAGGCGTATTTACTTTGATTTCTCAATTTCATTCTACCGTACAGTACTGTAGTGAACACCATGTCTTAGGCCACACGAGTCCTACATTTACATAGTACAGTGTTTTGTAACAGTGAAAAATAGCAAAAAACGTAGTCACACAAGTCAGAAATAGACAGCTGAAACAAATGACGTGTCAAAGGGCAGAATAACTAAAAAACAATATCAGTTTCGAGATGCTACAGAACAGAGCACAGTTAATAACTCTACATCTGCTGTAGTACCTGCAATACGTCCTCTCAGATATAACATACAGTATTAGCAGCCAGTGACAATAATAATTTCCATATTAATGACAGCACGACATTTACAAAAGAATACGTTGTCCTCAGAGCAGGTGCTCAAAGCGACCCCCGGCATGTCCAAACACTGCGCGACCCTCTGGATCATACAGCTCTGGACTCTTCACAACATGGCTGCATCCACAGATACAAGAGCAGCATGAACACGCTCTACGAGGTCTTCCGCATGTGTCGGCGGAGTAAGGTACATGTGCTCCTGCAAGTGTCCCCAGAGGGAGAAATCCAGGGGACTTAGGTCAGATGAACGTGGAGGCCATACAACTGCACATACCCGTCCAAGTCAATTCCCTGGAAATGTTCAGTCTAAATATCGTCGCACATTAATTCCAAAGAGTGGAGGTGCACCATCATACTGGAATCATAACCTCTGCTAACATGAAATGGAGCACCTTGCAGTGCGTCAGGCAAACAGTTTGAAAGGAATGTGTAATACCTTCGGCAAGTCAGGCAACAAGTCGGGACTCAAACTCTTGCCTTCCAATATTCCGGCCCAGACGTTGATGCCAAAGCGAACTTGATATCCACGGTCATGGGTGACAGGCGGATTAATGTCACATCAGTGGTGATCATTGTGCACATTGAAAACACCTAAAAGAGTGACGCTGTTTCATCCGACCATATGACATTGATTATGCAGTCGTCGTTGGTTTCCTGTTGTTGTTGTTGTTGTTGGAACCATTCACAGAATTGCACCTGCAGACGGTGGTCTGCAGGATGCAGGTGTTATGTTAAAGAACTATGATAGGAGTGCAACCCATGTTCGTGCAACATGTCAAGGAAAGTGCGCTGCGGGACACGCAACTCTCATGCTACGTGCACTTCGCTGGGGCTCTTGACCTCCAGAACAGTTTCCTCAGTAGCTGGAGTGCAGCGCGTCCGTGAACGACCTCTGTCACGCGACGGTGGAAGGAGAGAACCTGTCTCCTGAAGTCGAAGTTGCAGACTACGAAACTCATTTTTATCTGGATGATGTCGACCACGACATCTAGCAGCATATTCACGAGCGGCAACACCAGACCGGTTATCAGATGCATCAAGGACCAGAATTCATCGTTCCCGTACGACATACGTTTGGCACAATGTTTTAAAATAACGCGAGAAGTAAATTCCACATGTGTGTGAATATACGTGGAGTCTGTCCCAGGCACTTTACTCCGCCGGGAGATAGTCCCTGTGTGGAGAACAGTGCATACAGTATAAACGTGTTATTAGATGCAGCGGGCTGTTCCAACTAACGCGCATCACCTCTATTAGAGCTGTTGTTCTGCATGATTCATCCCATCAGTGCTAACTGTGAATTGTTTGTTTTCGAATCAAACTGTCTCCCTAAAGGTATTGGACGTTGATGTTTCCACATTTCCATCGATGATAATAATAATAATAATAATAATAATGCATGGAGACACTTATTAAACAGCATGCACTTATCAGACTCAATGTTGAAAGGTATACTTAGAGGTTCCATCGCGATAATGCATACAAATGGTAACAGAGTTTGCAAATTATTTGCAACTCACGTTGCTAGCCCTACTGGTGGCGCAAGGCCGTTACGAAATGTAACAGATCTGAACATGGCAAGGACAGTAGTTGGTACTAATCAATGGGACCATTGGGGGAGGGTATACAAAAAACTGGTTTGGCATCTAGCAGATGTAGTGGTGCGAAACAATTTGCGTCTTCTACGTGCGAAAGACGTCTTTAAGAGCTGACCGTTGTAATCGATTGTATTTCTATTTCTGTGTTAATGGTACGTAAGCACAAATGGTTTGTGGAAGACCCTCTATAATTGCTCTATGACAACTGAGATGCCAGATACATACCACCCAGACTAAATTTATCTAATAAAAGCAAATATGCCACGGGCAAAAAATGAACCCTCTACCACCTGCATGCTAACCCAAAACGCTATCCATTACACAAACTGCACAGCACTACTCCTATTTACTGATAGAGGCAGTTACCGCACATGTGATTACAGTGTTGCCACACTGCCGTCTTTAATGCCCATTTACTACCGGGAAGATGCGCAGGACCTAAT
This sequence comes from Schistocerca piceifrons, assembly GCF_021461385.2. Taxonomy (NCBI): domain Eukaryota; kingdom Metazoa; phylum Arthropoda; class Insecta; order Orthoptera; family Acrididae; genus Schistocerca; species Schistocerca piceifrons. Next base: position 543,363,370 of record NC_060144.1, read on the forward strand.
TTTGTGACAGACATTTTTGTATTGGTAGTATACGAGGAATTGCGCTGCAAGTTCGAGTGCGCCAATTTTTACCCTGTATATACCGCACATAGAAAAATGTGTAGGGACACTGATCAAACGAATCACTATTAAAAAAGTGAATAATGTACATAGAATCTTCTGTAATAAAAATGTAGATAGAATGAAGAATAACAATTTCAAATTCAGTGGGAAGTGTAGTAATTAACTTCTTTGTGTACTTAATAGTAATTAATGCCTATTATTTTTAATTGTGGGCACTACAGGAAATACATTAATCACAACAGCACAGCTAAACGGAGCAATATTTCAGCTACAGACTGTCATTTTCACACATAATCACCAACATTCGCTGTGCACTTTTGCCAATGATAAACCAAAGCCTGCAGGCCGCGCTTGTGAAAATGGGAACTGGCTAAGGCTAACCATTTTCTTACAGCTTTGGCAACAGCATCCGAGTCTTGAAAATGTTCGCTACGTAGTCCATCTTTCAGACGCCCAAAGAATGGAGGTCTGAAGTCACTAAGTTGGGACTGTACGGTGGCTGTGGTAAGACAGTCCAGCCGAATTTTTCAATGAGTTGTGTGGTCGCAAAACTGGTGTGGGCCCGGCGTTATCATGTTGCAGGTGAAATTTGGTCTTATTTTCTGACCTTACCCCGGAAATTCTCGTTTTCAGCTTAGTCAGTGTCGTCTTGTAGAGTGCTGAATTGACAGCTTCTCCAGGCTCCAGGACATCGAAAAGAACCACACCCTGGCTGTCCCAGAAGACTGTGCACATCACTTTGCCTGCGGACGGCTGTGCCTTGAATTTCTTCTTTGACAGAGAATTCGAGAGTCGGCATTCCATTGACTGTCTTTTGATTTCCGTCTCGTAGTGGTGACAACACATCTCCAGTTACGATGCTATTCAGGAAATTGTCACCTTCAGCTTCATATTGGCCCAACAGGTGCCAAAAAATTTCCGTTAGAAGAGTTTTTTGTTCTTCTGTAACCATTCGTGCGACCAATCTCACATACACTTTACAATAACCAAGATATTACAACATTGTTTACAAGGCGTTACAGCCGACGTTCAGCTTTGCACACAATTCTCTGGTCGTTATCCATCGATCAGCACGGGTGATTTGATCAAGACGCTCTTCATTGCGAGGGATGACAGCTGTGCAGGGTTGGTTTGTCATGCACACACTTTTCAACACCTCGAAAATGCCGTACCCATGGCCTCACATTTCTCACGTCTATTGTACCGTCTACACACACCTTAGCAAGCGTCCATCGATTTCAAACGGCGCAGTTTCTTAAGCACTGAGGAATGCAATAATACATCGTTGTTTTATACACGCGTTAGCATCAGACTCCATTTTAGAGCACTCCTCTGCTGGTGCCAACTACCGCAGAACAACGGAACCACCTGCAAATAGAAGAGAAAGGTTCAAGCATTAGCGATACACCAACGACATCTTCCGCGGACATCCAAAGTCACCACAAAAGAATAGGTGGCATTAATTACTTTTGAATACATTCTGGGAGTGACACCGATAAATGTGTTACAAATATTTACTATCAAAAACAGTCTTGATCACAATTTATTTATTACGGTGACCGGTTTCGACCACTACTGTGGTCATCTTCAGACCAACGAGTAAGAACCTCCTTCTGCTGCAGAATCTCCAGTGATTCTCCAGCAGAAGAAGGTTATTACTCATTGGTCTGAAGATGACCACAGTAGTGGTCGAAACCGGTCACCGTAATAAAAAAATTGTGATCAAGACTGTTTTTGATAGTAAATAGGTGTCATTATTTTCGGAACGACCCTCGTATTACAGATGCACATAAAGCATCAGAAGAAAATTCTAAAAAGATAACTCTGTAAATAAACCGACGTATATATGTCATCAGAATACAATAATAGCTTAGCAAACTGTTGTTATTCAGAGAAAAAGTAACTTTGTAAATAAACCAAGAAAGGAAAAAAGATCTTAATGCAAAATCAAACAATATTCTTAACAAATTGAACTGCAAAAGAAATTTTTATTAATAAACTATTACTTAATTTGTTGTATTACTGTTATTATTCCAAACCCTCTCACTTTAGTACAATCATTAATAACAATTTTTTATACCAAACGTGAAAAACTCACCATGATGCACAAACATTGAATGAAGAGACCTAGGCAGTTGAACTAGTTACAAAGAATGAACTGACAGGATGGGAGCTGGAATCTTATTGGCCCTGGAGGAGGGGAAGGGTTTTCCCCGTTTTAATGTGCTCCCATTGATCGAGAGAGGTATAGGGGTAACCTGCCAATTTCAAGCAACGCAACAGAACATGACCGGTATGGAGTTACACCATGACATTGAATTTACCTGGTAGAATTGTCAATGATGCGCAGGTAGGAAGGAGTTTGCCCCAGATGACCGCGCAAAATTGCCATTTGGGAAGGGGTGGGGTGTAACATGACACCGGAAGTCCTCACATTGAACCTGAAATGAGATCGTTATCGCGGCCAGTGCCCATTAGATAACTGCTACTTGACAGTTACAGCATAATTTAATCACTGTTAGTGACGCTTTGCTCGACGTTCACTAGGGCCACGACTTGCGGTACTCTACTTTTGACCTCTTGATTTGTTTCACAGCTCAGCACATATCGTTAACATTACGAGTACATCTGTAACAGTGACTTACAATTGCACAATTTAAATAACATGTTAACAAATGTGCAACGACAGGAAAATAAAAGTAGCCGTCCCATGCATAGCAACTGCATAACGCATACAGTGACAAAGTTGCCCAAAGAGACAAAGTTACACAAGCTGTGTTATAATAAATCTTCCAATGTACGAAGAAAACAAAACAGGAAACAAGAAAAGAGGAAACCACAGGAATACGAAACATTATATCATACCATTGTGTTATCTTTACGCCAAAAACCACAATAACGCTTGAGAATAAACCATGTTCCATGATTTTGCAACAGACTGACGCCAACGATATTGGCCTATAATTATCTTGCTCTGTCCAATGACGGGAATGACCTGTCCTTTTTTTCCTCGTCGCTTGGTACCCTCCGTTGCTTAACGACTTACGATAACACGGTCGATCGCAGAGTCAAGTCAGTCGTTAATTTAATGTGCAACATTACGAGGACTCTGTGGAAACCTGGGTCGTTACTGGGTGAGTTTATGCGCAGATCGCCTTTCTCCGGTTGATCTACCCGCTGATTACCGCTCGTACCTCGCGTTAATCGAAGCACATTCCCGATCACGGATCCAGCTGTAGCGGCAGTCCACATACGACATCCTTTGTTATAGCAGAAGGCAGCTGGCCAACTACTTGACACTTTTAACGCGAGGAGAACCGGTACCGTAAACACCACAGACAAATAAAGAAATAAATGTTACAGACTCTGACATAAATAGGGCACCAACAGGCAGGACTAACAGGTGAAATTAACCAAAAATAAAACAAAAAATAAGAAAAAGACGCAAAGTAATGAAACAGGCTAGAAGTATGGGCAGAGCACTTTCTGCATGTTATAGTTTTAGTACTTGCATGTTTCCAGACTGTGTTGTATTATGTCAGGCAACGGTAATGGACAGAAGTAATAAAAGGATGTACTTACTCTATGAAACACATCGACGTGTAATTGATAGAGTGAAAGCAGGATGAAGACAGGTGCACGTTGCGTAGTGACTCAACGTGCAGCGTTCAGTAGCCTTCAGGTCATGTAAGAAATTCCAGTTAACGAACGGCAAATGTCTCACGGAGCTACAGAGGAAACCAACGGTTAACTACATCGACACATTTCGGCGACTGCGTCAAGAAACAGGTGCACTCTACCAAACCAGATATTATATCCTTAAAGTTGCCGTCCCGCATCTGCAAGTACCGTTCACATTAGATGCCGTGAAGGTTGTCGGTTCGTCTGCAGCGTAAAGTTAAGGTAATCAATGAGGCAGCGTCACAAAAATTGGATACAACAATCGCGAGGCAAGCCCTTTCAGAGATTTGTCACATTTCTACTTCCTTTAGAGTTTCCCACGACACAGATTCACATGGATATGTACGTTATACGAAATACTGGACAAGGATTAGGAGGATAACTTGAGTCTAATTAGTCTAATGAACTATCGTCTTATTCACCCGAATATTTTAAGGAAAACATAGAAAGTGCAACTGAGTACTGGAAGTGGATGTGTGAGGTAATACAGTGGTTCCTATACTCAATTTGCTCTCAGCAGGAGGGAGATTCAGATTTCTATCCGGAGATTTAACAGCGCTAAAGAATTATCAAACTTTTTCATCACTGATAATATTTTGAAAATTTTCAGAATACATCGTATCATAGAATTTGAGATGAATGAAACTCTTCAATTGTATTGTAGACTATATGCACTAGGAAATAATTTGGAATTCATAAAAGGATAACTGAGCAAAAGAAACAACAATAACTAAAGCTGAACAGATGATATTTACATTGACATGATGTACTTGAGTATTGAATCATAAATTATTACCAGTGCTAGTAAATAACTTAGTTAAGGCTTTGTATTGTGTGAACCGTGATTTAGCTAACCAAAAATGTATAGTGAAACAGTAGACACAGGTGGTACATAATTCTTTTATTACCAGCATGACAGAATGGACGATGGATCAGTTTCATAGCCATCACATAGCAACATATAATCGGAATTCGAAGCAATCAGGCATGTGTGCCACAAGATTCTTTTTCAAATACTCTGTTATCTCTGATACATACAAATAATGACACGTTTGTATTGTCGAAAGATTCAAATTTTGATGATAATATAGGAATAGAAAGTATTAGCACTCATATAGTTGAAAGGAAAAATTGCTGTGTTTGAAAACATCAACATGTGCTTCAAGGCTGCAGGCTTAACGTTAAATTGCGACAAGAAGTAAGTACTGTCTTATGAGTTAATAATTGTTGTAATTCTTAAGTTATAACTTTACTGTATGATGTAATAAAGCATTTTAAAATCATCCCAACGGCTTGCTGATCCCAAAGATAACATGAGTTTTATATGAGTGTGTCCTCTGATTGAATTTTATTCGTTGTTAGTTAAAAGAAAAATGCTGGTGATTCAGCAACGTCTTCTGTCTTTTTCTTGGTAGCGTTTCTCCTGATTAGGGGATATTGTAAAGGTTGTGTAGTACTTAAATCATGGTTTTATGAATAATAGTTTTAATCATTCATTACTTGATACAATCCTTGCCGTAATCTGATTTTGAAACGTCATTTCAGAAAATCACCTGGAACAGTTGTACTACCTCATTCGTCTTAGTATGATGGTGAAATTGATCAGCCACCACTGTCGCAGTTTTAAATACATACTGCAAGATCAATGTTAGAACCTATCGTCACTCAGGAATTTAATCAAGAGGTCCAATTTCTTTCTTTAAAGCATCATTGTATTACAAGCTCACTGCCCAATGAAAAATTTTTAGTTATCTTTTCACAGCAACACATTATTGTTTAAAGAAGGGTTGACCACACATGCTTCACCAATTGTGACTGCTCCCATCATCGATATAATCGCTCTTTCTATCTTTTGCTTATCTTATTCTGTACAACCAACAACCACCAAACAATCTTATCACACTGTGGTCCTTCCAAGCTCATTTCCCTGTCTTGAGCAACCTAAAGATGCCTCCAAAGGTGCAGAAATAACAGATATCCTTCACTGTATTAAAAACAAGGGAGGAGAAAAAGCAATATTAGTAGTGCAACAATTGGGCAGTAGTGAGTATTGTCTGCAGTTTTATTGCAGTGTGAAAGAATTGACTGTACTGACTATTGGAATCTGGATGTTACGTTACAAAAGTAGGTTACATGACAATTTGGACACTAGCTAACATGTAACAATGGATGTACTTCACAGCATGCAGACAGTGCATATACATATATGCTATGTGTGGACGAGCATTGTCCTGTTGAAAAATGGCAACACAATACTGCTTCACGTATAGACGCAGTATATCTGCGATGTACTGTTATGTTGTCAAAGTTCTCTCAATAATTTCCAGCCATGATCTAAAGTCATACCCAGTAGCTCCCCACACCATCTGGACTAACACTGCTGTACCTCTCCAAAACGTTGCAAGAATGGGACCTTTCCATACTCGTCGACTATCTTCATCCAGGATAATGCAGAACACCAATTCGTTGCTGAACAAAATTGGATGCCATTCATCAGCAGTTAATGATTCCTGTTCACGGTACCACACCAAACGCAGCAGTTAGGGTTGTGTCGTTAACAGTAGTCTGTGCATGAGACGGTAATTCCCTAATCTGGCTGTCGTTAGACTCTGACCAAGAATGCTAGATGACATAGAACGTCGCAAGGATTACATTGCTTTTTTTTTGGATGGTAGGTGGATTTACGAAAGGGTTATGATGTTCTTGGCGCATATCTGAATGCCCCAGAAATCTATGGAACAATTCGACAAGCTGGCGAAGTGGAAACTTACAATGAGGCCCGTTTCAAACTCTGTCAGGTGCTGATAACGCTGTCTCATATAATTCACGACATCTCCGTAACCATCACAGTGACTACTCAACGTCGAACTCTGCTTATGCTCCTTACATACCCTACCAGTCCTGGTAATAACACTAGACACGTACAGCACTAATGCACCCTGGTGGCCATTTTACCTGTCACAAAGAACTTCTGCTCTAGTCATTTACACACTTTCCAATGGTGTATACATGTATGAAGGTAGGTTTACAGCCGACTGCCTTAAGGCGCTTCACATTTTTTTTCAGACAGTGTATTTTGTCACAGAGGTTGCAAGAAGAAACAATAGTGAAAGGAATCAAAGTTATACTATTGAAAGCTGTCTGATAAACTTCTGAGGCTTTATGATAGTACAAAATTAAAAACTTTTGTTAGTCGGGTCAACATGAAGTTCTTTAAATATGGGCTGATATGTGTCAGTGCTTTTATCATTTCTCTTCCCACGTTCGTTGCGAATGCAGTTTTACGTAACAGCTGAAATATATTTAAAAGAGGATTACTGTTTCCTTTGTTCGATAATATGGAATTGAAAATTGTATTATTCTTGCAATCCGCGTCAAAAGCACACCAATGGTTTGGGTTCTGTTCAGTTTCAAAGGTAGCGAAGAAGTCATATTTAGAGACGAACGCTGTTACTACGATTTCCATTCTTCCGAAGGTCAGAGAGGAAGGACAGCCTGGCTAGTAAAGGTGATGGCGGTCAGGGAGGCTTACGTTGCTGACGTGGGCGGAAGAGATACCACGTGGAGATGCCAATGGGTCTCTCGATGATTTTAGAAAGTCGGTGAGCATATACACTTTCGGTTTACAGGGAGATAAATATTTCAAATGGTTCAAATGGCTCTTAGCACTATGGGACTTAACATCTGAGTCATCAGTCTCCTAGACTTAGAGCTACTTAAACCTAACTAACCTAAGGACATCACACACATCCATGCCCGAGGCAGGATTCGGACCTGCGACCGTAGGAGCAGCGCGGTTCAGGACTGAAGCGCCTAGAACCGCTCGGCCACAGCGGCCGGCAGATAAATAGTGTCTTAAGAATGGTGATCCTTGATTAATTCGAGTAAGAACAGGATTGGTTGGTTGGTTGGCTGATTTGGGGGAAGGGACCAGGCAGCGAGGTCATCGGTGCATCGGATTAGCAAAGGATGGGGAAGGAAGTCTGCCGTGCCCTTTCAAAGGAACCATCCCGGCATTTGCCTGAAGCGATTTAGGGAAACCGTAGTAAACCTAAATTAGGATGGTCGGACGCGGGATTGAACCGTAGTAAGAATAAGGATTCGTCACATTGTGTACTACAGTAGAGCGTCGATTATCCGAAGTAACTGGGGGACATGGGTGTTCGGAAAACTGGTTTGTTCGGATAATCGAACTGTACATGTTTATTTGCCAAAAAGAGGTACTGTACAGTAAATTTATTCATAAAAACAGGCATCTCTCTTAGTATTACAAAGTAACATACAAAGGAAATTTCAGTAGGAATATATAGTTTGTGGCACAGTTTATTAAACAAAAATATATGCATATTACATACGCATTTTGCATGAACAATACACTCAGTATACAAAATTAACGTTTAAAAAAATCCTTTATTTTGGTCTGTCGAAGCAAGCCTACACGCTTGCGAGCAGCTAAGTCACATACTTTTTTCATTACAGATATCTGAAACTGGTCACTTTCATCTTAGGCTTCAAACCATCGCAAGGCAGTATCTAAACAAGTGAACGCCTCAGAAGCTGTTGGTATACTTTCATCTACACTTTCTGGAGCATTGATTGATGAGAGCTGGCGGCGTCATCTTTATCAGTGACGACGTTTACAATCTCGCTGTCCTGCATGATTTGGTGTCCTGGATCTGCATCATCGATATTCATCCATTCATGAACGTCTTCTTCATCACATTCGTAGCAATCTGTTTCTTTTAGCATACCGAGAATTTCGGACATAATATTCTGTTCGTATTTTCAATCATACCTTGTGAATTTTCTTCTGTGTCCAAAATTTTATTCCAGTCTTTCTTCAAATTCTGTTCCTTTACACTATTCCATACTGCGCTGATCGTGTAGGACGCGTCTTTCAAGTCAATATTCTTACGATTTCTAAAGAGACTTTCTTCTCCATCCTCATCTCTTTCTAACAATGACTTACTCAACAATTCGTTCCTGTAATATCGTTTGAAAGTCTCAATAACGCCTTGATCCATGGGCTGTAATAAGGAGGTTACGTTAGGTGGAAGAAATATTACCATTATGAACTCGTCTTTTTCGTTTAAAATATCACATGACGGATGAGTTGGTGCATTGTCAAGGAGAAGTAGTGTTTTCTCCCTCTTCCCATTCTTTAGCTGAGCGAGTACACAGTTCGGTTACGCGGTCGTTCGGTTGACCGACGTTCGGATAATCGACGCTCTACTGTATTTCCAAACAGCCTCACGTAAGACAGACGACAGAAAGTATGTTCGCAGATGTAATGAGCCCTTCGTTCAGAAGATATCGTGACAGCATTTGACCGAAAACAGATCATGTCACCGGTAGCCGGCAGTGGTGGTCGAGCGGTTCTAGGCACTTCAGTCCGGAAACGCGAGACTGCTACGGTCGCAGGTTCGAATCCTGCCTCGGGCATGGATGTGTGTGATGTCCTTAGGTTAGTTAGGTTTAAGTAGTTCTAAGTTCTAGGGGACTGATGACCTCAGATGTTAAGTCCCATAGTGCTCAGAGCCATTTGAACCACGTCACCGGTGTTGGTCAGGTCTGAGAGATGGAACAAGCAGTGATAGAAGTGTGCCTTTGACGAGTAGTTGAGCTGTGCTGTCAAGCTTGCTGTGCGATTTTACTAGTGTTGTATGCATATACGCGGATATCCCTTTGATTGCGAATTCATGTGTAAAACGTGAAAAAAGTAGAATATTCGTGTTGATATGGTGCACAAGCAGTGTTTCAATATCGTAACATTTTATGAGTAAAGTCCCACGTGGTAGGAATATTTTAGCGGGTGTCTATAAAAGCAAGTACTTATCTTTCACCTTTGTTCTTAATTTACTATGGGTTGAACGAGTTTTCAGAGAGTACGTTGGGGAGACGATTATTCTGAACTGGTAGATTCAATGGAAGTTCTTTTGTTTCTAGTGCTGAGCATTGTAATTTTTTATGCCGTAAAATTCATTGAATAAACATTGAATGCAAACTTAACTGTGTCACAGAATGTACTAATTGTTCTGAGGTGGGATGGATCTCAAAGGCTGCAGCGGGAGTGAAAATGATCATGTTCAGCTTGCAGTTAAGATGCGATTTGAACATAGCTCGCCGGTGAAACTCATTCTGCGTGTTCTCACCTTATTTTTCCCGTTGTGATGAAAGCACATACAGAGAACGCTGTAGGAGAGCTACCAGTTGGTTGATGGTCCGCCGTGTTAAAATGCGTCACAATGCGATGAAATACGCTGTAGCTCCAAGGAAACTGGTGTAGGCATATGTATTCAAATGCAGAGATATGTGAATAGGGAGAATACGGCGCTGCGGTCCGCAACTCCTATATACAACAAGCGTCTGCCGCAGTTGTTAGATCGGTTACTGCTGCTATAATGGCGGGTTATCAAGATTTAAGTGAGTTTAAACGTGTGCTATAGTTGGCGCACGAGCGATCGGACACAGCATCTCCGAGGTAGCGATGAAGTGGGAATTTTCCCGTACGATCATTTCACGAGTGTACCGTGGATGTCAGGAATTCGGTAAAACATCAAATCTCCGACATCGCTGCGGCCTGAAAAAGATCCTGCAAGAACGGGACCAACGACGACTGAAGAGAATCGTTCAACGTGACAGAAGTGCAATCCTTCCTCAAACTGCTGCAGATTTCAGTGCTGGGCCATCAACAAGTGTCAGCGTGCAAACCATTCTACGAAAAATCATAGATATGGGCTTCCGGAGCCGAAGGCCCACTCGTGTACTATTGATACCGGCACGACACAAAGCTTTACGCCTCGCCTGGGCCCCTCAACACCGACATTGGACTGTTGATGATTGGAAACATGTTGTCTAGTCGGAAGAGTCTCGTTTCAAATTGTATCGAGCGGATGGATGTGTACGGGTGTCGAGACAACCTCATGGATCCGTGGACCCTGCTTGTCAACAGGGGACTGTTCAAGCTGGTGGAGGCTCTGTAATGGTGTCGGGCGTGTGCAGTTGGAGTGATTTGGGGTACCTGAAACGTCTAGATACGACTCTGACAGGTGGCACATAGGTGAGCGTCCTGTCTGATCACCTGCATCCATTCGTGTCCGTTGTGCATTCCGACGGACTTGGTCAGTTCCAGCAGGGCAGTCCGACATCCCACACGTCCAGTATTGCTACAGAGTGGCTCCAGCTTACGCTGGCCATCAGACTCCCCAGACATTATTGAGCATATCTGGGACACCTTGCAACGTGCTGTTCAGAAGAGATCTCCATCCTCTCGTACTCTACGCATTTTTAGACAACCCTGCAGGATTTATGGTGTCGGTGCTCTCCAGCACTACTTCAGACATCAGTCGAGTCCATGCCACGTCTTGTTGCGGCATTTCTGCGTGCTGGCTGAGGCGTAGTAAAGTTGTACAGACAGTTATTGATATTTAATGTATGTATTCAATAAATAGTAAGTCATTTTAACCCAATAGCAAGATTATTGTTCATAATTATCTTAAAGCTCTAAAAATGACGATCTCACACGCATGTGAACATACGAAAGGGTGTAAAGTACGTAGGTCAGTAGGGAACTCTTTTGTTTCATATAAGAGAAAAAGAAAATTGCGTCCACTCTAGTACATCGAGTTGACGGATATGCTTATCTCTCTGCATGCTATTTAATCGATCGACGAAATTTAATTTGCTACAGAATGTTACTTTGAGCCAGATGTGAAATTTATGCTTTCCAACGTAACAAGGAAACCGAGGCCTCCACAATACAACTCGTTTTTACCAGACTAATTGGGTGCATGTTCACGGGCTACCAGCTCTCACTGGCCTCTCATTTATCTTTATCTAAACAGAAAAGAGAGCAGCGTCGGGTGAACTCGTGCAGTAAAATATAGGCAGTCGAGTTTTACAGGTCGCTGCGAGCTATGTTCTTGACCGTGCTTAAGCTTTGTTTGCCAATCCTGCAGATCATTCTTTTTTTTATAGAGACGTTGAAGTTGTAAGCTCCCTGAGTTTGTAGAAACCGACAGCTAATACTACAAGCTGTTACATCACGCGAATTTGTATACTTGACGAGTTACCTGAATGCTTGCCTGTAGTATTACTGGTGGAGCTCCTAAGGAGAAAGGATATAATGAATTAGGCACAGCCAAAGTTTTTTTCCTTGCCAGAGTCAATGGTTCATTTTGTATCAGAATATACATCGAAAAGGAACTTCCTGGGAAGTTACCTAGCCTAGGACTCGAATCCTGGTCCTTAGTTTCCACAAAATGAGCATATTTATTGTGGTTTATTTTCGTAAAGCTCATAAACCGTTTCTTTGACTCAGACCATATCACAGCTGCACCTCGTGTGATTTAATGAATAAATCTGCGTTGTTTGGTAAATGCAGGTTCCCTAAGAGCTTTTTGTCTGGTCGCATCGTCGCTAACAAGCCAACACATTTACAAAGTATTCTTTCGTGTTGGTCAGCCACTTTATGGTTGCGACACATTTCAGTTTGGTAAGTTTGTAGTCACCGATTTTCATTTACGAATATCTAGTTCATTCTCATAAGCTGTTACAAATCCAAGATTTAAAACTAATTGCTTTCTAAGCCTACAGTTACATTTCTAAGATCAAGTAACTTCTCAAAAGTAATTAACATTTACTTCGAAACAGTAGCCGGCCGATGTGGCCGAGCGGTTCTAGGCGCTACAGTCTGGAACCGCGCGACCGCTACGGTCGCAGGTTCGAATCCTGCCTCGGGCATGGATGTGTGTGAAGTCCTTAGGTTAGTTAGGTTTAAGTAGTTCTAAGTTCTAGGGGTCTGATGACCTCAGAAGTTAAGTCCCATAGTGCTCAGAGCCATTTGAACCATTTGAAACAGTAACAGTTTGTAAATACCAATACAAAAAAAATAACAAAATAGGGAAACAGGAAACCGTAATTATTAGACAGTTCAGAACATGAACTACATTTATTTAAAATCTTCTGAATTTAATTCTTGGAAATTTTTAAGTTGCATGGTTAAAATTAATTTAATCTTCCCTGGCTCATAGTCGATTTCTGATAGGTCTTTACTAACGTTAATTTGTACACACTTGTTTCCCAAGTAGCATATGAAAAAGTGATTGCTAAAAAAGTTCTTACTACCGCGTGTTAAATAACACTCTTCCATCTTTCACTTAATTATAAAGCTTAATAATTGTAAAGTTGTCTATGCAAAAATGAGAGCATCTATAAATGAAGAAATGTGGCGTCTAATACGATGTATTTTAGTAATCAGATCTGAAACATTCAGTTCGGAATATTTCTCCATAAGTGTAAATGCTGTAAGTCTCGAAGAAGGACTTCTCTTTCTTCTACTTCCAATTGTATTTTAATTTGAAGGAGAACAAACAGCTCATGCAGTATATCCATTTGTAATGTGCGTTTTTTTTTAATTCTCTTAGTAGATTATCTACTGCCTCGAGCTGTTCCCGACTAGTTACCTGAATTAAATTTAAGCCAGAGTCAGTCTATTTTCAGCAGACATTTTCTTTCGCTTTCCGACACTTCTTTCTGTTGAAATATCAAATATTTTGCATATCTCCATGGCTCCCTCAGCTGAAGGAGGAGGAGGAGATTAATATTTAAGGTCCTGTCGACAATGAGGCCATTAGAGACGAAGCCTTTGTCAAAGGAAGCATCCTGAAGGGATTTAGGGAAATCACGGAAAACTTAGATCTGGATGGCCGCACGCAGGTTTAAACCGTCGTCCTCCCGAATGCGTGTCCAGTGTTTTAACCATTGCGCCACCTCACTCGGTCCCTCAGCTGCTTTTATGACGAGAGGACCACGCTTTTCCGTACGAAACAGAGTCACTGCTTTCAGCTTTTGAACAAGTTGACAAAGTGAAGTCTTTGTTGTCTGAGCATCATTCATTTCAGTAAGCATAGGGTGAAGGGTAAGTCATAATGCAAACCAAAAGACTTGCTGCCTGCAAGTCTTTTGGTTTGCAGCTTCTTCTAATCCATCCGTCAAGACTTGCAAAGCTTCAGTTATGTTTTCAATGTCGTCAGCAAGCATCTGAATAGATTCACGTTTTGAAATCCACCTTGTGTCATAGGATTGCTTATTACACAGTGACATAAAATGACACCGACTTTTTCTTTTACAGTAGCTGCTTGTACTCCAGCAAGATTAAATGAGTGATTGTTTTTTGGCACAAACACTGCTTTAGCGTTTATGCCGAAAATACATTTCTGAATACTACTAATGACTCTAGCGCCCGTTCGTTTAGCCAGGCTGTCTAACGCACTGCTTTCCGGGCGGGAAAGCGTACGGTCCCCGGCACAAATTCGCCCGGCGGAATCGTGTCGAGGTCCGGTGTGCCGGCCAGTCTGTGGATGGTTTTTAAGGCGGTTTTCCATCAGCCTCGGCGAATGCTACACTCGTCTGGTTTGAGACTTTCCCAGGGGGAGGGGAGGGGGAGAGGCGGTCCACTGGGAGTGGAACCGCACTTGCGCAATAACCCTGTGTTAGGTGTGGGGCGGCGATGGGGTGAGAGGACTGCTTTAGTCTGTTGTGGGGTTGTGAACCACTGCGGACTAAGGCGTAGACGAAGCTTCTCCGTCGTTTCTAGATCCCCAGTTCCATACAATACAATACAGGGCGTTTCAAAAAGAAAGAGCAGATTTCAAACATTTATTTCTCAAAAACTACAAATGATAGAAACACAATTCCAACGGTCCTTCACTCAATATGAGTACCAAATGTTACACAACAAATATCAAAACTGTACCTCAATATGAGCACCATTTGTTACACGACAAATATCAAACCGGTATCTCATTTCTTGCCACACACGACGCAACTGGTCTTTAGTTACCGAATTCACGGCCGCAACAATTCGATGTCGTACCTCTTGAAGAGTAGCGGGCATAGGTGGGACATAAACACAGTCCTTTATGTACCCCCACAAATAAAAATCGCAGGGAGTAAGGTCTGGTGACCTGGGAGGCCACAGACGATGACATTGATCTTGTGCTCCTGCTCTTCCAATCCACCGTCCTGGAATGGTGTTATTTAGGTACCGTCGTACAGGTTCAGAGAAGTGTGGTGGGGCGCCATCTTGCATGAAGATGAAGTGATTTGAATCTTCCTGAAGTTGAGGAAATAGCCAGTTTTCTAACATGTCCAGGTAAATGGTTCCTGTGATAGTTTTCTCCATGAAAAAGAAAGGTCCATAAACTTTGTTTACCGAAATTGCACAAAAGACGTTAACCTTTGGTGAGTCTCTTTCATGTTGAATAACGTCCCTCGGAGTTTCACTCGCACAAATTCGTACGTTATGCCGATTAACTTTACCAGAAATGTGAAACGTTGATTCATCTGAAAAAATTAATCGTTCGGCAAAATTGTCCTCTTCCATGTCCTGTAGAATTGCAGTTGAAAATTCGAACCTTTTGTTGTGGTCGTCAGGACGCAATGCTTGCAATAACTGCAGTTTGTACGGCTTCATGTGCAGACGGTTACTCAGAACGCGCCATACCGTTGTTTTAGACATGTTTAGTTCGTGACTTGCCCGTGCCGTGGATTTTCTAGGGCTCCTTTCGTAAGCTGCACGGACACGCTCGACATTTTCATCCGATGTGCGTGGACGACCCGTGCTTTTTCGCTTGCAGATGCAACCATCTTCTACGAATCTGTGATGCCACTCATAAATTTGCTTATGACGAGGCGGCTGTTTGTTGAATTGACGGCGGAATGCACGTTGCACACCAACAATGGACTCTAACTTTGCAAATTGCAGCACACAAAATGATCGTTCCTGTGGTGTCGTCGCCATTTTCCTACAAACAAACGCCAGCGCCACTGCGGATTTGCATGGAACTTCTGCGCGGACCATTGAAAAACTTTGAACCTTTCTCTGACAAGAAACGTTTGAATTGTGTTTCTATCATTTGTAGTTTTTGAGAAATAAATGTTTGAAATCTGCTCTTTCTTTTTGAAACGCCCTGTACAACAAAATGTTGCCAGCCATGGTTGCAGCAATATCATATCCTTATTCACAGTAGTACTCCAGTTTTAGATCATCCCTTTCAGAATTTAATAAATTTGTACTGTAACTTCTTTAGCTGATTTCCTATGTTATCAGAATGAAGTCAATAAAGGATCCCTCTACTGACTTCTGAACGTTCAGTGTGCACGTGACGAATTACTTGAGACATTTGATTGGTATGCGAGGTATTTGATGTGCTATCAGACATGTTGGGGACATAGTCTTAGGAATTTTCTTTAATATCTCTATTGGGCCATGATCACCGAGTAGTACGATGGAAATACGGAAGCGTCCGATCTAACCCGTCGGCTTTGACCCATGACGTCACAAATATAGCGGAAACGACAATTCCAATATGGCGGATATAGAAACGTTGCATACGTATCACAAAGACGAAAACACATAGAAAAACAAAACACACAAAGGTTTCACAAGAACAATCTGCTAACATTGCTAGCAAACAAAGATAATAATAAACAAGTGGTACTCAAGGCCAGGCAGGGGGGGGGCTGCGCCCCCCCCCCCTGCCCCCCCCCCCCCCCCCGCCAAAAAAAAGCTCCCAACCTAACCTCGTATTCAGGGCTACGCTACAGATCAATGTGTAGGTCAATCAAAAGATAAAAAAAAAACAAATAAAAAAAAAGAAAAAAACAATATTGATTCATTAGACATAACGAGTAGCGACAAAACATATAGACCATAAAGATTGAACAATCTAATGGCAAACTGATAAAAGCCTCATAGACGACGTTAAAACAAAAAGTACAGTAAAAAGGTAAACTATATATTACAGGCCCTAAAACTCCTACTAAGGTAACGTCAACGAGGCAACATCTACAAACACGCCACACTCACAAACCAAACTCCGCGCCGTAATGACGTCACACACCACAACACCCTTACGTCACGGGTCAAAGCCGACGCGTGAGATCGGATGTTTCTGTTGACCCAGTACGATTAATACATTTTAGTTTCGTGGGGAAAGACAAGACACAACATAGCCATCTGTTTGCTGAAGATTGTAAAGACGCTGATTCGCAATTGCATCATATTTGGCAAGTTTCAAGGAAATTCCCATTTTTGTAACTTCCAAATAGATCTTGTAAGTGAGAAGACAAGGGTAACGATTGTCTGGCTAAATACAACACATAATTAAAAATTCTTTGTTGTTAGTACAACTTTCCATTTATTACGTTGTTCTAACTCAATAGCATCATCGATTGTTTTACATTTCTGCAGGCAAAGTTATCTCTGCTCCTATGGTAGAGAGTGCTCGGCTTACGGATTGTATGCACATGTACGAGTTAGTTCTGGTGTACTTACACAGCTGGTGGTAACAACAGTTTTTACGAAAAATCGGTCAACACTTTCATGTAGTGAAGCAAGGTCTTCCTGTTCTGTTTTTCGTCTGTTACTAAATTTTGTGTTAGATTCCTCTCTTAAAGATATTGTGGATGGAGTAAATGATGACAAAAATTTAATAACCGTAAAAAATGCGTATTACACTACTTATACGTAACTAGCGTAGTAACCTTGAGTCGACACAGTGGCCCTGCTGAAGGCAACCGGGGCTACAATAGGTGGCGATACATATATACACGACGTGTCAGGAACGGCAAACAGGACAGGAACGGCACAATAAGTCTTCCAGACACCCAGAAATTATTACGAGGAACACTGTGTGGGCACCACAGCTTATTTCTTTAGATTATTGATTTTTTCTGTCAACATTAAATTACAAATTTTTGTCTTTTAACGGACTTTGCAACGGACAGATATAAAAAAATGTAATCCATTGTTTACAAAAATTAATGACCTATGGACAAAAGACTTACTTGATGCAACTGAGATATCTCTCAGGTACGCAGAGGTTAAGTGCAGCCTCCCTGGCCATGCTTCCCAGGGGAAACTCGTTAAAGTTTTGCCAGTAAAAAAGCTTCTGTTCTCACAGTTTAAAAACAAATTTATCAACAAACAAACTTTCTTATTCAATTTGATATAGAAATATATATTATGTGCGTTGTATCTGCAGGCTACATTTTCTCTGATGTGTTTTCAGTCCTGATGTAAGCTACTACTGAGAACATTTATTTCCGAACAGAAAGCAACAGTGGAGTCGTGAAGCAAGCGAGAGCACCTGCTTTGCACATGCGCCACGAGCGAAAGCGGCCATTCCGACCAGTCGGTAATCTCACGACCCACGTTTTAGAGGGCTGGGACGATCACCACTCCCAAGACCAAACACGTGGAATAACGCGTTGAAACAACACTTACGTACGGCATCAGATATGAAGCGGACCGTATGCAAGTCATGAAACACGGTATTTCAATTCACGATAAAAATTATATGTCACAATTTTTTAAGCCCCTAAAAAATTTGGGCCAAGGGAATCTACCCCATTGCCCCCCCCCCCCCCCCCAACCCCTCATAACGGTACGGCACTCCACTTCTCCCAGGCCGAAATAGCTGTATTTGTCACTCTGTAAGAAATTTAGTCGTAAACTCACCGACATGTTTCATTGCAGGTTGTATATTACGTTAACGCAACTACCGCTGATTTAGCCCTGACCAGGATTAAAGAGTTATTGCTGCCCAGTGACAATGCTTTGATAGTTGTTGCCTGACACGAGAATTTGGCATGGTATTAAGTTGAATAGTAGACAGGCGGTGGAGTTCAGACGATGTGCTTGCCGTCATCGCTCGGACATACTTGCGAATTTGCAGTCGGTATAATTATTCGCATCGCGTTAATGTTTCAGTGAGAAACGATCAATGTCGTATTGTAGAATGTTGCTGAAACTGAGTGTATTAAAATGTTTGAAAGTGTAATGATTTTTATAATGAATCGTACAGTTTGCTATTTTCAAACAATGACTGTTCTCAATCGAACCCATTATGATCCGCTTCCTTAAACTATCAGTAAATGAAAAAAAAAATATCATTAACTTCTCGGAGTGGAAAGGGGCAGCATCGTCATAATGCGAAATTACGGTTCGGTAGTTTTGGTACAGTACATATACTGAAGCACCAAAGAAGCTGGTATAGGCATGCGTATTCAAATACCGAGATATGTAAACAGGGAGAATATGGCGCTGTGGTCGGCAACGCCTATATTAGACAACAAGTGTCTGGCGCAGTTGTTAGATCGGTTTCTGCTGCTACAATGGCAGTTTATTAAGATTTAAGTGAGTTTGAACGTCATGTTATAGTCGGCGCACGAGCGATGGGACACAGCATCTCCGAGGTAGCGATCAAGGGGGGATTTTCCCTTACGACCATTTTAGGAGTGTCCCGTCAATACCAGGAATCCGGTAAAACATCGAATCCCCGACATCGCTGGGGCTGGAAAAAGATCTTGCAAGAGCTGACCAACGGCTACTGAAGAGTACCGTTCAACGTGAAAGAAGCAAAACCCTTCCGCAACTTGCTGCAGATAGCATTGAAATCATCAAGTGTCAGCGTGCGAACCATTCAACGAAACGTCATCGATATGACCTTTCGGAGCTGAAGGCCCATCGTGTACCATTGATGACTGCACTACGCAAAGCTGTACGCCTCGCCTAGGCCAGTCAACACCGACTTTTGACTGTTGATGACTGGAAACAAATTGCGTGGTCAGACGACTCTTGTTTCAGATTGTATACAGCGGATGGACGTGCAAGGGTATGGAGACAACCTCATGAATCAGCAGGGAACTGTTCATGTTCATCCTGCATACTCTGTTCGCTAGACAAACAATCAAATAACCCGTATTAATGAGTTTTATTAGAAAAGGAAATTACAATTACTTAACTTTTAATATGTGTCCCAAGCAAAGGGCACATGCAAAATAATCTGTCTTCTTCAGAAGAACCGGCTTCATCGGATGAAACAAGGACTACAGTGGCTTGTGACCCGTTACTAAGTGAAATTTTCTGCCAGACTAGTGGCGGAATTTGGTGACACGATACCCAATAGGCATTTCCTCCTTGTCTATTTGTGAATAGTTACACTGAGTTTTGGACAACACTTTTGATGCGAAAGCAATAGATCTGTCTTTATCACCAATTCTGTGTGAAAGCACTGCACTGATTCCGTAAGAGGAAGCGTCAACTTGGAACAGGTTTCTCAGGATCAAAGTGAAACAAGCATCTATCATTGAGCAATGCATTATTAAGTTTTTGAAAATCTTCTTGGCACTCAATTGTCGAAACTAAGGGGATGTTCTTGCGACGCAATGGAGCTGACATTTGTGCAGCTTTCAATATGAACCGAATGTAAAGGTTAATTTCCCCTAAGACGGACTGCAATTCTCTGGAATTGCGAGGAACTGGCAGGTCACGTGTGGCTAACAAATATGACTAAAGAAGATGTACACCTTAACTGTTTATGACACGACCAAGATACTGCAACTCACGTTTAAAAAAAATCACCCTTGTCGAGTCTACACTTTAGTCCTGCATCAGATAACACACGAAGCAAAGCACGAAAATTTGCAATATGTTCTTCAGGTACACTATCTGCTACGAAAATATCGTCCAAACAGTTCGAACAGTTTGGTACTTGAGCAGTCAGGTGTTCCAAATACCGTTGGTAAATGGCGGGTGCCGAAGCACCACTAAAAGGCAAACGCAAAAATTTAAATAAGCCCAAATGAGTGTTCACAACTCACATGGCTTGAGATTCTTCATCGAATGGTATTTGAAGAGATGCGTTGCGTAAATCAATTTTTTGAAAGTAGTGACCGGCGCCTAATCTGTCGATGAGATCCTCTGGCTGCGGCAATGGATAAGTATTGTTTACAGTTTGTAGGTTGACTGTAGAAATGTGTAGAGGTGAATGCGACCTGAAGGTTTTGGGAGCAAAACTAGTGGACTTGGCCATTGAGTAGCTTGTATGGGCGCAATAGCTCCGCTATCTTGGAATCCATTAAGTTCAGCATCTACAGCGTCCCGTAATACATTGGGAACTTCTGGCCTGGCAAAATTTCGGTTGAGCATTTCTTTCATAGTAATACGTGCGACAAAATTGTTATCCTTGCCTAAACCTTCAGAAAAAGTTCAGGGAATTCTTTCAGCAAGTCGTTGGCATTGAATGCTGTCACTGAATTGAAAACCAAACGAATCAAGGGCAAATACGTTCTCACAATCGCGTGATTGTAGCACAGTGAAAGTCACAGTTCGCATATGCAAACGATGCGTGGCAGGTAAAGAATGTTTTTCGGGAACGGTAATGTTTTGTCCATTATAAGCCGTAAGGTGGGTGGTAGTTTTAGTCAGATGCGGGGAACCTAAAAGTTCGTACGTGTTATGATTCACAATGTAACAGAGGCACCCATGTCCAACTGAAATTTCACATATTTTGCACTAAAAGATGCAAATGAAAAAAAAAGTTTGTTGGACTGGCGTAGCACTGAAGAAACTATCTGCTTTCTAGTTTTTCTAATGCTTGCGGGAGGCTTTGAATACACGGTATTGATTATATGTGTCTTGTGACTGAATTTTTGTGAGTAGACAGAATTCTTATGTTTGTTCTGTTGCAGACATGCAGACTGTGTGTGATCTTTCTTGCCAGAAGCGTAACACTGTGCTTGTTGGGACGGACAATCTTGGCGTTTGTGCCATGAATAGAACCGAGGGCATGACTTCATTTTATTCACTGATGTAGCCGCCTATTTAGAGAACTGTTTACGTGGCTTGGCGAGTGCGTGCTGTAGCTGCGTACCGGGCCAGTCGTAAGCAAGAGGCGACTCAACCATACAAATTGGTGGCTGCTCAAATTTATCGGCCGCAACGACCCCTGAATCATAATGATCTAGAATTTGCATATGAAATGATGGATATGACTGTTTCAAAATCTGTTCTCTATGTCTGACGTTAGTTGCATTGTAGACGATCGCATTACGCAACGTAACATCTGAATATGAAGCACCACAAACACATCCGAATTTGCATTTCCGCGTCATACCCTGCAAATCTATTGCCCACTCATGATAAATTTGTTCAGATCTTTTCTTGCAATGAAACAACTGCACCACATTCACCTGTTGGTCATAATAGAGAAACTATAACCTGATCATAGGAAAGTTCACTCGGAGTGGTGTTAGAGAACAATTTCTTAATGAGGCGAAAAACTGGACTTCCTACCGTCGACAAAAAGTAATGTAGTTTCACAGTACCTGGCACGTTGTGAGCAGCCAGTCTGGAACCGCGCGACCGCTACGGTCGCAGGTTCGAATCCTGCCTCGGGCATGGATGTATGTGATGTCCTTAGGTTAGTTCGGTTTAAGTAGTTCTAAGTTCTAGGGGACTGATGACCTCAGCAGTTAAGTCCCATAGTGCTCAGAGCCATGTGAATTTTTTTGTTACAGCCGCTCGAGCGATTCCTCTTTTTTTTCGTTAAACTGGCGAAAAGGCAGCATGTCACTCGGAGCTACAGTCATTTCCTGTTGCGTTGCGTATGTCGCTTGGTTGTCCAGTAACTGATGTACCGTGTCTACAAGGGCTGCAATCTGCTGCGTCTGAAACTGAAACATCTGCGTTTGCTGCGTGCCAGCTATCGCTGCAGCTCAGATGCCGAGCAGGGGGAGGGAGAGGTGGGTTGCTCATTTTGGAATAGGCAAATGCAATAAACAGACAATGCAAGCAATAAAAATAAGCACACGAGCAAAGAAAACTTCTGCAAATCAAACCTAAAAATACTGAATAGAAAAAAAACACAATAAGAGGCGCTGTTAAACATATAAACACACCCCTGGAAAGAAAAGGCAAGGCAGAATTAAGACGACAGCAAAACACAAAAGCCCACGACAAAATCCATGTTATTCGGACATCTTCGTCGCCATGGCATTCGTCCATCCTCGCCATCGTGTTGTCGTGGCCAGGAATCCTGCACACTCGGTTCGCTAGACAAACAATCAAACAACTCGTATTAATGAGTTATATTACAAAGGACAATTACAATTACTTAACTTTGATATATGTCGAAAGCAAAGGGCGACATGCAAAATAATCAGTCTTCTTCAGAATAGACAAACATAAGTATGTGCTACATAGAGATAGCTGCCAAAGTGGCGAACGCTGAAGCTACTGTCGAAGCGTGCTGCCACCATTCGGGTACGGGTCTTAAGTCACGATCACGTAGGGGCCGCTGCTGTCACGTTGTAGTCCTGGAAGTAGGTCAGTCAGCTTGTGATTGGCTTTATCCTTAAAGAATATAAACTGCATTTTGGAGTTAATAAAAACAGGCTGATTGCGTAACTTCTGAGCTGTTATGTAACCAAAGCAATTACTTTTGATGCAAGTACATTTTACTTGCACAAGGGGAAAGATGTTTGTAAGCCTGTACGCTTTCGTAGCCGTTGTCATTGGAGTTAAAACCTTCTGGGTGGTTAGGCTGTGTAATGTTTCTTCAATCAACGTTTCGAACCCTCTTCGTGGACCTTCTTCAGGATCTTGTGGTTTCCACTGTAGATTGATCACAAAAACTCGGTTGTTTGAAGAAATATGGGATGGCCTAACAATCCAGTACTCAAGATTCTTCATCATGATCTAAGCCAGAGTCTCCTGTTATTATCGATAAACGCGAAAATTGTGTATTAATAACAGAAACGTGTATAAGTTCGACGAAATAATCGAGCGATGTTTCATATACTTCTGTTTTGCGTTTCTTTTTTATTTTACCTATTTTTTGAGGAAACTGAGTTTTCTAGCGCTATGCGATAAATGTGTATCGTTTATTTACTTTTACTACAATATCCCCCTGTTTCACATTACAAATCAACAATTTTCCAATAAATTAACATTGAAAACTTCAATTTTGCTATAAATACTGTCTAATTTTATGTAAAAAGCTGGAGAATAACTATGCAGAACAAAAACGTTCCGCAGGTTCCACGGCCCTTTACATATGCTCACTCAGTTTCTAGATGGTTCACAGCTTCCGCTTTCCAGGGTAATCTAGTAACAGACTGATTGCACAAGTAAAGAAAGCAGTCGTTATGAGGCAACACTCGATAGGTATGCAGAACATCTAACGTACAGGTTACGAAGGCACGACCTTAAGTGACCAAAACTACTAGGAAACCTACCGTAGTCTAGGCTTGCTTTGATAGACTACGGTGGTTTTACAATCCTAAGCACACGTAGCGGTTAAGCTATAAGATCCAAACAAAGGTGGGCGATGGATTTGGACTTAGAATGAATGCTAGTTGAAGACGTACAGTCTTTCCGCCAGTGCTTCCTCTTGCCTTAGAACCGTTCTTACAATTGCTTGTCTAAGCTAAACTATAAAAATATACTCAAATTCGGTAATTATTATAATCCAACAGCAGATTACGTGTCTTTAACCTAGATAGGGATTTAGTACTGCCAACGTGTGCGTCATAACAGTTCCTGTCCACCACAGAATTCACATTTCTATGTCTAGCAGCTAAAAGATATTACTGCATCAAATGTAGTAATTATTTCTCAGAAACATTGTACATAAACCTTACATCTCGGTTGCCCTGAGGATGCGAATATCTTCACTCGTTTCTCTCTGATATACAACACTTCTGCCCACACTGCTGAGCATACAATTCGCCTGATACTTCACTTCTAACACGAATGGGTTCAATAAGTACCATGTCGCCCATGTGGGTGTGATAGATGGACGACACTTTCTCGGAAATGGTCGTAGATTCAGTGATTGCGTAATCTGCCCTGAAGGTAATACTTGATAGGAAAATTTAACACTCCCAAATTAATTCATTTGCCACGCTGCCGAACAACCAAATTATAAAAAGTTTCAAATAATGAGTGAGTCGCATGTGTAGAGTATATAACTACCGAGGAACGAGCTAAGAGTATGTACGGCTTCGTCATGTCCTAAATAAATTATTAGCCCGTTGCAGACTTTTTTTTTTGGGGGGGGGGGGGGGGCTCCAGGTAAAAATAAACCAGTTTCGTGGAGGTTGCAGGACGCTTATTCGGCTTGCTTATATAACAGGTCAGTGTTCGCAGCCGACATTACGCCGTACTGGTTCTGGCCGTAGAAGACCCAGCTGGAACACAGGTTTTGACTGCCTTATGGGTTGTAAGAGGAGAAAGCCTGAGAACAAGATTGTGATACCGATACGGACTGTTTAGCGTCACAGTGAGAAGACAGGAATGAACTTGAAAGTCCGTAATCTGATACGGTGTGCTGTTTTGCAGTTTAGAGGTTAATATATGGGCTACCATTCCTGTTATTTAGTGTTTACTTCTACTTGTTAGTTAATGCAATCTGGAAAGATTAGGGCATTTAGGTATCTCCTACAGTGTTCAAGGCAAGTTTCATTAAATTCTCGTTACAGCTTTCACCACATTTTTAATAAAAGTTAAGGTTAACAAGTACAGATTTCGTGTAGTTATAGACCGCTGATACTGAATTTCTTTCTGTATGTTCAGTAAATTATCACAAACGCCTTTCTAGATCATTCTTCCTGTTACTAGACTTTTACTAGACTAGCTTTCGAAGGAACAAAAACCACTACAGGGACGATAACTCAAAAAGTTACATGTTGAATGGGACGAAACTTTAGCAGGATTTGTAGTTTGTTCACAAAATAAATTGCATACAGAATACTTCTACAGACCATACTGATAAAGTGTATGGGAACCAAATCAGGTCTGACTAATGGGATATATCGAACGCGTACATGGAAGTGTGGCGCGAATGATCACAGGCATCAGCAACTGGGTGGAGATCTAACAGAATTGTTCAAACGTCTTTACATGCAGAAAGATTCTGTAGATTTTACAAGAGGCTGGTTAGAAAGTTTGAAGCAGCAACGCTCAGGGCAGAAAATACATTCTTCAGCTACCAAAACATCCGTTCCGAAGAGATCTCGCAGATAAAATTTCACAAACAATAGCTTCCTTAGAAGCGCACAGACTTCTTTCTCGCATTCCACTCGTGAATAGAATGGGAAGAAATATTAACATACAGTAGAAAATAAACTATTCACTTTTAAGCAATTCATAGTGACTGGTAAAGCTTACAACGTAAAAATACAGCAGTGATATCCTCATGAACCTGCGTGAATAAACAAAGATGTAGATAAAGAATTTATATGCGGCCTTACAGTAGTTTGAAATGTACTAAACTGATGTCTAAAGCAACGTTAGTAAGAGCGGTGACAGTCCTTCGCAATGGTGCCGCGCACACAAACACACACAAATGGTTCAAATGGCTCTGAGCACTATGGGACTTAACAGCTGAGGTCATCAGTCCCCTAGAACTTAGAACTACTTACACCTAACTAACCTAAGGACATCACACACATCCATGCCCGAGGCAGGATTCGAACCTGCGACCGTAGCAGTCTCGCGGTTCCAGACTGACGCGTCTAGAACCGCACGGCCACACCGGCCGGCACAAACACACACACACACACACACACACACACACACACACACACACACACACAGATATATATATATATATACAAAGGGGAGAGAGAGAGAGAGAGAGAGAGAGAGAGAAGGTGGACAGTACTTTTAAAGAGCAGTGTGAACGTTACTCTTCTGGCAAACCCACTGGCGGTGGGAAAGGGTCAGGGATGATGTACTGACAGTCGTAAGATGTCACACCAACCTGTTCATACCTAAATTACATCCGATAAACTTCGCCCTAAACTAATGGGTTCATTTGAGTTACGGACGTCTGTACCTGCAGCTAAAAGACACAGTACGTGTGCTAGAAGCAAGTATTTTCTCTTCTGACGTTAAAATGGAGAAACAGTGCTGATATGGATGCTGAATAAAAATTTTTGGTTTTTTAGGTCACTGGATGTGAGGCAACTTGTTTATTGTCGCATTTTAATTACGGTCATCATCAGAAAGTCTGAAAACGTTACAAAAACCACAAAATATAGCACAGTGAATATGGCTAATAGGCAAAGAGGTAAATACAGGGCTATTACAAATGATTGAAGCGATTTCATAAATTCACTGTAGCTCCATTCATTGACATATGGTCACGACACACGACAAATACGTAGAAAAACTCATAAAGTTTTGTTCGGCTGAAGCCGCACTTCAGGTTTCTGCCGCCAGAGCGCTCGAGAGCGCAGTGAGACAAAATGGCAACAGGAGCCGAGAAAGCGTATGTCGTGCTTGAAATGCACTCACATCAGTCAGTCATAACAGTGCAACGACACTTCAGGACGAAGTTCAACAAAGATCCACCAACTGCTAACTCCATTCGGCGATGGTATGCGCAGTTTAAAGCTTCTGGATGCCTCTGTAAGGGGAAATCAACGGGTCGGCCTGCAGTGAGCGAAGAAACGGTTGAACGCGTGCGGGCAAGTTTCACGCGTAGCCCGCGGAAGTCGACGAATAAAGCAAGCAGGGAGCTAAACGTACCACAGCCGACGGTTTGGAAAATCTTACGGAAAAGGCTAAAGCAGAAGCCTTACCGTTTACAATTGCTACAAGCCCTGACATCCGATGACAAAGTCAAACGCTTTGAATTTTCGGCGCGGTGGAGATCATGATCAGCAATTCATGTCATGGCCTCCACGCTCTCCCTACTTAACCCCATGCGATTTCTTTCTGTGGGGTTATGTGAAAGATTCAGTGTTTAAACCTCCTCTACCAAGAAACGTGCCAGAACTGTGAGCTCGCATCAACGATGCTTCCGAACTCATTGATGGGGACATGCTGCGCCGAGTGTGGGAGGAACTTGATTATCGGCTTGATGTCTGCCGAATCACTAAAGGGGCACATATCGAACATTTGTGAATGCCTAAAAAAACTTTTTGAGTTTTTGTATGTGTGTGCAAAGCATTGTGAAAATATCTCAAATAATAAAGTTATTGTAGAGCTGTGAAATCGCTTCAATCATTTGTAATAACCCTGTATATTAACAGAGTGCCATCAAGACACATACAAATGCATGGAGATCATCTTTACACATATATGTACGGGATCATGTGAATGTGACATCCATAACATTACTGAACTGCACAAGGCATGGCATAGCGTCGAGAGCCAACAGAGAGCGCTAGTGGAACACGTCGTGGCGTTAAACGCAAGGCAAAAATAGGAATTAAAATATATGGCAATCATAAAAATGGGATATACAATGTACCATATCTTATAAATGCAATGTAAAAGGTTACAATCGAAGACATTGCTCGTACAATGTTCCTGTGTGATGTAACTAAAAGTGGGGGTAGAGTAGTGCTACGACAGGGAGGGAACGGACGCTAAGGGAAGAAAGTTAAATGTATTTGATTACAAACTAAATAATAAGAAGGTAAAGAAATACATAACAAATTTAACAAGAAAGAGGTGTTCTGCATGAAATATGCAATCGTAGTGAGACTACACAAGTCCGATCAGCAAAAATGTACTTGACATGAATGCCTGTGCAGAAATAGCAGACTAACATGCAAAGGCAACAGTTTATAATATTTCATTTTACAGCGACATGAGCACACCATAGCTGCCAGGCGTACAGATAATCCAATGATCCTATAATGTAGCATAAAAGGAACTACATAGTTAAAGCTTACAACTTCGCATTGTGTAAAAAAAGGGAAATAAACACATCCTGGTGATAGGAGCCGAGTGTGATCAAAACACGTATCTACGGGAAAGCCGGCCGCGGTGGTCTCGCGGTTCTAGGCGCGCAGTCCGGAACCGCGCGACTGCTACGGTCGCAGGTTCGAATCCTGCCTCGGGCATGGATGTGTGTGATGTCCTTAGGTTAGTTAGGTTTAAGTAGTTCTAAGATCTAGGGGACTGATGACCTCAGAAGTTAAGTCCCATAGTGCTCAGAGCCATATCTACGGGAAAAAGAAACTATAAACACTGTATGTTGACACAAGTGCCGGTAATGGGGACAGTAATTCGTACATTAGATGTCAAACCAGAAACATATTACACAACGGCTAAAAATAGAAAATAGCATACAAATTGTGAGCCAACGGAAAACACACATTAGTAGACAGTAAAATAATGGACCAATGCTGAAAACGCCTCTAAAAGCAACAAGCCTCCATGGCAGTAAATAAGTGAGGAGAGGGGTAGGACCGGGGAGGGGGGGGGGGAGGGCACAGGGTGGAAAAGGGTGAAGGTAAGTTGAAAGAATAGAGATATGTTCCGAAAAGTATTTCCGGAGATCAGGAGAGCACAGTGATGGATATAAAAAGGTTATTTTAATAATCAGTACGTCGTAAAATATTTTAAAGAACCACTGCCCTACCGCTCCTGTTTGCTTCTTAATCAATTGAGATGGTCGATATGCAAGATTTCCATATTCTCAGCTATGGCTGGCATTACATGCCCTTCTTTTTTAAGATGTCTACCAAGGGGCTATTATTTTTATAAATATGCTCCCTGATCCGTGTTGCGAAGTCCCTGGAAGTCACCCAAACGATCCGTAGCTGAGTTTATAAACTCTTAGTACCGTGAATTATTCTTACAGCCAATGCAATGCCGTGACAATAATCCCAGTATATAACGAGTATGAAAACCTCTTTTACGATGTACCTTTAGGAAAGCATGGGCTATTTTTTCAGAGAAGGTTCCGTAATAGGTCAGGGAAGCAAATATAGTTTCATCCGAGGTGGGTAAAGCAAGTGCCTTTCTCTTTCCTTCTTTTGTTAAGAATTTTGTCACTAACTGCACGAATGGTGCTTTCGGTGTACCCACTGGACAGTGCAACTTCAATAATGGTATCAGTTTCCTTCCTGACAGCATTCTCCTAAAGCTGTACCTTGAAATCTATTCATGGGTGAAAAGTAAGTTCGCTGGTGAGCATTAGGATTGTTTGAATCTACACCAATAGTTATATTTGTAGTAGTTGGATTTTGCTAAATCACCGTAATCAGTTTAGAACCCTCCCTCACAATTGTCAGATAAAGAGAATTTAGGCGCGATTTTTCTAGCCTAGCCGTGAATTGAATGTTAGCGTGGATTCGACTAAATGTGGTAGCAAGACCCTAATATCATCTTTGCTGCCTTGTTTAAGCACGCAAATGTCATCAAAACATCTGCGTTATAGTATATGCCTACTGACGATTGCCATTTCATAGCTATTCTTTTAAGGTGTTTGTTTGCGTGACAGTTAAAAATTCCTTAGGTTTCTTAGTGAAATTGGGATGAGAAGCAAAAAATTTATTTTCTACGTCGCTGTTGAAAATGTCCCCTATGATCCCAGAAAGGACGCTACTCACAGCTAGACCATCTTCTTGGTAATGAACATTGCTATTAAAATGCAGTAATTCCAAAAGTTCGCGGGCCTCACCAGGGATAATTTTATTATATTTGAGAAGGTTTTTCCTTGTTATCGCTAGAGTTATGTCTATGGGAATGTTTGTGTACAAGTTTTTAATGATGTCCAGAGAAGCCAGAAGAACGTTCACCGGGACAACAAGATCCCTAGTGGCGATTGCCTTTCCATAGCAACTCTTTAAAGAATATGTTTGCGTGAAAGTGAAAAATTCCTTAAGCTTTCTATTTGCAGAAAGTATTTATCTTAACGACCTATAACAATCGGTCTGACAGGGAGGTTATTCTTATGTAACTTATTTGGGACCCGAGCACAGGAAGTTGTGGGTTCATAACCAAAAGGCGCCTCTTGCTGTATGGGGATTGGAGGAGCAAATTGGATAGATTGCAACAGTTCTTTAAATCTGATTGAAACTGTTGGAGAGAATTCCTCTTTACCTCAGCAACTTTATTTTCTTCAAAAAAAACTCAAAGTCTTAGGGGTTTCTGAAGTAATTTAAATTGTTGAGATAAAGAGGAATCTTCTCAAACTTCTTCAATCAGATTTAAAGAACACTGTCAATGCATACAATTTCTTCCTCCATTTTCCCATACAGCCATCTTCACTACGCTACTCTTGTGGTTTTTGTAAGCTTTCCAGATTTTCTGATGATGTTTGTAATCGAAACGCATCAGTAAACCAGTCGCCTCACATCCACAGACTTACAAAAACAAAAATTTCTATTCAGCATCCATATGAACGCTGTTTCTACATTTTAATTTGTAAAACGGACCAATACATCTTTGTGACTATGTGTCACGCCTTGTACCTTCTGACGTTATGTCGCATTCATTGTAAGAACAGCACCTGATGCAGATTTCTTCATCTTGATTATGGAACATGTCTCTGACACCATTGTCACCTTAACCTATGATAATGAAAATCGTGTTTTCCATCTGTTTGTGAATAATGTAAACTCTCCTCTGCATCTATTAATGTTTTAACAGGGTGCATATTTAGGTCCGAGGTGGACACGTAGAGCCATCCCAGAGGGTGCATGTTTAGTTCTGAAGTGGACATGTAGAACCATTCCAGTATTCGCTTAAAGGAGTGTGAAAATCGGCCTGAAAACCGTACGCTAGCTAGCTGATATACCACATCAGCAGCGTATGCGATCTAATGATCCTTCACATGTTATGCTCTATGTCCAAGTCACTACAATAGCTGAAGTACGTATCACTTCGGCAAGCGCCTCTTCCACCCTCCAGCACCAACTGAGATTTAGTGTTTTTCTGAACGCCTTGTTTACAAATGCATGTACACAAGATAATTTTTCGACCGATGTCACTGCTGACAATATTTGCGTAGTTGCGATAAATCTGACACTTTTACCTTTCCTAAGCCAGAAACAAACTGCTGTGTGCTACAATTTATCTCTCAATTTTGATCGCTAAGAGATTTTTCTGTTCGTGAGTGATCATCACAGATAGGCCTATATCACCTAATTCAAACGTTGTATCTATCGTCGCTGATCGAATGATTTTAGTAACCAACACGAACGATCTGAACAAAGTTACAGATGTTGGGGTACGATGTGAAGGAATCTTCAGTAAGATGTGAGTAGAATGGACAGTGACTTATCAACTGTTATTGGCTTGAAGGGCTTTACGATTCTCACGAAAGAAAGTAAAAATCGTGAGAATTGAACAAAACGCGAGTGCACAGAAAAGAGTTTAGTCATATGAGCTTATTAAAGCATATAGAAATCAACGAACCTGCTGCCTTAAAAAACTGCATCTTTTAACTGGATCAGCTTTTTTGTTACTGTGAACTGTAATCGCTGACAAGTTAGCTTATAGAGTAATGCGTCAAGCTATTCTAGCAGAGGAGCTCCTAGTAACAACTTTCCGATTTCCTGTTGGAATAGCAGAACGAATATCTAAAACTGGTCAAGTTTTGCATGACGTGCTTTCTTTAAAAGCAGGTGTGGGGGTCTATGCCTGTAGCTTAACTGACATTTCTGCAACAATTTTGGGAGTGGTGCTACTGGGATCGAGAGGTGTGCGTAACAGTTTGATCATAATTTAACATTTCTTCATTTCTCTAAAACAATCTTAAACACAAGTTCTCTAACAGGAAGTGCGACCTCTAGAATAACTTTGTACTTTATAAATAGCTGATAAACCAACAAACCAGAATCACAAAAAATGATATCAAAGAACTCTTTTAAAAAATGGCGTACCATGACATACCGCTAAAAATTTAAAGACTTTCTAATAACAAACAAAATAGTTGTATACCTGTAATTCTTAATAATAATAAATAACCTTTAGCCGGGCCTGGACCTGGAGAATATAACTGAACTATGCTAAACAGAAATGAACTCATGAATCAATGTGCTGCAGCGAGTGATGATATTCTGAAACACAAACATATACTTGAAACAACAGACAAAGCGTTCTTAGACTAAGCACTAAATATCGGCCAGTCACAACAGCCTCGCCAGCTTGATTACAAAGTGTTCTAACTTCACTTGCTGACAAATCACAAAACATGGAAAGTAATACATTCACATTATGATTCAACAAAATGTCTGTAAGGAACTTCCTGGCAGATTAAAACTGTGTGCCGTATCGAGACTCGAACTCGGGGCCTTTGCCTTTCGCGGGCGAGTTCTCTATCGACTGAGCTACCCAAGCACGACTCACGCCCCGTCCTCACAGCTCTACTTCTGCCAGTACCTCGTCTCCTACCTTCCAAACTCCCCCAGGCTGTGGCTAAGCCATGTCTCCGCAATATCCTTTCTTTCAGGAGTGCTAGTTTTGCAAGGTTCGCAGGAGAGCTTCTGTTAAGTTTGGAAGGTAGGAGACGAGGTACTGGCAGGAGTAGAGCTGTGAGGACGGGGCGTGAGTCGTGCTTGGGTAGCTCAGTCGGTAGAGCACTTGCCCGCGAAAGGCGAAGGTTCCGAGCTCGAGTCTCGGTCCGGCACACAATTTTAATCTGCCAGGAAGTTTCATATCAGCGCACACTCCGCTGCAGAGTGAAAACCTCA
This sequence comes from Schistocerca piceifrons, assembly GCF_021461385.2. Classification (NCBI taxonomy): domain Eukaryota; kingdom Metazoa; phylum Arthropoda; class Insecta; order Orthoptera; family Acrididae; genus Schistocerca; species Schistocerca piceifrons. The sequence goes on from NC_060144.1 coordinate 543,396,403, forward strand.
TTCTGAAAATGTCTGTAAGGTTACAGTGAAAATGCTCCTAAGCCATGCGAGGACAGCTTCTCTCGACACACCATGTGGTAGCGTCTCACAGCAAGTGTACTGTGCACGCCATACATGGGCTCCCCGTCGTCGGAACCCAATGTATAGCCGTTAGTGGCCGCACCGCAGTCCTCGTTCGAGCGATACGGCAAACCTGATTGGTCCACAAGAAAAATTCTTCTGCTACCGGAAGTGTAGAGCTGCTCTTCCAGTCCTCGAAGCGCCCTCCCAGCACTTAAAGCCGCCGTATGCGTTACTCCAGCGGCGCGCTGGACTCGTCGAACGGGAATTCAAATCGCGGGTACAGGAATGAACCGTCACACCTTCCCTTCTCCAGACAAATGACTCAGAGGGCAGGGAAGGAACTCAGCAACTCTCACGAGGTGTATCGGTCTTTTGAGTTACAGCACTGCGTCATCCTATGAAGACTGTCACAATTCACATCAAATAACAATTTTTTTCCCTCACTCCGGTCTTTAGAGGAGCATCGACTCTGATTACGAGGCTAGTGACTGGATTCATGGTACTCAGGAGACAAGCTCGCTAATATTTACACAAAACTCTTCATAAGTAAGCACTTAATTAAAAGATATAAATAATTTATGTTCACTCGGAAGTACCCGGCACCTGAAACATTTTGTTCGTGGAATGTGTACCCTAAATATTGGCTTTGTCTACAGATTTCTGGCGACCAAGGTGACAAGCGTCACAAAACGTTGGAGCTGACCTGGGTCCACATCTCTGGACAAGAGTTTCCCCGTTATCTTATCCTGCGCTCCCACTTAATGCTGTAAAATTTTTAACCTACACACACTATCGCCTGTCTTCAAGAAGATCGGCTTCCTCGCAGCATCGTAGTGTAACTCTATCTTCTCATGAACGAGTTTCATATTGCTCTGCGTGCGCTTCTAGTTATTCCGAGTTTGTATGACATCAACGTTTTCGGGAAGTAAGTCATTCAACGTCCATAAATCGGACAATGGAGAATTATTGATAAAGGCATGCTCAAAAAAACGCAACACCTTGGACGACTACAGACAGGAGTTCATATTCTCAGACCATGCACATTAGTATGTTCTGCAGGAATGATCAGCATTCCATTCACCTCACTTCAGCACGTGTACTGTTGCCTAGCAGGCACAAGGTGCGTCATGGGCCCTGATAACTTGTTGTGATAGCATCGACACGTATAAGGCGCAAATGGCGTCCTGGGATATAGTCAAATGGTTCAAATGGCTCTGAGCACTATGGGGCAAACATCCATGGTCATCAGTCCCCTAGATCTTAGAACTACTTAAACCTAACTAACCTAAGGACATCACACAACACCCAGTCATCACGAGGCAGAGAAAATCCCTGACCCCACCGGGAATCGAACCCGGGAACCCGGGCGTGGGAAGCGAGAACGTTACCGCACGACCACGAGCTGCGGACGGGATATAGTCCTTCATGTTGCATTCATAGGATTCATCTGTGTTGGTTGGCATTAGGTCACAGTGGTGTAGCCGCCGTTTGACCATACGCCAGAGGTTTTCGACTGGCGACAAATCTGATGATCGGGTGGGCCAGGCTGACATCCTGTGACACCAAGAAGGCAGGTGTTCGTGCATTGTCTTGCTGAAAAATGGCGTCTGGAGTGTTGTGCAGAAAAAGTATTGTTACGGGTCGCAGGTTGACATTCACGTAGTTCACACTGGTCACAGTGCTCCTGGACATGCACCAACTGTGATCTCAGGTTGTACTCAACAGCACTCCACACCGTAAGGCCTTGAGTTGGCGCTGTTAGTGCGAATGCAGTCACTGTGAAGCTGCTCCCCCTACCTGATGCCATTCCAGTCCACAGTGACGTTGTTCCATACACCATTGCCGTCTAGCATGTTTCTGCACATTCGTCAAAGATAGGAGGAGATGTGAACTACGCGCGCGTAACTGATGCTGTAATTAACGGCGACGGACTGTCACCCCTGACAGTGTACGATGTGTTACACTGTTGCGCCAGAGCCGATGAGTACGCAGATCTGTCCTGCAATGCCATTCAGATGAGGTGTCGATCTTTTTAGGGGTGGTCCGGGTGGTGCGACTTGACCGCATCTTGTTCGACGGCTGTCCGCGAACCATTCTGCACACACCCGTTGCACTGCCGAAACACTTCGTCACACAATGCAGCAATTCAAAAGATGGATGCGCCACAGTCTCTTATGTCAATAATATGCGCTCTTTCAAAATCACTGAGTTGGCAGTACAATTCGTACATACGTCTGTCAGGCATCCTGCACATCTGCTCAAGTCACACTGATCCATTAACTTCGGTTTACAGCGATAACGGGAGCCGCAGGCACATTTTGCTAGTAGGTGGTGTTGCGCCACGATATCGATGTTGACCTTAAACCCCTGGTCCGGTATGGTTCAAATGCTGATCATTTCTACAGAACATACTAATTTACATGTCCTGTGAATATGAATGTCCTCTCTCTTGTCGTTGAAGGTGTTCTGTTTTTTCTGAACGTGTTTATTATAATGGTCGGAGTTTGCCTATGGGCCTCGTGTATGGTAGTGTTAAAAAAATGGTTCAAATGGCTCTGAGCACTATGGGACTTAACATATGAGGTCATCAGTCACCTAGAACTTAGAACTACTTAAACCTAACTAACCTAAGGACATCACAGACATCCACGCCCGAGTCAGGATTCGAATCTGAGACCGTAGCGGTCGCACGGCTTCAGACCGAAGCGTCTAGCACCGCTCGGCCCCTGGTGTTAAAAGCATGTCCCAAATAGGATGGGGAGCTATTCTAACACGTGTGGTCCAAACTATAGAAGGCTATGAACGCCACACGCAGGTTCCTGTTCACTCGCTCAGCGAAAGGTGCAGTACGTGTTATGACTAAGACCCACATTGAAACTGAAGTTATTGAAATATATCGAGGTGAAATTCGTGAATTATCCGCAACCAATGTCCTACAGGGGAGAAATGTGTAAAATATTGGCTGGAGGCATTTCGTGATAATACTGGAGGTAGCGTTTCCTGTTGACGTTAACCAAAAAACCTCTTAAATGCGTCCATGCACACAAGCGTGTACCGGTACTCCTCTTGTGAACATGGAAAAGGCCGCACGTAATCTTCTTTCCATAAGCTGGTTAACTACCTCAGAGGACAAAAATTTCTTCCATTTGTAAAAACACTTCTTTGATTACGGTACCACTTTTACGGCTGGGGATTAACTCCATATACAGTGTTCCCTGAACATCATTCTGGTCTTAAAGATGGCCATCTGTAGCGGTTTCATGATGATATTTAAAGACTAGAGGTACCTGTTCTTTAGGTACAACAACACTACTGGCTATTAAAATTGCTACACCACGAAGATGACGTTTTACAGACGCGAAATTTAACCGACAGGAAGAAGATGCTGTGATATGCAAATGATTAGCTTTTCAGAGCATTCACACAAGGTTGGCGACACCTACAACGTGCTGACATGAGGAAACTTTCCAACAGATTTCTCATACACAAACAGCAGTTGACCGGCGTTGCCTGGTGTTGTGATGCCTCGTCTAAGGAAGAGAAATGCGTACCATCACGTTTCCGACCTTCATAAAGGTCGGATTGTAGCCTATCGCGATTGCGGTTTATCATATCGCGACATCGCTGCTCGAGTTGGTCGAGATACAATGACTGTTAGCAGAATATGGAATCGGTGGGTTCAGGAGGGTAATACGGAACGCCGTGCTGGATCCCAACGGCCTCGTATCACTAGCAATCGAGATGACAGCCATCTTATCCGCATGGCTGTAACCGATCGTGCAGCTACGCCTCGATCCTTGAGTAAACAGATGAGAACATTTGCAAGACAACAACCATCAGCACGAACAGTTCGACGACGATTGCAGCAGAATGGACTATCAGCTCGGAGACCATGGCTGCGGTTATCCTTGACGCAGCATCATAGACAGGAGCGCCTGCGATGGTGTATTCAACGACGGACTTGGGTCCACGAATGGCAAACCGTCATTTTTTCGGATGAATCCAGGTTCTGTCTACAGCATCATGATGCTCGCATCCGTGTTTGGCAACATCGCGGTGAACGCACATTGGAAGCGTGTATTCGTCATCGCCATACTGGCATATCACCCGGCCTGATGGTATGGGGTGGCATTAGTTACACGTCTCGGTCACCTCTTGTTCGCATTGACGGCACTTTGAACAGTGAACGTTACATTTAAGATGTGTTACGACCCGTGGCTCTATCCTCCATTCGATCCCTGCGAAACCCTCCATTTCGGCAGGATAATGCACGACCGCATGTTGCATGTCCTGTACGGGCCTTTCTGTATACAGAAAATGTTCGACTGCTGCCCTGGCCGGCACATTCTCCAGATCTCCACCAATTGAAAACGTCTGGTCAATGGTGGCTGTGCAACTGGCTCGTCAGAATACGACAGTCACTACTTTTGATGAACTGTGGTATCGTGTTGAAGCTGCATGGGCAGCTGTACCTGTACACACCATCCAAGCTCTGTTTGACTTAATGCTCAGGCCTATCAAGGCCGTTATTACGGCCAGGGGTGGTTGTTCTGGGTACTGACTCCTCAGGATCTATGCACCAAAATTGCGTGAAAATGTAATCACATGTCAGTTCTAGTATTAAATATTGTCCAATGAATACTCGTTTATCATCTGCAATTCATCTTGGTGTAGCAATTTTAAAGGCCATTAGTGTATATTATCCCCGTGACTACCCCGTGCGGTATAAAACAGGACGTTACCCTCTAGTAAATATGGTTTAACAACTGCCCAGTTCTTGATTTGCTGCTTCAGGGGACCCAAATCGGGATCAGTATCCTACCGCTTCCCAGTATCTTCAAAAAGAATCACACGCTCAATCTGAACAAGACAAGCCGTATGATCTAATGTTTCGAGCTCATTAGGTTTACAAACCTCTTCATCTTGAATGTGATTTGCGTCCTAGAACATTGTGCTTAATCCGCCGGCCACAAGGTTGTCACTATCTGGAATATGCTTAAACGTGTCCTGAAAGGCAGAGCTTGTAACCATCAACCTTACAAAACGTCCTGTACTCGTTGGTCTAGGCAAAACCTAGCCAAGGCCTGATTATCTGTTTCTAACATAAACGGGCTACGTTAGAAATACATCTTGAAGTTTTGAATGGCGAATAAGACAGCCGAGTCCTGTAATTCACAGACGTTGTACTTCATGTCAAGGGGCAAGAGGGCTTACGAGGCATAAACAGTACGACGTCTTACACCATTATTCTCCTGCAAAAGCATATCCAAGATCCCTGCCATTGATGTCTCTGTTTGAATAATGAACTCCTTATTGAAGTTGGGCGTCGCCAACATTGGCGTACTAGCCAATGCGATTTTCAGACTTTGGAGTGCCGCTTCTTGTGAAGTGCCCCTCCTGAATTTCCTCTCCTTTTTCTTGAGTGCATTTAGTGGTACTGTCACCTTGCTAAAACTACAAATAAATTTACTGAAAAATTTATCATACTTACAAATCGTGCTACCACTCTTTTGTTCTTTGGGGGTGGGGACGTCTGAATAGCTTTAGTACGGTTCTGAGCTACTGATTACTGGAAACCAAGTGCCTCAAGGATGAAATTTTGGGTTGTGCAATCCTCACCTTCGAAGGTGCGACAGTGAGCCCAGCCTCGTAAAGGCGTTCTAGTATTTACCTAATATTTTCCAGATGTTCATTCAAACTTTCGCTGAAATTACCAGGTCGACAAGATAGCGAAAAATACTAAGAAACTTTAGATCAGATAAAAACGTTGTCTGAAGTCCCACACAGCACTGCAGCCCCTGTCGACAACTCAAAAGGTACCCTGCTGTATTTGTTGACGTTCCAATCAGTGGCAAAAGCCATTACAGGTTTCGATTTGTCAGCTGGAGCAATGTGATAATGAGCCTTATTCATGTCAGAGTTTTGCTTTCTGAAACCATCCAAAACATGTGTGCATATCATGCAGATTGGGTGGCTGTATAGACTAAAGAACTTTAATGCGCAGTAGTGGACCACAGAACGTACGCTGGCTTCCGCCACAAAATGGGAGAAGAATAGGGCGACCTATGAATAAGTCCCTGCTGAAGCATTTTGTCTATGCCAACTTTCAGCTGCTTTGTGTCAGATATGGAGAGCCTATATGGTTATATGATGGATGTCTTCCTGGGCTATTGTCAGTATATTCTATCTTATACTGTTTCCCTTTTTCTTTGTCCAAGCAATTGGACAAGACGCCAGAGAAGTGGTTACAAAGCAGGAGCAGTCAGCCAGCCTGTTCAGGGGGTAAATGACTAAAATCATAATTTTGCTTGCTACCCGCACTCGGCGTAAGAAGTCTGTTTCGTTTTTTGGCGCCCTTTTCCAACAGAGCTTGCAGGACTCGAAATTATGGGTTTTATTAAATCAGAAAGAAAATATCCATCTCTTCTAATCCGGGATCAAACCCACTTTATAGATAAAATCAGCCTCTAAAATGGTAAGAATTGATGAACTGCGAGCCACCTTCAACTTAATGACCCAGGTGACACTTTGAACGTCCACCTTAAAGGGAACTTCACGCCAATAACTGCATTTCGCAGAATTAGCCACTATACATGATTCTATTTCTCCAGCGAGCTCAGAGCTTGCATATAGCGCCGTGGGCCAAATTCCACTCTTAATTATGTATGTTCAACGAAGTCCGAGCCACACAGTGGTTCATTATTTAAACTACCCCACACAAACAGCACCTTTGAACTAAACGTCAGTATGATTTTTACAAAACAGTCCTTACGGGAAGCGCCATTCCCGTTCTATCCTGCACTTTTCCTCTGTTTCTGGGCAGTTCTTTGTCAAGTGGCTGTTCCTTTGGTACGTAAAACGTTTAACATCAAATAAAATCGATGGTTTGTCAGACGCCTCTTGCGAGTACGGCTGCTTGTTCCTTACAGCATTTCCTACACGAGTACCATCAGGGAGACTGATTGGGTTGGATTTCCTTCAAAATAATGTAAACAGTCTCATATTCCAGGAAATCGAAAAATAGACGTTCAGCGGTGTCTTTAACTCTTTGTCATAATTCTCTAGCAATTTGTCACTAAGCTGCATAGGAAAGAAATTTATTTATACAATTAACTAGTGTCGCCCCCTTGCAGACAGTTAATTGTCACACACTGATCGCCTAAATTCACAAAAGGATAATCTTTTACAAATTGCCTCTTTCAAAGATATCACTAAATGACTCTTAACTATGGGACACATCACTTGATAAAGCTGTTCGTCACTCGAGCCAAACAACTGTCCCTGATTCTATAATTTCACCAGAAAATTAAGTGACCGTCCAATCTCCTCACAACACCACAACACGTCACTGCCAGTACTCCACCCTTCCTCAGCAAACATGCTAAAGGGTTAGGCGATTTGGTAAAAAAAAAAAAAAAAAAAAAAAAAAAACAGAAAACCGAGCACCCGATTTTGACGAGTATGCGCACAACACACTATTCCTGCAAATATTGTACCCCCTATTTCCAAAGTCACCGGAACAACTATTTCCCTGCAATCTCGCAACTAACCTCTCAACTGATTCCTGTAAGTGTTTACATCCTAGGTGGTGACGCCACGCAAATCCCGAACTTTGTTAGCATAATGCACCAAACTACCTAAGATTTTACTAAGCTGTGATCTCTCCTAGTACACAGCCATTGCGAAGAAATGCATCACTCGCTTCAGCCGTTGACAGTTTGTGGCGGCTACAGGTCGGTCAGCTCCTTCCGTCAACAGTACGTCAGCTCAGCCATACGTCTGGAAATGCACCCTCTAATAGTCACTTCGTAAATAATCTTCTCACTGTATAACTCCGCGACACCAGGCATCCTCCTCACCAACACGACTTCTTTGAAATATGAACAACAGCATGTAATTTCATCAAGACCAAGCAAAACCACAGCAAATTATCTGTTACTTTTAAAAACAGCTAACTGTCTAAATATATTTTCAGGAGCTGGTGAAATGCAGCTCTTATCTGTTTGAAAAATGTCATACTACAAGCATGAGTTGCTGGCAAAATACGTTATTTATACCACCAGTTTCAGTCGCCTGGCCATTATCAGGTTCATAAAAGTATTCACAGCATCATGGTAGGCGAAGTATTAGATCGGTATCGCCAGATGATAAAACCATGAATAATACACTGTTATCATATTGTAATATATTTATAATATGATATGGTAATAGTGTATTCATGATTTTATGCTCTGACGATAACGGTTTTATATTTCGCCTTACAATATATTCTGAACACTTTTATGAACCTGATGATGGTCACACAACTGAAACTGGTTGTTTAAGTTAAGTATTTAACAGCAGCTCAAGGCAAGAATATGACATTTTTCCAATTTTTTCATATAACTGTCTAAAATTCAGAATACTAACCTGCTATGACGCACACCTTTGTGCACACCCGGAACCACGCTCTCACTACCAAAATGTAATAATTTTAGGAGTGGTGGGACTAAGGTCGAGAGCTGTGCATTTCTCTATTTCCTTATAACAATTTTAAAGGAGTCATGAGGAGCGACCTCCAGATTGACCTTGTGAAACGACCCCTTAGTAAAATTTATGAATTACTGTGCTGATAAACCTCTTACATTATTTGATTTTCAAACAGCTGAGCAGAACTGAACGTACTCAGACATTTCGCTCTTTACTTATTCTGATCAACACTAAACTGACACACAATATTTTTAGCGCAACACAATCTGACTTTCAATATTCTCTACAAAAGAATGGCCCTGACTAACAATAACGTATACCTTTCATGAATTACTTACCTCACAAAAATCTTCGTTGCTCGAACTACTGCAATACAGCGAGCGCCAATACTGCCAGCTAAATAAAAGATTCAAACTACTGAAGACACTAACTACTGATAGCATATAAAAGATATTGATAGAGAACAAACAATGTATTTACCTTAATAATATTCAAAAGTCATCACACATATATCAGTTCATGATATACAGTATTACAAATTTACTCTTTCTGATGGACACACGTCCAGATGGTCCGCTCTCAAAATTCTGCCATCTCTCTCCCCACATCCACCAATGCTCGCGGCTCACCTTCAACTGCCCAACACTACACAAGCGAATATTCCAACAATGCCAACCAGCCACAGACTGCACACAGCACAGCCAGTGATTTTCATACTGAGCGGTACGTGGCGTTACCAACATAAAAACCTAAACAGCCTACTTACACTTGTACTTCACTAAGAAATAAGAAACAACAAGCGAGAATCATGACAAAAAGGGTGTCAAAGAAGTTGGTTAACGTGGACGTAGACATTTAAAGGACTTTCTAACGATAAACAAAATATTTTTTCGGCAATAATTTTCATTAAAAATATGTAACATTTAGCAGGACTTGGCCTGGAGAAAGTTAACTGAAGACAGTCGAACTAGAAATGAACCCAGGAAACAATCTGGCGTAGCAAGTGATGATATCCTGAAACTCTAGAAGATGCTTTAAACAACAGACAAAGCTTTCTTAGACTAAGCACTAAATATCAGCCACTAACACCGGCTTTACCAGTTGGATTCCGCTACGGTCGCAGGTTCGAATCCTGCCACGGGCATGGATGTGTGTGATGTCCTTAGGTTAGTTAGGTTTAAGTAGTTCTGAGTTCTAGGGGACTGATGACCTCAGAAGTTAAGTCCCATAGTTCTCAGAGAGATTTGAACCATTTTGAACCAGTTGGATTACAGAAGGTTCTATTTCACTTGGTTATGAATCCCAAACGTGCAAAATAATTCATCCTCCTTCTGAGTTAACAGAATCTCAGTAAGTCAGAATGCTGCATTGAAACTGCTTCCAAGCTACGCAAGAACAACTTTTTCCCGACACCAGATGCAGCAGCTTTTCGATAACAGGTGCCCCGTGCTCTCAGCACACGTGCTCTCCAGTGGAACCCGATGTATAGCCACGTGTGACCGCACTGTCGTCCGCGTTGGAGCGATGTGGCGGAGTTGGTCGGTCCACAGGGAACGTTCCTCTGCCGCCGGGAGTGGGGTGCTGCTGCTCCCGCTCCTCCGGTCCGTGAAGCACATCCCCAGCAACTGTGGCCGCCTTGCGCGCTGCTCCACAGGCGTGTTCACGAGCCGCGGTTGGAGTCGCTGGGCAGGAATTGAAGTCCACGGGTACTGTTGACGGAAACGACCTGTCACAATTTCAGTGAATCTATTTACAGACTCTTTATTTATCGGTGTTATGCATTACTGTACAATGAAAAAAGCTTAAAGCAACGTTTTAGAAAATTCGCAGTTATAAATGCTTTTATCCTTCAGGACAATCTTTGTGATATACACTACTGGCAATTAAAATTGCTACACCACGAAGATGACGTGCTACAGACGCGAAATTTAACCATCGGGAAGAAGATGCTGTAATATGCAAATGATTAGCTTTTCAGAGCATTCACACAAGGTTGGCGACACCTACAACGTGCTGACATGAGGAAACTTTCCAACAGATTTCTCATACACAAACAGCAGTTGACCGGCGTTGCCTGGTGAAACGTTGATGTGATGCCTCGTGTAAGGAGGAGAAATGCGTACCATCACCTTCCCGAATTTGATAAAGGTCGGATTGCAGCCTATCGCGATTGTATCGCGACATTGCTGCTCGCGTTGGTCGAGATCCAATGACTGTTAGCAGAATATGGAATCTGTGGGTTCAGGAGGATAATACGGAACGCCGTGCTGGATCCCAACGGCCTCGTATCACTAGCAGTCGAGATGACAGGCATCTTATCCGCATGGCTGTAACGGATCGTGCAGCCACGTCTCGATCCCTGAACCAACAGATGGGGACGTTTGCAGGACAACAACCATCTGCACGAACAGTTCAACGACGTTTGCAGCAGCATGGACTATCAGCTCGGAGACCATGGCTGCGGTTACCCTTGACGCTCCATCACAGACAGGAGCGCCTGCGATGGTGTACTCAACGACGAACCTGGGTGCACGAATGGCAAAACGTTATTTATTCGGATGAATGCAGGTTCTGCTTACAGCATCACGATGGTCGCATTTGTGTTTGGCGACATCGCGCAGAACGCGCATTGGAAGCGAGTATTCGTAATCGCCATACTGGCGTATCAACCGGCGTGATGGTATGGGGTGGCATTGGTTACAAGTCTCTGTCACCTCTTGTTCGCATTGAGGGCACATTGAACAGTGTTACGACCCGTGGCTCTAACCTTCATTCGATCCCTGCGAAACCCTACATTTCAGCAGGATAATGTACGACCGCATGTTGCAGGTCCTGTACAGGCCTTTCTGGACACAGAAAATGTTCGACTGCTGCCATGGCCAACACATTCTCCAGATCTCTCACCAACTGAAAACGTCTGGTCAATGGTGGCCGAGCAAATGGCCCGTCACAATGCATCAGTCACTACTCTCGATGAACTGTCGTATCCTGTTGAAGCTGCATGGGCAGCTGTACCTGTACACGCCATCCAAGCTCTGTTTGACTCAATGCCCAGGCGTATCAAGGCCGTTATTACGGCGAGAGGTGGTTGTTCTGGGTACTGATTTCTCAGCATCTATGTACCCAAATTGCGTGGAAATGTAATCACATGTCAGTTCCAGTATAATATATTTTTGTACAATGAATACCCGTTTATCATCTGCATTTCTTCTTGGTGTAGCAATTTTAATGGCCAGTAGTGTATTATGCGCTGGAAGAAAAACTGGGATATTGCTCTTTGTGGCTGTAACAATGATCATCAGTTTGTCAGACATTCGTATCACAACTTAAGTGATGTCGACTTACAACACTCATTGCGCTGTGTGTAGAAGGAGATAAAGTACGCTTAAAGGCACCTGAATCTTTGACCCACTATCAACTACGTGCCACCTCCACTTTCTACATAATTCGGGACACCTGAAGCTGTAGAATGGGAAAGATCACTTGTAGTGCTGCTGGAATGTAGCACTGTCTTTCAAGTATTGTGTTTTACGTCTGTACGTGTTTGACTGCCCAAAAATTGCCTCTTCACAGTATGGTTTATATGATGTTTTGCTTAAACTGTAAGTACATTCAGCTCGTGGTCGTGCGGTAGCGTTCTCGCTTCCCACGACCGGTTTCCCAGGTTCGATTTCCGGCGGGGCCAGAGATTTTCTCTGCCTCGACTGGGTGTTGTGTGCTGTCCTTAGGTTAGTTAGGTTTAAGCAGTTCTAAGTTCTAGGGGACTGATGACCATAGATGTTAAGTCCCATAGTGCTCAGAGCCATTTTTTTCTAAGTACACTGAACTTCATTCAGTGTACTCAACTTGGCACACTAACATCCATGGTGCAAAATTCATCTGTCATTCATCTGTTTTTGGAGCATAATGTCCTTAAAATTTCGGAACATTTCCCCAAAATCTCTCTTTTATTTCTCTGTATGATATTTCACTTTGGAACACATGTCTGGATAGCTGTTGGATGAAGGTAGCTTATCTGCCAAGAAGACAAACAGCTTACAAGTTACGAACTGCTATTGTCATCGTATATGTAGCTGAAACCAGACAATGTATACTTAACACAACTGATATATTATAGTGCCTTTTATGTATACGAAGAATTAAAAAGTTTTAAGTATCGTTTAAGCAGTTTCTGTAAGAGTAAGATTTTCTATCTCTGGGCAGTACTTTTGTGATTAGTATATTTATTAGGAATCCAACATTATTTTTAATTTCTTATCTCTATAATGCAATCATCCACTTAAAATCATTCTTTACGAACCTACGTTTATGTGTGTTTCAGATTCCTCTATCAAACGAAGAGTGGCAGGTCATGGCCAAAATATTTCGGTGATAACTGGCAGCTTATCAGTTGAAATTGAGCTTACAGCAGAAATCATATTACGATATGGGAGTCTCCTTACAGTAAAACTTTGCTCTGTACCAGTACAGTATAAACAATGTATCGTAAGGGCCTTGGGTAATGCTGACTGTCGATTCATGTTTACAGACGTTGTAAAACAAGGAACGATGTCGTCGAATGAAGGTATTACAGGGTGGACAGAATTATTTTGTTCTATGAACTACTTTTTCGTACTGCAGAGCACAATTATATTCTTAAACTCTTTTATAGCTGATGAAATGTCCAGAGTTCTATACCAATTTATAGAAAAGCTTGGCTACATACCCAGCACACGTAAGTATTGGTTATTATGCATGAGAAATGTTGCAGAAAATGCATTTGGTCTACCAACAAGATGGTTCTGGGTGTTTCGTACTCGCCTTTCAACAAACGTTGGGGTAACTAAGTAAAAATGATCGTGTGCCATTCATGGTCTGGAGGCCACAACTGTGCAACTTCGGCCCCAGTATTGCAAGTCTTATTTCATACTGGGCGACTTGCTCATTGGTGATGATGGAACGATAATGTGGACAACACCGCCCTGTCCACAAGCGGAGAAAATCTCCGACCCGGCAGGGAATCGAATACACGCCCACTTCGTGGTAGGCAAACATGTTACCACTCAGCTAAGCAGATGGACTGCAACTAAGTACACCGTAATGACAGCATGTTTCTTGCAGAATTTCGTTCTTATCAACGGCTCATGTTAAGAGTGCGCTTCTAAATTTTAACTAAATTTCTAATCCTTTCCATTCATTAGAATTAGGATTGTCTGTGACTAAGCTTTCGATAGGGAATTTCTTTCTCTTCCCAAATACAAGCAAGATACAGTACCACAGACGAGACATGTGTATAACAATGGAAACCCTTCTATTAGTTTCGAGCAAACTTCTTTAACTTTTTTACTTAAATAGTTATGAAATTTTGGGTCTTTCATTTTATATCAGGTTCAGTATCTTGTTTCTGACTTTTTCTCGTATTCAGCTACCATCTCATAAGCTACGTGTTTCAGGTTTCTATTTGTACAATCCATTTTTGTTATTTTTCACAAATATTAAAAAACTCTATAGAATTCTACTGATCAACTAATAAACTCTATAGGCTTTAGGCTAAAGTAAGTACGCACTCCACACTGCACAATTTATCTACACCATCTACAGAGAGCAGACGCTCACTATGATCAAAAGCAGTGTGGCTGAGTTAATGATAAATAAATTTGGCTTCTCATCTCGTAGTTGCAAGTCACCCAATATTTCGTCTGTGTAATCTACATCTAAATCTACATGGATATTCTGCAAATCATATTTAAGTGCCTGGCAGAGGGTTCATCGAACCACCTTCACAATTCTCTATTATTCCAATCTCGTATAGCGCATGGAAAGAACGAACACCTAAATCTTTCCGTACGAGCTCTGATTTCCCTTATTTTATCGTGGTGATCGTTCCACCCTATGTAGGTCGGTGTCAACAAAATATTTTCGCATTCGAAGGAGAAAGTTGGTGATTAAAATTTCGTGAGAAGATTCCGTCGCAACGAAAAACGCCTTCCTTTAATGATGTCCAGCACAAATCCTGTACCATTTCAGTGACACTCCCATATTTCACGATAATACAAAACGTGCTGCTCTTCTCTGAACTGTTTCGATGTAGTCCGTCAGTCCTATCTGGTAAGGATCCCACACCGCGTAGCAGTATCCTAAAAGAGGACGGACAAGCCTAGTGTAGGCAGTCTCCTTAGTATATCTGTTACATTTTCTAAGTGTCCTGGCAATAAAACTTAGTCATTGTTTAGCCTTCCCCACAACATTTTCTGGCCTTCCTTCCAATTTAAGTTGTTCGTAATTGTGATTCCTAGGTATTTAGTTGAATTAACGGCTTTTAGACTTGACTGATTTATCGTATAACCTTAGTTGAACGAATTCCTTTTAGCAGTCATGTGAATGACCTCCCACTTTTCGTTATTTAGGGTCAACTGCAAATTTTCGCCCCAATCAGATATCTTTCCTAAATCGATTTGCAGTTTGTTTTGATCTTCTGATGACTTTATTAGTCGATAAATGACAGCCTCATCTACTAACAACCTAAGACTGCTGCTCAGATTGTCTCCTAAATCGTTTATATAGGTAAGGTACAGAAAAGGCCCGATAACACTACCTTGGGGAACGCCATAAATCACTTCTGTTTTACTCGATGACTTTCCCCCAATTACTACGAACTGTGACCTCTCTGACAGGAAGTCACAAATCAAGTCACATAACTGAGACTATATTCCATAAGCACGCAGTTTCACTACAAGTGTCAAAATCTTTCACTACAGTGTTAAAAGCCTTCCGGAAATCCAGAAATACGGAATCTATCTGATATCCCTTGTCAATAGCACTCAACACTTCATGCGAATAAAGAGCTAGTTGTGTTTCACAACAACGATGTTTTCTAAACCCATGTTGACTGTGTGTCAATAGATCGTTTCCTTCGAGGTAATTCATAATGTTCGAACACAATATATGTTCCAGAATCCTGCTACATATCGACGTTAATGATATGGCTTTGTAATTAAGTGTATTACTCCTACCATCTTTCTTGAATATTGGTGTGACCTTTGCAACTTTACATTCTTTGGGTACGGATCTTTCGTCGAGCCAACGGTTGTATATGATTGTTAAATATGGAGCTAATGCATCAGCATACTCTGAAAGGAACCTAACTGGTATACAGTCTGGACCAGAAGAACTGCTTTTTTTAAGTGATTTAAGTTGCTTCACTAATCCGAGGATATTTATTTCTACGTTTCTCCTGTTGACAGCTATTATAGATTCGAACTCTGGAATATTTACTTCGTCTTCTTTTGTGAAGGCATTTCGGAAGGCTGCCCTTAGTAACTCTGCATTGGCAGCACTGTCTTCGATAGTATCTCCATTGATATCACGCAGAGAGGGCATTGATTGTTTCTTGCTGCTAACATACCTAAGATACCACTAGAACCTCTTTGATTTTCTGCCAGGTTTAGAGACAGTTTAGCTGTGGAAACTGTTATAAGCATCTCGCGCTGAAGTCCGTCATAAATTTCGAATTTCTGTAAAAGATCGCCAATCTTGCACATTTTGTGTCTTTTTGAATTTGGCTTGTTTGTTTCGTTGTTTCTGCAGCCGTGTTCTGATCAGTTTTGTGTATTAAGGAGGATCAACTCCGTCCTTTGTTAATTTATTTGGTATAAATCTCTCAATTGCTGTCGATACTATTTCTTTGAATTCAAGCCACATCTGGTCTACACATATATTATTAATTTAGAAGGAGTGGAGATAGTCTCTCAGGAAGGCGTCAAGTGAATTTATACCTGCTTTTTTGAATAGGTATATTTTTAGTTTATTTTTGGAGGATTTGGAGGTTACAATATTCAATCTCGCTACCACAAGCCTGTGTTCACTAATCCCTGTATCCGTTTTCAGGCTCGTTATTAAGTCAGGAATATTTGTTGCTAAGAGGTCAAGCGTGTTTCCACAACCGTTTACTATCCGGGTGGGCTTGTGAACTAACTAACTTTCAAAGAAAGCGTTAGCACAATATCGGATGAAGTTTTAAGCGTACCTCCGGAATTAAACATGTATTTTCAACAACATATCGAGGGTAAATTAATGTCACCACCAACTATAATCGTATGAGTCAGGTACGTGTTTGAAGTTAAACTCAAGTTTTCTTTGAACCTTTCAGCAACTGTATCATCTGAATTGGGAGGTAGGTAAAAGGTCCAATTATTATTTTATTCAGATTGCCAACAACCTCTGCCCATACTAACTCACAGAAAGTATCTACTTCAAGTTCGCGACAAAATAAACAACTTCTAAAAGCAACACGCTACCGCCATCCGTCCTTTCGCAACGCCGTTAGCTTCTTCGCAAAAATTTCAGCTGAGCTAATCTCCGACTTTAACCAGCTTTCAGTGCTTATAACGATTTGTGCATCAGTGCTTCCTATTAGCGCTTGGAGCTCTGGTACTTTTCCAACACAGCCACGACAATTTACAACTATTATACCGATGGTTCCTGTATCTATGCTCCTCCTGTTTTCGGCCTGCACCCTTTGCGGGTGAAGCCTTTCTTGTGTTTTCCTGAGAGCCTCTAACCTAAAAAACTGTCCAGTCCACGTCACAGAGCCCCTGCTACCCGTGTAGCCGCCTCCTGCGTATAGTGGACACCTGACCTATTCTGCGGAACCGGAAACCCAACCATCCTTAGACGCAAGTCGAGGAATCTGCAGCCTACTCTGTCGCAGAACAGTCTGAGCCTCTGATTCAGACCCTCCACTCGGCTCCGAACCAGAAGTCCGCAATCGGTCCCGTCGACTATGCTGCAAATGGTCAGCTCTGCTTTCATCTTGCAAGCAAAAGTGGCAGCCTTTACTACTTCTGTTAGACGCTCGAAACCAGAGAGAATCTCTTCTGATTCAAAGTGACACGCATCAATGGTACCAACTTGAGCAACCACTTGCAGTTGGCTGCACCCTGTACTCTTCATGGCAGCTGGGAGGACCCGTTCGACACCGGGAATGACTCCACCCGGTGTGCTCACGGAGTGCACATTGGTTTTCTTTCCCTTCTTGGTTGCATTGTCCCTAATGCTAACGTTGGAGCTCCCAACTGTCAATAATCTCAGTCTCTGTGATTGTCCGGATCTTGCGGGCTGAGAGGCTTCCTCTGAAATAGGACAGGCGACGGCATCTGGCTCAGCAATAGTGTCAGCCACAGACGTCACCTGGAACCCGTTTGCCAGACAAACCGGAGAGGCCTTACGTGCGACCGTCTGGGAAGTCTTTCGCTGCCTGCTTCGCCCTGGGGCGACCTCCCAATCGACTACAGGTGAGGGGTCAACCTCAGTGCGAGCAGTACCTGGGCTGGCCACTGCTGAGGATAGATCGGAGTACTCGGACGTGCTGGACGTCCGTTGGATCCCCACGGTCGGCCCACAACAGCGGTGCCCATCCACTGCAGCCTCAAGCTGTGTAACCGAAGCCATCACAGCCTGAAGCTGAGTGGGAAGTGTCACCAACTCAGCTCGCATCCGCGCACAACAATCGCAGTCCTGTCGATACTAAAGACCGTGGAAAACTAAACTATGCATATAAACGGACTATCGGCACATGCTGCGCAACTCTACTGTAGACCCTGACGCAAACGCGGGAATTGTGTGTAATAATTTAAATTAATAACCAGATATTCAGAAACCTAACTACCGAAGCACTTAGGTGAAACTAAATAATTCGCTCCTGGTTAGGAGCTCGTAAAAGTCACAAAATCGGTTACTTTCCTGTTGCTGCATCTGTCTGCGCCGGCTACTGCTGCCTGACTCATCTACAGACTTAAGGGTACATATCAATTTTCTTCTGATTGATTTCACTAATGACAAAATTCTGAATTCACTAATGACAAAATGGTCGTACTGGGCGATTAATAGCGCATGAGTAGACAACTTCTCCCATGTGCTTCCCTTTCACTCTCTCTCAACACCTGTATTAACTGCCCTCTGATATGGTATGTATTGTAGAGACTCATTAGCAAGAGGCAGATAAAAGCGATGGGTAAATGTTCATGGGCATAAAAAATTAATAATTCAGATCAATTAAAGTAGCCTGTGGAACAGTAAGCCATCATCATTATTTGTGCTATTTAGTCATCACTTCCTACCACTCTGAAGCCATATTGACTATTAATCGACTGTTAATGGTTGAAATATGTGAAAATGGTTTGACAAATACCGCTACCAGTCACAAAATTTTTTACTTTTTAAATTATTTAACTAACAACGAGTTTTGAGGTTAGAACATCATCAGGCTACGCAGACAGTACACGAGCATTTAACACACAGATAAAGATTTATTGCGGAGTCTTAGTATGTGCTGTAGTCACCCTGTGAAAGAAGTAGCTTGGATGGTTCACAGAATTAACATTATGTCTGATGGGGACATCAGTTTTATGAAATTTTGGTTGGACCCATCACATTGGAGTTGCTTGATTCATTATTGTTAATATCTGAGTTTCCTTCCTTGTTAATAAGAAACACTTTTCATTCAACCACTTCGTCAGTTTAGTATTGAACTTATTTCTGGGGTCATGCGAGACTTCCTGTGCATGATTATTCTGAAAGAAATCAAGTTTTGATGTTATTCTGGTTAAAGTCTCATTTTAAGTTATATTTAAGGCCTTTGATTAGTAGAATAAATTCATTATTATTGAAATGAATGTTTGTGGGATAGACTGGTCAGGGGAAATGCTGTGAGTGGTTTGACTCTTAATGATAGAGGTAAGATTAGTATTTGACTAAGCTGATTAACTTTTTTATGTATGTTGCTTTAATCTTGTATCTTTTGTTTTAGAACTTCATTTATGACATCCTGTAGGGAAGGTTCTGACATGAACGGGTGACTCGTAGTAATTCTAAGTGCAGTTTATAAGTTAACATATTTAAGTGATTTCTCTTCTTGTACTGTTGTTAGCTTCAGTCTTCAACCAAATTATTTCGTCTTTCTTTTGTTGCAATACGCAATGATCTTTAAGTATTGCATTCTTTAAAAAAGAGCTGGAAAATAGACACCTTGGAGGGAATTGACTCCTCTACTCCTTCCGAACAGGCCATGAAGGCCCAGCGGTACCGACCGGCCGCCGTGTCATCCTCAGCCCACAGGCGTCACTTGATGGGAATATGGAGGGCACGTGGTCAGCACACCGCTCTCCCAGCAGCATGTCAGTTTCCGAGACCGGAGCCGCTACTTCTCAGTCAAGTAGCTCCCCAGTTTGCCTCACAAGGGCTGAGTGCACCCCGCTTGCCAACAGCGCTCGGCAGACCGAATGGCCACACATCCAAGTGCTAGCCCAACTCGACAGCCTTTAATTTCAGTGACCGGGGTACCACTGCGGCAAGGCCGTTGCCAGAGGGAACTGAAATTTTCATAAATGGAAATTTTCATACTTGGCCAGTGTTGGAAAAATGAGATCCTAAATGATATACAGTGTTTAAGCGCTTACATTTCTTCACACGCTTTAATTCAATACTCTTAAGACAGGAAATACATTCAAATTACGATTATATATGAGCATAGTTCAAAGTACCTTCTCTGTTCTTCTTTAAAGTAATTTTATATACTGTCATTTTAATACAATGTTGTCGCAGTGGCTCGTTTTGTGACATATTTTGCCGACCAACGTCAGTGGTGTGACAATAAGATGCGCAGAAGATATTGCAAGCAACTGATGACACCTAACTCAACTTATCTGTAGTTACATCGAAATAAGCTTTGTTTTAATCATCGTCTTGCTTCTCTGCGCTGTTGATTTGTTTGTGATTGATTTGTTTGTGATATCGTGTTTCAAGTTACCTTTAGAAGTTTGTGGACAATGACTGAGGAGTGCAAAAGCGCCAGGAAAATGGAGGTACCTGATCACACCAACACCATACGGTTCGTGGTGGATGGTACTGTGTACCACTACTTGTCGTTTCCCTTCATCTTCCACTCGCAAATAGAGCGAGTGAAAAACGATTGTCTGTGTGCCTCCGTATAAGCCCTAATTTCTCGTATCTTATCTTCGCGGTCCTTACGCGCAATGTATGTTGACGGCAGTAGAATCGTTCAGCAGTCTGCTTCATATACCGGTTCTCTAAATTTTCTCAATAGTGTCTCGGAAAGAAGGTCGCCTTCTTCCACGGATTCACATCTGAGTCCCCGAAGCTATCCATCACACTTACGTGTTGTTCGAACCTATCGGTAAGAGGCAGCCCGCCTCTGAATTGCTTCGATGTCTTCCTTCAGTCCGACCTGGTAGATTCCAAACACTCTTGCAGTATTCAAGAATAGATTTCACCAGCGTCCTATAAGTGGGCTCCTTTACAGGTGAAGCAGTCTTTCCCAAAATTCTCCCAATAGACTGAAGTCGACCATTTTACACACGACCAGAATTTTCACATGTTCTCTACCAGATCTTTTGCTAAGCTGTGACAGTAGTAGTTGTATACTTCTTGCATAGATTTTTCCACGGATGCACAAATCTCTACTAACGTTTTTTTATCGTGATTTGCGCGTTCCCTTTTGAACCGAGAGTGCAACAGCTTCTACTTCCTCGACATCCGCCGAATTTCGTTATTAAAGCATGGAGGGTCTTTCGGGGGGGGGGGGGGGGGAGGGAGGGGGAGCTTTTTCATCCTAGATGCATAACTTTCCAGACCACAATTTACAATCTGCGTAAATTTTGCCCATAACTCCTCTACATCCACCTGACTGGAACTAAATGAGGCTATTCCACTGTGTAAGTGTGATGTTATTAACAGATCTGTTCAGTCCGGCAGCAAAACTCTCCTAGTGTTCTTGCCTCATTTATTAACTTTCGTTATGATAGTTGCTACAATGACATCATGATCGCGAATCCCCCTTTCTATACAGAAATTCGACCTCAATAGAGACACTATTTCTGTCAACTGCAGGTTTTCGGTGATTTCCCTAAATCGCTTCAGGCAAATCCCGGGATGGTTCCTTTCAAAGCTCGGGGACCATCTCCCTTCCCATCCTTCCCTAACCCGATTGGACCTATGATCTCCTCCCAAATCAACTAAACAACCAACATGGCTTTCCTGGCGTAATTTCTTTTTAGTGCCTCCTCATTTCATATCTTATTTAACCATTTATGTCTTTGTATTTGTCGTTATCAGAACAGTTCGTTATATTTTTCCGAAATAAGTCACTAGTTTTCTCTTAAACCACGCATATCAGTCAATGTAAAGCAATAGTGTGGTTTCGGGCTTGAAAATCGTATCATCCCTCTCATCTCATGTTGTAACAAACTGGTCAACGGAAGATCAACTTCTTTCAATACTTGCACAAAGTTCTCAAAAAATGGCTCTGAGCACTATGGGACTTAAAATCTGCGGTCTACATCTACATTGATACTCCGCAAGCCACCCAACGGTGTGTGGCGGAGGGCACTTTACGTGCCACTGTCATTACCTCCCTTTCCTGTTCCAGTCGCGTATGGTTCGCGGGAAGAACGACTGTCTGAAAGCCTCCGTGCGCGCTCTAATCTCTCTAATTTTACATTCGTGATCTCCTCGGGAGGTATAAGTAGGGGGAAGCAATATATTCGATACCTCATCCAGAAACGCACCCTCTCGAAACCTGGCGAGCAAGCTACACCGCGATGCAGAGCGCCTCTCTTGCAGAGTCTGCCACTTGAGTTTATTAAACATCTCCGTAACGCTATCACGGTTACCAAATAACCCTGTGACGAAACGCGCCGCTCTTGTTTGGATCTTCTCTATCTCCTCCGTCAGACCGATCTGGTACGGATCCCACACTGATGAGCAATACTCAAGTATAGGTCGAACGAGTGTTTTGTAAGCCACCTCCTTTGTTGATGGACTACATTTTCTAAGCACTCTCCCAATGAATCTCAACCTGGTACCTGCCTTACCAACAATTAATTTTATATGATCATTCCACTTCAAATTGTTCCGCACGCATACTCCCAGATATTTTACAGAAGTAACTGCTACCAGTGTTTGTTCCGCTATCATATAATCATACAATAAAGGATCCTTCTTTCTATGTATTCGCAATACATTACATTTGTCTAAGTTAAGGGTCAGTTGCCACTCCCTGCACCAAGTGCCTATCCGCTGCAGATCTTCCTGCATTTCGCTAAAATTTTCTAATGCTGCAACTTCTCTGTATACTACAGCATCATCCGCGAAAAGCCGCATGGAACTTCCGACACTATCTACTAAGTCATTTATATATAGTGTGAAAAGCAATGGTCCCATAACACTCCCCTGTGACACGCCAGAGGTTACTTTAACGTCTGTAGACGTCTCTCCATTGATAACAACATGCTGTGTTCTGTTTGCTAAAAACTCTTCAATCCAGCCACACAGCTGGTCTGATATTCCTTAGGCTCTTACTTTGTTTATCAGGCGACAGTGCGGAACTGTATCGAACGCCTTCCGGAAGTCAAGAAAAATAGCATCTACCTGGGAGCCTGTATCTAATATTTTCTGGGTCTCATGAACAAATAAGGCGAGCTGGGTCTCACACGATCGCTGTTTCCGGAATCCATGTTGATTCCTACATAGTAGATTCTGGGTTTCCAGAAATGACATGATACGCGAGCAAAAAACATGTTCTAAAATTCTACAAGAGATCGACGTAAGAGATATAGGTCTACAGTTTTGCGCATCTGCTCGACGACCCTTCTTGAAGACTGGGACTATCTGTGCTCTTTTCCAATCATTTGGAACCCTCCGTTCCTCTAGAGACTTGCGGTACACGGCTGTTAGAAGGGGGGCAAGTTCTTTCGCGTACTCTGTGTAGAATCGAATTGGTATCCCGTCAGGTCCAGTGGACTTTCCTCTATTGAGTGATTCCAGTTGCTTTTCTATTCCTTGGACACTTATTTCGATGTCAGCCATTTTTTCGTTTGTGCGAGGATTTAGAGAAGGAACTGCAGTGCGGTCTTCCTCTGTGAAACAGCTTTGGAAAAAGGTGTTTAGTATTTCAGCTTTACGCGTGTCATCCTCTGTTTCAATGCCATCATCATCCCGTAGTGTCTGGATATGCTGTTTCGAGCCACTTACTAATTTAACGTAAGACCAGAACTTCCTAGGATTTTCTGTCAAGTCGGTACATAGAATTTCACTTTCGAATTCAATGAACGCTTCACGCATAGCCCTCCTTACGCTAACTTTGACATCGTTTAGCTTCTGTTTGTCTGAGAGGTTTTGGCTGCGTTTAAACTTGGAGTGGAGCTCTCTTTGCTTTCGCAGTAGTTTCCTAACTTTGTTGTTGTACCACGGTGGGTTTTTCCCGTCCCTCACAGTTTTACTCGGCACGTACCTGTCTAAAACGCATTTTACGATTGCCTTGAACTTTTTCCATAAACACTCAACATTGTCAGTGTCGGAACAGAAATTTTCGTTTTGATCTGTTAGGTAGTCTGAAATCTGCCTTCTATTACTCTTGCTAAACAGATAAACCTTCCTCCCTTTTTTTATATTCCTATTAACTTCCATATTCAGGGATGCTGCAACGGCCTTATGATCACTGATTCCCTGTTCTGTACATACAGAGTCGAAAAGTTCGGGTCTGTTTGTTATCAGTAGGTCCAAGATGTTATCTCCACGAGTCGGTTCTCTGTTTAATTGCTCGAGGTAATTTTCGGATAGTGCACTCAGTATAATGTCACTCGATGCTCTGTCCCTACCACCCGTCCTAAACATCTGAGTGTCCCAGTCTATATCTGGTAAATTGAAATCTCCACCTAAGACTATAACATGCTGAGAAAATTTATGTGAAATGTATTCCAAATTTTCTCTCAGTTGTTCTGCCACTAATGCTGCTGAGTCGGGACGTCGGTAAAAGGAGCCAATTATTAACCTAGTTCGGTTGTTTAGTGTAACCTCCACCCATAATAATTCACAGGAACTATCCACTTCTACTTCACTACAGGATAAACTACTACTAACAGCGACGAACACTCCACCACCGGTTGCATGCAATCTATCCTTTCTAAACACCGTCTGTACCTTTGTAAAAATTTCGGCAGAATTTATCTCTGGCTTAAGCCAGCTTTCTGTACCTATAACGATTTCAGCTTCGGTGCTTTCTATCAGCGCTTGAAGTTCCGGTACTTTACCAACGCAGCTTCGACAGTTGACAATTACAATACCGATTGCTGCTTGGTCCCCGCATGTCCTGACTTTGCCCCGCACCCGTTGAGGCTGTTGCCCTTTCTGTACTTGCCCAGGGGCATCTAACCTAAAAAACCGCCCAGCCCACGCCACACAACCCCTGCTACCCGTGTAGCCGCATGTTGCGTGTAGTGGACTCCTGACCTATCCAGCGGAACCCGAAACCCCACCACCCTATGGCGCAAGTCGAGGAATCTGCAGCCCACACGGTCGCAGAACCGTCTCAGCCTCTGATTCAGACCCTCCACTCGGCTCTGTAGCAAAGGTCCGCAGTCAGTCCTGTCGACGATGCTGCAGATGGTGAGCTCTGCTTTCATCCCGCTAGCGAGACTGGCAGTCTTCACCAAATCAGACAGCCGCCGGAAGCCAGAGAGGATTTCCTCCGTTCCATAGCGACACACATCATTGGTGCCGACATGAGCGACCACCTGCAGATGGGTGCACCTTGTACCCTTCATGGCATCCGGAAGGACCCTTTCCACATCTGGAATGACTCCCCCCGGTATGCACACGGAGTGCACATTGGTTTTCTTCCCCTCTCTTGCTGCCATTTCCCTAAGGGGCCCCATTACGCGCCTGACGTTGGAGCTCCCAACTACCAGTAAGCCCACCCTCTGCAACCGCCCGGATCTTGCAGACTGACGGGCAACCTCAGGAACAGGACAAGCAGCCATGTCAGGCCGAAGATCAGTATCAGCCTGAGACAGAGCCTAGAACTTAGAACTACTTAAACCAAATTAATCTAAGGAAATCACACACATCGATGCCCGAGGCAGGATTCGAACCTGCGACCGTAGCGGTCGCGCACAAAGTTCTCCAGTGCATAGTTAACCATCTGAGAACCGTCACGATAGCCGCACCAAGGCCTCATAGAGGCACACGTGTGAGATAATTGTGGATGTCCTAAATGATCTGCATTGTAATAAGAGTCCATCTGAATAGCAGATTCATCTGACTTCATATTGTTATCCAGGTTATTCTTCTTCCAATCTGGTCTAATGTTTATTCGTTGACAATACTTGCTCAATGTGTGAATTCCACGGATGCCAATTTATATCCTTCATTTGCTTTGCCGAATAACACGAAATACTTTATTCTATTTTGTACTTCGAAAGCTTAAATATCGTTGAAACGATACAGAAGTGGCAACTTTCGTGTCTTCTATTATTTTGCTCTCATGTTCGCTGTTGCCACAATACTTCTAATCATTAATTTCCTGCGAAGCGTTGTGTCGATGCTATATCATCACATGTCAAGGCATCTGACATTAAGTGTAACATTCGAGAGTAAATTTACCGACCTACTTCTCTGCAGCGTCCACTCTTTTTTGCCGATGTAGGAACCCAACGCAGTCGCTGCCTGCTGACAGTGTGTGTTGAATAATGTCTGAGTATTGTTTCTGGGAGTCTAGCGGGGTACAGTCTAGGGGTCCAAGCCTAGACGATACGCGGACCGGCAGTGTTCGGATGAAACGGAAATTGCTAATTCTTCTGGAATATATCCGCCCCGCGTTTTTTCACTTTAGAAGTTCAGTGTGAAAAAGTTCGGTTTGGTATGGTGGCATGTGGGAATAATGTTAAACCGTGCATATTTAGAAGTGTTTGCTATGGGTAGTGCTTTCAGTAATAAACAGTAAAGTTCGTGATCTGCCAACAATGATTGTTCTTAATCGAACCCGTCTTTATCTGCTTCCTTGAATTATCAGTCATTAGAATACGTGTCTGAGAGGCGGCAGCATCGTCGTAATTCAGCACACAGTCGACGGCCGTGTTGTAATATATTACCTGTTTTTATGTAAAATTCCTTATGTTTCACTTCCTTCTTCTCCGCCATAGTTTGTGCTGTTAAGTGTAATTAGCGTAAGAACGTAGTAGATGCTTCCTCGGAAATGGATAACTGAAATATCATATTCTTTCAGTACCGATTCCAAAACAGAACAACATGCGAGAAAATCTACTAAATGACAAAATTTTATATAACAGGATTCAAGCTATAAAGGGGCAATCAAGAAGTTACCGTTCGGAGGATGTACACTTAATAATCGGTATGCCATTCAGGCAAAATCGCCTGAGCATTGATGCAATCATTCCACCGACATCTTACGCAAATTCTTCATTCTCCGATGAATGTCTACTGGTGTTCGTCCTTCGGCAGCCAAGAAAAGAAAACCTCGTTGGTCCTGTTTGTCTGCATTTGGTGATAGCGTCGCCATAATACACGTTTTCGCATTTACGTAAAGCACGTCGAAAAGACACGAAAGACACGCTAAACCCTTGGCTAGATATCGGTGCTTCTTTATATGCATCACAGGGTGGTCCATTGATAGTGACCGTGCCAAATCTCTCACGAAATAAGCATCAAATGAAAAAACTACAAAGAACGAAACTCGTCTAGCTTGAAGGGGGAAACCAGATGGCGCTATGGCTGGCCCGCTAGATGGCGCTGCCAATATGTCAAACGGATATCAACTGCGCTTTTTTTAAATAGAAACCCCCATTTTTTTATTACATATTCGTGTAGTACGTAAAGAAATATGAATGTTTTAGTTGGACCACTTTTTTCGCTTTGTGATAGATGGCGCTGTAATAGTCACAAACGTATAAGTATGTGATATCACGTAACATTCCGCCAGTGCGGACGGTATTTGCTTCGTGATACATTACCCGTGTTAAAATGGACCGTTTACGAGTTGCGGAAAAGATCGATATCGTGTTGATGTGTGGCTATTGTGATCAAAATGCCCAACAAGCGTGTGCTATGTATGCTGCTCGGTATCCTGGACGACATCATCCAATTGTCCGGACCGTTCGCCGGATGGTTACATTATTTAAGGAAACAGGAAGCATTCAGCCACATGTGAAACGTCAACCACGACCTGCAACAAATGATGATGCCCAAGTAGGTGTTTTAGCTGCTGTCACGGCTAATCCGCACATCAGTAGCAGACAAATTGCGCGAGAATTGGGAATCTCAAAAACGTCGGTGTTGAGAATGCTACATCAACATCGATTGCACCCGTACCATATTTCTATGCACCAGGAATTGCATGGCGACGACTTTGAACGTCGTGTACAGTTCTGCCACTGGGCACAAGAGAAATTACGGGACGATGACAGATTTTTGGCACGCGTTCTATTTAACGACGAAGTGTCATTCACCAACAGCGGTAACGTAAACCGGCATAATATGCACTATTGGTCAACGGAAAATCCACTATGGCTGCGACAAGTGGAACATCAGCGACCTTGGCGGGATAATGTATGGTGCGGCATTATGGGAGGAAGGATAATTGGCCCCCATTTTATCGATGGCAATCTAAATGGTGCAATGTATGCTGATTTCCTACGTAATGTTCTACTGATGTTACTACAAGATGTTTCACTGCATGACAGAATGGCGATATACTTTCAACATGATGGACGCCCGGCACATGGGTCGCGTGCGGTTGAAGCGGTATTGAATAGCATATTTCATGACAGGTGGATTGGTCGTCGAAGCACCATACCATGGCCCTCACGGTCACCGGATCTGACGTCCCCGGATTTCTTTCTGTGGAGAAAGTTGAAGGATATTGGCTATCGTGATCCACCGACAACGCCTGACAACATGCGTCAGCGCATTGTGAATGCATGTGCGAACATTACAGAAGGCGAGTTACTCGCTGTTGAGAGGAATGTCGTTACACGTATTGCCAAATGCATTGAGGTTGACGGACATCATTTTGAGCATTTATTGCATTAATTTGTTATTTACAGGTAATCACGCTGTAACAGCATGCGTTCTCAGAAATGATAAGTTCACAAAGGTACATTTATCACATTGGATCAAGCGAAATAAAATATTAAAACTTACCTACGTTCTGTAGTTTAATTTAAAAAAAAACTACCTGTTACCAACTGTTCGTCTAAAATTGTGAGCCATATGTTTGTGACTATTACGGCGCCATCTATCACAAAGCGAAAAAAGTGGTCCAACTGAAACATTCACATTTCTTTACGTACTACACGAATATGTAATAAAAAATGGGAGTTTCTATTCAGAAAAAACCCCTTTGATATCCGTTTGACCTATGGCAGCGCCATCTAGCGGGCCAAACATAGCGCCATCTGGTTTCCCCCTCAAGCTAGACAAGTTTCGTTCTTTGTAGTTTTTTCGTTTGACGCATATTTCGTGAGATATTTGGCTCGGTCACGATCAGTGGACCACCCTGTATACGCTGCATCAACTCCCTCACACTTAGACATTTTGATCGCCCCTTATACTAGCGATTGTATGTAAGTTGTGGCATAAATCTGTTAAATTAAAAAAATATTTATTTTTCATCATCTCGCAAATAATGTTAGTTGTGTATCAATACTAGATTTTTCTAGAGTTTCTAACATCTAATTACAAACTTTCAACTTGTATCTACAGCATCTGGCGGCAATGTCCAGTACTGCTTCGTATTGCACTATGTGTGAGCCTTTTTAGGTGCTTCCACGTTCTTCTCAATTTTTAAGTTCCTACACGTCTGCGCCAACTGCTGAGGTAAAGGCAGATGTAATGTCATATGAACCAGTATAGGGGATGAAACTGAAATATTTTCGTTTTTATTGCCACACTAAGTTGCTGCAGGAAGCATTTGAATTTTAGAAGTTGGACGCATACGAATTTTAGAGGTTGGATGGTAAGCGATGCTTAGGTATGTTACAAACTTCTTCCATTGCATCACTGCGTAGAAATGCTATGGGCTGCCAACAGAATGCTATCTAGTGTGAAAGTGTGAGGCTTATTGTGAAGGTTAAAACGACCATTCAAATGGCTCTGAGCACTATGGGACTTAACATCTGTGGTCATCAGTCCCCTAGAACTTAGAACTACTTAAACCTAACTAACCTAAGGACATCACACACATCCATGCCCGAGGCAGGATTCGAACCTGCGACCGTAGCAGTCCCGCGGTTCCGGACTGAGCGCCTAGAACCGCTCGGCCACCGCTGCCGGCCAAAACGACCATTCAGACAGAACGTATTCAGTATTTTGATAATCTGAGAGAAAGTTATTTAAAGGATGTGACGTAGGTGTTAACCAAATCTGTATTCAAATATAAGTAAACAATATATATATATATATATATATATATATATATATATATATATGCTCTAGTTCACAACAGACCGCCTGTGGCTGGGCGTGTTTGCACCCCCTGCATCTTCTATTTAGCGTAAGGAAGTTTCGTCGAGGGGGATTAGGGTAACATGGTAGTGTCGAATGGAGAGGGAGGGGGCAGTGTTTGAAGTAGCAACTATCCTTCACACCTGCAGAGTTAAAGTGTTGGAGACGTATATTTCTTTGCAGAAAATATTAAAATGACATGATTCTACACGTAAATATTGGTGAAATTTCTGTCATGTTCTCCAAGCTTCTAGAAATTTCACGTTTGTTCTTGATTATCTCGAAATTCAGGTAATGTATTCAAATTTCCTCAAATCTTCTGAAAACTTCTGCATTCTTCTCTAGTGTTGTTGAAATGGAAGCATCATGTCTTAGAATAATTGTAAATGTTTCTGACTGATGTACTATGTTCCAGAACAAGAATACTGACTGCTATGTTATAGAAGTATCGGTATTCGTAAGTATAGGCGACGTTAATTTCTCTCTTGTTTGTGTGCTTTATTGTACAGTACTGTCAACCCGAAGTACGTATCAAGGTGTTTTACCTTCTCCCAGACACTGATTCACTTTATATGTTTACTGTAACTGCACTTTTTGTACATACACTCCTGGAAATGGAAAAAAGAACACATTGACACCGGTGTGTCAGACCCACCATACTTGCTCCGGACACTGCGAGAGGGCTGTACAAGCAATGATCACACGCACGGCACAGCGGACACACCAGGAACCGCGGTGTTGGCCGTCGAATGGCGCTAGCTGCGCAGCATTTGTGCACCGCCGCCGTCAGTGTCAGCCAGTTTGCCGTGGCATACGGAGCTCCATCGCAGTCTTTAACACTGGTAGCATGCCGCGACAGCGTGGACGTGAACCGTATGTGCAGTTGACGGACTTTGAGCGAGGGCGTATAGTGGACATGCGGGAGGCCGGGTGGACGTACCGCCGAATTGCTCAACACGTGGGGCGTGAGGTCTCCACAGTACATCGATGTTGTCGCCAGTGGTCGGCGGAAGGTGCACGTGCCCGTCGACCTGGGACCGCACCGCAGCGACGCACGGATGCACGCCAAGACCGTAGGATCCTACGCAGTGCCGTAGGGGACCGCACCGCCACTTCCCAGCAAATTAGGGACACTGTTGCTCCTGGGTTATCGGCGAGGACCATTCGCAACCGTCTCCATGAAGCTGGGCTACGGTCCCGCACACCGTTAGGCCGTCTTCCGCTCACGCCCCAACATCGTGCAGCCCGCCTCCAGTGGTGTCGCGACAGGCGTGAATGGAGGGACGAATGGAGACGTGTCGTCTTCAGCGATGAGAGTCGCTTCTGCCTTGGTGCCAATGATGGTCGTATGCGTGTTTGGCGCCGAGCAGGTGAGCGCCACAATCAGGACTGCATACGACCGAGGCACCCAGGGCCAACACCCGGCATCATGGTATGGGGAGCGATCTCCTACACTGGCCGTACACCACTGGTGATCGTCGAGGGGACACTGAATAGTGCACGGTACATCCAAACCGTCATCGAACCCATCGTTCTACCATTCCTAGACCGGCAAGGGAACTTGCTGTTCCAACAGGACAATGCACGTCCGCATGTATCCCGTGCCACCCAACGTGCTCTAGAAGGTGTAAGTCGACTACCCTGGCCAGCAAGATCTCCGGATCTGTCCCCCATTGAGCATGTTTGGGACTGGATGAAGCGTCGTCTCACGCGGTCTGCACGTCCAGCACGAACGCTGGTCCAACTGAGGCGCCAGGTGGAAATGGCATGGCAAGCCGTTCCACAGGTCTACATCCAGCATCTCTACGATCGTCTCCATGGGAGAATAGCAGCCTGCATTGCTGCGAAAGGTGGATATACACTGTACTAGTGCCGACATTGTGCATGCTCTGTTGCCTGTGTCTATGTGCCTGTGGTTCTGTCAGTGTGATCATGTGATGTATCTGACCCCAGGAATGTGTCAATAAAGTTTCCCCTTCCTGGGACAATGAATTCACGGTGTTCTTATTTCAATTTCCAGGAGTGTACAAATGGTGTAACACATTTACATTTTCTCTCTTCCACCACTTATTAGCAATGTAAGCCTAACACTCGACAATTAAAATGGCAGATATGATATCCAGTTATGGTTTAGCAAATAGACACAGCCTGCGAGCCCGGGCTCTCTATGCTGAAAATACCAACAGCGCAGAGTGGCCTCTGCAGATTTTCCAACGTCTGAGGGACACAGGTACCCTTGCACCTCAGAGGATTGACTGTGGCAGGCCTCGCACAGTCCGTACGCTTGGCATGGAGGAGCGTGTGCTACACTCGGTGGAAGAAACACATGGGACCAGTGTGCGACGGTTAGCCGTAGCAATAGTGTGCCTCACTCTATTATTTGATGGGTACTTCACGAGCAGTTGCTGTGCACGTATCATCTACAGCGCGTTCAGGCCCTGAGGCCACAGATTCATCACGACTGACGGCGGTTCTGTCAATGCTGTTACAGAAGTGTGCCGCATATCCACTGTTCACATTCGTATCTTATCTAGTGATGAGGCGGGGTTCACAAGAGATGGTGTTGTGAATGTGTAGGCAGATGCAAATCCCCAAACAATTCAGGAAAGAGGGCATCAACACCGATTCTCAATCAGCGTACGGGCAGGCGTACTTGGCGACAGGTTAACAGGGCCATACCTGTTACCACAGCGGTTAACTCGGGCGCATTATCCGGAATTTCTCATTAATGTATCATGTTGGAGGCTGTGCCATTGCAGCAACGAATACAAATGTGGTTCATGAATAATGATGGCACAGCACACTTCCGTGCGCGAACGTCTGAACGTCTGACATAGGCATTTCACTACCGTGAAATGGTGAGGGGGGAGGGGGGGCGCATCTTTGCCTGCCGATCAATGGTGTGCAGACACTGCAGGATCGCTTGCTCAATGCGTGCCAGCAGGTACAACAACCGGGTATAATTCAAAGGGTGCGTCATTCCTTAAGCCGGAGGGCAGAAGGGTGAACCGTCATGAATGGACGCCACCTTGAACACCTCCTGGAAACACGTGCTCGTTTCAGAAAGTATGCATTTCCGGTCCTCTGTTTACTGGACTCATCTTGGAAAGTATTCATTTCTGGACTCGTGTTTACTGGACTTACAGGGTGTCCATAAAAGCACTCCCTGATTTCAAAATTAAATATCTCGAAAATGGCTCTGAGCGCTATGGGACTTAACGGCTATGGTCATCAGTCCCCTAGAACTTAGAACTACTTAAACCTAACTAACCTAAGGACAGCACACAACACCCAGTCATCACGAGGCAGAGAAAATCCCTGACCCCGCCGGGAATCGAACCCGGGAACCCGGGCGCGGGAAGCGAGAACGCTACTGCACAAATATCTCGAAAACAAAGATCGATAGAGGAATGTAGTAAACGGTCTGTTTATTGTGAAAGCTGTAAGAAGTTTTTACAGCAGTTTGAAATAATAGTTACAAAAGCCGCTAACAGATGGCGCTGTACGCTGTACAGCTCATATCAGCATACATAAGTGAAATAATCGTATGAAAACAATCTTTGCAAACAATCACATCACAATGTTTTCAAAATGTTCACCATTGGCACAACAGAGGTGGCGCAAACGAAGAATGAAATTCGCCATCACATTTCGTAGTGTCTCAACCGAAATGGATTCACATGCCACAGAGATCGCCGATTCAAGTTCGTCCAGCGTGGCTGGATGTCTTACACTGCGCCCCACAAAAAGAAGTCACAGGGAGTCAATTCCGGCGAATATGGAGGCCAATCCATGCCTGCACCAGTAAATTTGGGATATTCCAAAGCAATGACTCGATTCCCGAAGTATTCCTCAAGAAAGCGAAACGCTTGTTCGGTCCGATCTGGTCGGCTCCATCTTGCATAAACCATTCAGTACCTGGTCGATCCTCTAACGCTTGCGGTATGGCGACAAATTGTTCCAAAATTGCAACGTAACGTGCACCAGTGACCGTTTCTCGAATGAAAAAAGGGCCAATAATGTGTCTGCTGCATACTGCAGCCCACACAGTAACTTTAGGAGAATACAGGGGTTTCGCTTCACACCAATATGGCTTTTCGGAACCCCAAAATCGCCAGTTCTGCTTATTCACGTAACCATTCAGGTGGAAGTGTGCTTCATCTGTAAACCAGACGCAGCCAACATCAAATCCTTCACTATCAATCATTGTCAGCATCTGATTATCAAAGGCAACCCTTTGTTGCACATCTCGTACGGGTATGGCCTGGTGCGTTTGAATTTTGAATGGAAACATGTGTTGGCTCTTTCTCAGTATTTTCTGCGTGCTGGAACGCTTCAAACCAGTCTCAGATGCAATTCTACGGACGGATGACATTGGATTTCGCTGAATAATTCCAGAAACTGTGGCGATATTTTCAGGCGTAAATGCGGTTTGCTTGCGGCCAACATGCCCCACTAGATCATCAGTTACGCTGCCTGTTCGTTGAAATTTTGCGAAGAGGTACGAATGGTTTTCGCATCGGGTCCTTTTGGAACATTAAATCGTGCTTGAAAACTTCGCCTTGTTGCCGTAGGACTCTCTTCTAAACAGTGGTACTCTAGCACCAGAAAAACGCGTTGTTCAATGGAGTACATGGTTCTAATCTCTTCCTTCGGTACGCTGACCTCCTTTCACGTTTCAGTAGTGGAACTGATCGCTCTGGGCTTCGGATCATTATTTATACTAGGCATTACGTATGGCGATAACAGCACCATCTGTTAGCAGCTTTTGTAACTATTATTTCAAACTGCTGTATAAACTTCTTACAGCTTTCACAATAAACATACCGTCTACTGCATTCCTCTATCGATCTTTGTTATCGAGATATTTAACTTTGAAATCAGGGAGTCCTCTTCTGGACACCCTTTATTTTTCTTGTTTTGATGACTACTACTACCCCACAAAGTATTCGACAGTTTTTTTTAACACTGTGTATAACAACAGTGGAAAATATTTCAAAAATGCGTTAAATATGATTTATATGCACCCACAAAAAAGCGTGATACGGTGAATGTCTTACATTACCCGTTTTGAAAAGAGTGAACGAAGACCAAGTATTAGTAGGAATAATGTCCGCCTCCGGTAGCTGAGTGGTCAGCGTGACAGGATATCAATTCTAAGGGACCGGGTTCGATTCCTGGCTGGGTCGGAGATTTTCTCCGCTCAGTGACTGGGTGTTGTGTTGTCCTAATCATCATCATTTTATCCCGATCGACGCGCAGGTCGCCGAAGTGGCCTCAATTCGAAAGACCTGCACCAGGCGAACGGTCTACCCGACGGGAGGCCCTAGCCACACGACATTTCATTTCAGTAGGACTAAATAATATTTTCGAAATGTGTGGTTTCCAATGACTCAATGGCGGTGGCTAGGTAAGCCAATATTGAGAGTAGTTCGGAAAAGGCTTGAGCTTCCCCTCTTTTTATATATATATATGTTATACTGTGGCTAGTCACTTAGCAAAGACATTAATCGCGTTGACGAATGGAGGTAGGTAGCATATTACAATTAGGTCACGTCGTGTATTTAATGAAGAAAATGGCCGCTTGCTTATCGTATCTGAGGAACGTGCCAGGTATAACTCTATTTATACGTAACTGGTGAGCGTGCTTTCAGTGAGAGTATCAGAGGTGTATACACTGCTTTTTGTTGTTAGCAGAGATCAGAGATATGCTCGTTTCAAGTTCTAGTCTCATTCAAGCAGTTACTGGCAGCATTTCACAGCTCGCTGCTTTAATTAGTAATCCACTTTTGAAATAAGAAATTTTACGGTCGCTATTAGAAGAATGTCGTAATTTACAATCCCGTGTAATAATGGCCAGATTTAGTATGGTGGCACGTGGTACTTTTATACTAACGCTACAAACCTGTTTATGTCTCTTAAGTGAATTGTCCTCTTCTAAGACGTCTTCCATGTAACCGATGACGATTTGTGTCTTGTCGCTGAATTTTTATGAATACATCTGCCACCAAGTGTGGCTGCTTCGTACAAACAGCGGGACATATTTCTTGTCCAAAATAGTAGACTTCTGTTTTCCATGATTGTACAAGTTCAACAAAACACATTTATACTTATACGCCCGACAACATTTGCGAAACGTTATTTAATAGCCGATTAAGATAGCCGGATCAGACTCACCTTCACTGTTTTACGGATATTCCATCGATGCAGAGCAGGTGCAATGGCTGTATGGAATGTATTCGCAGTTGGGAATACGAACAATCATCGGCTGTCTAATGGAATGACAACAATGAAACTTTGTTCGGGACTGGGATTTCCCGTTTTACGAGAGAGGTAGTCTTAACCGCTTTGACTATCGCTGCAGACTTCCGTATATGTATTCGCTACTGCTTCACGACCTTCACCCGTACACACATTATGTAATTTCCGTACAAGGGAGGACATTTTAATTGAAAGTCAGTGTCCGATATGGGCAGACATATATGATATGGCATAATGCCTGTGTTGTAACAAAGAACGAGGAAGTATTCCTTCGGACATGCACGCATGTTGTACAGGAATTACATAATGCACGTACGAGTAGGGATTGTGGAAAGTGCCGACATCTGGAAGTGTGGGTTTGTCTGAGTGAGTGCACGGCTAGCCGCAGCGGTTAAGGCGACCGCTCGCATTAGGTGGGAAATCCGGTTTCGAGTCCGGGTCCGGCACAAATTTTCGTTGTCGTCATTCCCTTATACAGCTGATGGTTGTTGCGAATACATTTCATGTTTTGCGTAACAGCCGTAGTCCACAGTATCTGTTCCTTCAGACGTGAATGCACCGTTCTTCTACACTTCTGGCCATTAAAATTGCTACACCAAGAAGAAATGCAGATGATAAACGGGTATTCATTGGACAGATATATTATACTAGAACTGACATGTGATTGCATTTTCACGCAATTTGGGTGTATAGATCCTGAGAAATCAGTACCCAGAACAACCACCTCTGGCCGTAATAACGGCCTTCATACGCCTGGACATTGAGTCAAACAGAGCTTGGATGGCGTGTACAGGTACAGCAGCCCATGCGCTTCAACACGATTCCACAGCTCATCAAGAGTTGTGACTGGCGTATTGTGACGAGCCAGTTGCTCAGCCACCATTGACCAGACGTTTTCAATTGGTGAGAGATCTGGAGAATGTGCTGGCCAGGAAAGCAGACGAACATTTTCTGTATACAGAAAGGCCTGTACAGGACCTGCAACACGCGGTCGTGCATTGTTGTTGTTGTTGTTGTGGTCTTCAGTCCTGAGACTGGTTTGATGTAGCTCTCCATGCTAATATATCCTGTGCAAGCTCCTTCATCTCCCAGTACCTACTGCAACCTACATCCTTCTGAATCTGCTTAGTGTATTCATCTCTTGCTCCCTCTACGATTTTTACCCTCCACGCTGCCCTCCGATGCTAAATTTGTGATCCCTTGATTCCTCAGGACATGTCCTACCAACCGATCCCTTCTCCTAGTCAAGTTGCGCCACAAACTTCTCTTCTCCCCAATCCTATTCCATACCTCCTCATTAGTTACGTGATCTACCCATGGTCGTGCATTAACCTGCTGAAATGTACGGTTTCCCAGGGATCGAATGAGGGTACAACCACGGGTCGTAACACAACTGAAATGTAACGTCCACTGTTTAAAGTGCCGTCAATGCGAACAAGAGGTGACCGAGACGTGTAACCAATGGCACCCCATACCATCACGCCGGTTGATACGCCAGTATGGCGATGACGAATACACGCTTCCAATGTGCGTTCACCGGGATGTCGCCAAACAAGGATGCGACCATCGTGATGCTGTAAGCAGAACCTGCATTCATCCGAATAAATAACGTTTTGCCATTCGTGCACCCAGGTTCGTCGTTGAGTACACCATCGCAGGTGCTCCTGTGTGTGATGCAGCGTCAAGGGTAACCGCAGCCATGGTCTCCGAGCTGATAGTCCATGCTGCTGCAAACGTTGTCGAACTGTTCGTGCAGATGGTTGTAGTCTTGCAAACGTCCCCATCTGTTGACTCAGGGATTGAGTCGTGGCTGCACTATCCGTTACAGCCATGCGGATAAGATGCCTGTCATCTCGACTGCTAGTGATACGAGGCCGTTGGGATCCAGCACATCGTTCCGTATTATCCTCCTGAACCCACCGAGTCCATATTCTGCTAACAGTCATTGGATCTCGACCAACGCGAGCAGCAATGTCGCGATACGATAAACCGCAATCCCTATAGGCTACAATCCGACCTTTATCAAAGACGGAAACGTGATGGTACGCATTTCTCCTCTTTGCACGAGGCATTACAACCACGTTTCACCAGACATCGCCGGTAAACTGCTGTTTGTGTATGAGAAATCGGTTGGAAACTTTCCTCATGTCAGCACGTTGTAGGTGTCGCCACCGGCCCCAACCTTGTGTGAATGCTCTGAAAAGCTAATCATTTGCATATCACAGCATCTTCCTCCTGTCGGTTAAATTTCGCGCCTGTGGCACATCTTCCTGGTGTAGCAATTTTAATGGCCAGTAGTGTAAACAACACAGGCACTGAAATATCGCAATGGATGCTCTTAATTTGATAATATTTACAACGTCATAATTGTTCCTACAGTAAGTAACCTTTCCGGAATGAAATTTTCACTCAGCAGCTAAGCGTGCGCTGATACGAAACCTGGTAGCAGATTAAAATCCCGAACAGGGACTCGAATCCATGACCTTTATAAGCAAGTGCGTACCACCTTAGATACTCGAGGACGACCACAACCCCTGTTGCTACTTGTACTTCCACCGGGCCCACATTTCCTACCTTCCCGATCCGGCATACAGTTTTAACCTGCAAAGAAGTTCACTATCGTCGCACACACGACTGCAGAATATAAATTTCATTCTGGAAATAATCCATAAGGTTGTGCCTAAACAACGATCCTCAATATACTTTCTTCGAGGAGTGCTAGTCCTACGAGTTACTCAGGAGAACTTTTGTGAAATTTGGAAAATAAGAGATGTGGTACTGGTCAAATAAAGCTATGAGGACGCGTCGTGAGTCGTGGTCGCGCAGCGTAATGGGTACCCATAGAAGGCAAAGTTCCTAGTTTTGAATCCCAGTCAGGCAGGCAGTTTTAATCTGCCAGGAATTTCTACCCTACCTTTCTTGCTTAGCAAGAATCTGTACAGTAACCACTCCGACATGATGACAGCACGAAGCACGAAACAAGTCGCCCGGCTTTACCGTGATCTTGCTAACACATATAATTTATCACAGTTTAATTACATTAAGTGCAGTGTAATTGAGACAGTTCCCCACAGATTGTAGACAAAATATCTTTAGTATGATATTATTTGACATATATAGGAACGGGACAAAAATATGGAAGCACCGTGAGAATCTCATACTTGAACATAAATGCGGTTACTAGCCAAGTCTGCAAGTTGCTCTGTTGTGTTTGACCACGGCAGGCACCTGTGCAATGTCCTCAGTATTTTGCGAGAGTCAACTTTGATCAGAACAGCATTCTTTGTACTTGTGAGGTAAGTGGATTCGAGCGTAGACAAATTGTTGGTGCTCTTGTGGCGGGTGTTTCCGTAACCAAGGTATCCGAAGTGTTCGGTGTTTCAAGAGGCACTGAGTAGTACACTTATACTGCGCGCAGGGAAAGCGCCGAGTCACAACGAGAACGAAAGTGTGTGTAGAGTGATCGTGGGAGACAGAGAATTTTGACGAAAAATAAGAGGATGAAGCTACAAAAGCCACTGCAGAACTGAATGTCGCACTCGCGGGACCTGTCAGCACTAAAACACCACCAGAGATCTCCATAAGCCTTTCAAATTCACTCATCAGTGATGCAAATGCCCTAAATGGAAAACGCAGTACGCAAGCCATAAAACCTGGACTATGGAGCAGTGGAAGAAAGTCATTTGGTCGGATGAGTCTTGATTCACACTGTTTCCAACTTCTGGCCTAGTTCACGTACCTGGAGTAAAATACGGCGGGGGTTCAGTGATGATTTGGGCAACCACATAACGGTATTCTGCAGATTCTACGCGTACTATGTAAGGTCGCATTACTGTCAAGGGCCATGCGAGCATTTTGGCTGATTATGTCCTCCCGTGGTACATTGTTTGCTCCCCAATGGAGATTCTGAGTCCCCAGACGACAGATCCTCTGTTCACACAGCTCGCGTCTTCCAGGACTGATTTTATGAGCACAAAGATCAATCGTCGCCACTCCTCTGAAATGAAATGAAATGTCGTGTGACGAGGGCCTCCCGTCGGGTAGACCGTTCGCCTGGTCCAAGTCTTTCGATATGACGCCACTTCGGCGACTTGCGCGTCGATGGGGATGAAATGATGATGATTAGGACAACACAACACCCAGTCCCTGAGCAGAGAAAATTTCCGACCCAGCCGGTAATCGAACCCGGGCCCTTTGGATTGACAGTCTGTCGCGCTGACCACTCAGCTACCAGACCTCAGTATTATTGAGCCTTTGCAGTATACTTTGGCGAGAAAGGTATGTGATCTGATCACTATCCACCTCAATCGTCGTTGCCTGGAGTTGCCACTATTTTGAAGGAAGACAGCTGGGAGCTATTTTGAACGCCAACCGGTGTCCTGCAATATTAGACGTTAAATGAGTGCGCTTATGATGTTTTGATATTTTTGTCCATCCCCTGTATGTTATATGTTACGGTTTCTAGAAAAATCTGTGTCCATTAGCCGAAAATCTGAAAAATATCAAACTCTCAAAAATATCGATCCATCGCCTCCCGAGCCCGCATCTCGTGGTTGTGCGGTAGCGTTCTCGCTTCCCACGCCCGGGTTCCCGGGTTCGATTCCCGGCGGGGTCAGGGATTTTCTCTGTCTCGTGATGGCTGGGTGTTGTGTGCTGTCCTTAGGTTAGTTAGGTTTAAGTAGTTCTAAGTTCTAGGGGACTGATGACCATAGATGTTAAGTCCCATAGTGCTCAGAGCCATCGCCTCCCGAATAACAGTTACGGTTTAAAGCATCTGACTGTACCACAAAAGAGCACCTTTCTTTCTGAAATGATGTCTACCATTTCTATTTCACCACTGTAGTTTTACAAACAGTTAGCTATTTCTTTGCGGTTGTTACGACTGATGTAATAAAACCAGTTAATGCATTAGTTTGGACATTACGAGATCTAATACTCACACGATGAATCAAATAACAATCAGAATTACTGGTAGATTAAAGAAAGAGCTTTGTGCTAAACGCTAGGAGTAGTGCTTCAAATACATCTGTTTCTTTAGTTATTATTTTTGACAGAATTTGATCAATTCTAGACCGCTCAGAACCTAAGACTATTGTCCAATCCTTTTCTTGTCTTCACAGAACTTCTTCATGAGTTGGCTGATGGCCTGTCTCTGTTCATATCAGTTCCGTAGATTGTGGTTTCTGTTGTTGGATACGTAATATTACAGTATTGATCAAAAGCCTAAAATTTTCCCTGTCTTATATGGTGTCTTCCGTGATGTTTTCTCAGATAGCTTCTGCTCTCTCCCACCCATTCCGTGGAGTTTTTAAATTGGAAATTACATTTGCAATTTTCTTGGTTAGCCTATTGTCATTCATTTTGTGAATACGACCAAAACTGTAATTTCCTCTTCCTTATTTAGTCTGTGATGGCTTCTACACTTCTTCTCTTTCTCTAGGTGTTATTTTTGTGCTTCTGTGGTCCTGAAATTTTTCTGACTAGTTTTCTCTCTTTGTTTTGCACTTCTGGTAACTCATCTCTTTTATTCAGTGCAAGGCGATCAGATCCGTACAGAGCTTCCGGCTTAATTACTGTTGGTAGAGTTTAATTTTTGCCTGGAGCGATAACGATCTTTCATTATTTAGATTTTGGGGTGGGTCTGTATGCTAATTCCATTTTATTTAGTCTACCTTTGCTTGTAGTGTTATCTGATTCGTTTGATAGTATCAGTTTTCCCAAATAAACTTACGAACTCTTTTGATGTTTCCGTGTTGAGTCTGAATGTTTTATTTCTGCTATGCTTATGTTTAATTTTATCATAGGAATTTTTAATCAGGTTTTAGCTGTGATTTTGTGAAGTGTTTCTATCATTGTCTCTGCATTTGTTTTGTCTTTAGAACTTTGTTGCAATATCGTCAGTAAAAGCGAGACCTTCCACCTCGAATCTTCCTCTTCCTGGTCCCGGATTGATTCCTTACACGTTTTTCTCTTGTAGTTCTTTAGTTCACTCTTTCATGACCTCGTCTGATACCAAATTGAAAAAGAATTTTAAGCCTGTCGCCCTTCTGTACTCCCATGTTAATCCTGAAGGATTCAGAAATTTCTCCGAGGAGTAACTTCTGATGTCGTGCCTGACTGTCAGTTTGACCAATTTCAGGCGGTTTTGTTGATGACTGCTTCTTCCATTGTTCGGAATACTGTCTATCTGTCTACGGAATCATAGGCTATTTTTTTTAAATCAATGAAAGTAACGATTGTATTAAGGTTCCATAGTGTCATCATCTTGAGGGTCGTTTTCAAGTTAAAATCTGCTCTGCGTACGACCTGCTTTTTCTGAATCCGGCTTGGTACTCCCTAGTTGTGGTTCTGCTTCGTCTTCTGTCTTATTCAGAGGCTCTTTAGATGTAATTTCGTAGGTGAATGGAAATAGAGGTATGCCTCGGTAATTGTCGGTGTCTGTCCTGTCTCCTTTCTTGTGCAGCGGATGGATTATGACTTGTTTTCAATGGTTCGGTACTCTCCCTTTCTCACTCCCAGGAGCGGAAAATTGGAATTTTGTGGTAAGGCCTCATGGGACCAAACTGCTGTGGTCATTGGTCCCTAAGCTCACGCACTACTTAATCTAACTAAAACTAACTTACGCTAATTACAACACACACACACCCAGTCCCGAGGAAGGACTTTAACCTCCGACGGAGGGAAGCCGCGCGCACCGTGACAAGCCGCCTGAGACCGCGCGGCTACCCCGCGCGGCTCCCAGCAGCGAACTCAAATTGTTTCAGCTGTCTACTTCCCTCCCAGTTTCCACATCTCAGCTAATGTCCCGGCTTCACCTGGTGCTCTGTTGTTTCCCACCTTCAAAGGGAATCTGTTGTTCAGTTCTTGCACAACAGCATGCGCAAAAAGGACTGGGTGACCACCGTGCTGTGTCCACATGTCGACTCTGATGTCTAGACACACATGTTCAAGAAGAGCACCCAAACTGTAGACTATAAAAGTCAGATGCATCTCATCTGACAGTGTGTCTGTGAAATAATGTAGACCGATGGTTTCTTCCCCAAGGATTCCTCACGGTACATTAACAGATCATTGACGTTGATATTCGACAGGTCGAACCCACCGAGGATCGTCTGTGGTCTAGCAGTGCGTGTTATGACGGTTCATTACACCTTAATCTGTGATCGTGGACTATGAGAGAACGTAACTCTTTGTAAAGAGTCCAGAGTGGAATTACGCAAGGTCCATTCACAGAAAGTAACTCTCCGATTGAAATCGTTCCCATGCGGCCACACACATGTAAGGCTGATAGCACCGACTCCAGCAACGTTTCATAAGTTGACATGTGGATCGTGGTGTATTGCAGCTAAAACAAACACCTTCGTCTCCTCACTTCTTGCAGGTCTTCGTCTTTTACATCTGCAAGCTTTCCATGCTGCCTGTTTCCAGAAGTCGTTATTGAGCACGTATGGATGT
Organism: Schistocerca piceifrons; assembly: GCF_021461385.2. Lineage (NCBI taxonomy): Eukaryota > Metazoa > Arthropoda > Insecta > Orthoptera > Acrididae > Schistocerca > Schistocerca piceifrons. Next base: position 543,439,945 of record NC_060144.1, read on the forward strand.
AATGCCTGCCGGAGCTCTTCACCTAGGATATCTCACGGCATACGCTTCAGTGGCATCGTGTCGGTATTCCCCGAGCACCAGCAACATGTCAACGTACTCGTTGTAAGTGTATGTCATCTTCATCCGACGTCAGTAACAGTGTTCATTTTGATGCAATGTCGGTGGTTCTGAAGGCTGGTTTTATTTTTTGAAATTGTCTGAAAATTAATCATTATGTCGGTACCTCGCATTTTAGAACATTCTTGAAGTACTTTGCTAGTAACTAGCACTTTAAAAAAAAATGTTCAAAAGTGTGTGAAATCTTATAGGACTTAACTGCTGATGTAATCAGTCCCTAAACTTACACACTAATTAACGTAAATTATCCTAGGGCCAAACACACACACCCATGCCCGAGGGAGGACTCGAACCTCCGCCGGGATCAGCCGCACAGTCCAGACGGCTGGGCTAATGCCGCGCGGCAACTCGCAGTTGTCTTTTTTGCTGGTAATCAGTATTCCTATTGAATCTTTGAAGTGAAGACCCACTAGCTTGAATACTGCTATTTCTTCTTTGAAAACTTTCTAGAAGTCCGTAGTGTTGTTCTGTCTGAAATTTGTGTCTTTTTCCTCAGATCGTTTGTGTCAATTTTCTGTTTCTCTACTCTAATATTGTTTGATGTCTGTAGAGGAGAAGCAGATTAGCATTTGACGTCCCATCGACAACGAGGTCATTAGAGACGGAGCGCAAGTTCGGATTAGAGTAGGATGGAAAAGGAAAGCGGCCGTGCCCTTTCCAAAGAACCATCCCGGCATATGCTGTAAGCGATTTAGGGAAATCTCAACCAGGATGCCAAGACGCGGTTTTGAACCGTCGTCCTCCCAGATGTAGGTCCGGTGTACTAACCACTGCGCTAATCCTCTCGGTTTTGATGCCAGTCTTCTGATCTCAGTGAACATGTAACAGTCTCTTTCCTTTTTGCAGGCGTTTCATTTTTTCAAAACGGTTAGTCTATGCTCTAGCGCTTCATGAAATATCTTGTTTGACTGTCTATGTTTCCTTCTTCTTGGTGATTGACGTAATTCTTTCAATATTTCTTTCATTTCTTCTCTGATCTCATAAAAATTACATGTCGTCTTCGTGTGAAGGTTTTTAATGTATTTGCTCCTGTTGTCAGTCTATTCTGTTGACTTTTTTGCTTTTGAGATGTTATCTCTTAGGTTTAAATGTAATTCTGACCTCTGATAAACAGTGGACTCAGTGGAGCTTCCTGGTAAATTAAACTGTGTGCCGGACCGAGATTCGAACTCGGGACCATTGCCTTTCGCTGACAGGAACTTTATGCTACTACCTCTTCTTCCCTTGCCGGCCAAATACTGGCAGTGAGAATTTCATCCACCATCAGGATTCGACCGGCTTACCTCCTGGTCGAGTGCCACCACAAATGCGTGTTAGAGACCTCAGTTACGGAGGTGGGTTCCTTAACTAAATTCTAGCAACATTAATTCCATTTACCATGTTTTGCTAAGATTTTGCTTCTTTTAAATCTTATCTTCACAGTGAAATACGTAACAATACATTTATTTATTTTCTTACAGTGTAATACGCTATACAGCAAAAAACAAAAAAACTTGGAAACCAAATACTGGTATAGTAAATGAAAAATAACCATAATAATATTTCAGTGCATACATTTTTCTTGATAGATGACTAAATATATGCATTGCACAGGCTCATTTTAATATTATTTGTCCACAATTGTCTATGTATTTGCTCATGGCTTATTCACGCTAGATATATAGTCAAAAACATATAATCACGAGTGTTTTATTAGGATTCGTGTCGCAACCTATAAAGTCGGAACCCTATAGAATCACTTTGTTGTCTGTCCGTCTGACGTTAAGAACCCTTTCTCTCGGGAACCGGTAGGCGTATCAAGTTCAGTTTTATGTCACATATTAAAGTCTATGGTCCCTTGGAGGCGTAAAAATTTTTAAGTTTGTAAGTGAGTGCAATCAAAAGATACGGCAAGTTGTCTCACATATTTTGATATTCCAAAAACTCACTCAACAAAACGTATATGGTGCTTCACGTTCACCTAGAAATTTGGTAAGATGGAACGTTTCACAATACAAGTAAAGGAAAAAATCTAAAAATTGTTAAATTGTAGTTATGTCATACGAGGGATATACACTGAAGCACCAAAGAAACTGTTATAGGCATGCATCTTCAAATGCAGAGATATTTAAACAGGCAAATAGGGCGCTGCGGTCGGCAACGCCTATATAAGACAACAAGTGCCAAGTGCAGTTATTAGATCGGTTACTGCCGCTGCAATAGCATGTTATCAACATTTAAGTGAGTTTGAACGTGGTGTTACAATCGGCGCACGAGGTATGGGACACAGCATCTCCGAGCTAGCGATGAAGTGGGGATTTTCTCGTACGACCATTTCACGAGTGTACCGTGAATACCAGCAATCCAGTAAAATATCAAATCTCCTGCAAGAACGGAATCAACGACGACTGAAGAGAATAGCTCAACTTGGCAGAATTGCAACTCTTCCGCAAATTGCTGCAGATTTCAATGCTGGGCCATCAACCAGTGTCAGCGTGCCAACCAGTCAACGAAACATCATCGATATGAGCTTTCGGAGCCGAAGGCCCTCTCATGTGCCCTTGATGACTGCACGACACGAAGCTTTATGCCTCGCCTGGGTCCGTCAACACCGACACTGGACTGTTGATGGTTGGAAACATGTTGCCTGCTCGGAAAAGTCTCGTTTCAAATTGTATCGTGCGGATGCAAGTGTGCATGCACCTTGCATGTCAGCAGGGGACTGTTCAAGATGGTGGAGGCTCTGTAATGGTGTGGGACCCCTCATACGTCTAGATACGACTCTGACAGGTGACATGGGGTAAGCATCGTGTCTGATCACCTGCATCATTCATGACCATTGTGTATTCCGAAGGACTTGGGCAACTCCAGCTGGACAGTGCGACGCCCCACATCTCCAGAATTGCTACAGGATAGCTTCAGAAACGCTCTTCTGAGTTTAAACTCTTCCGCTGGCCACCAAACTCCCCAGACAGGAACATTATTGAACACATCTGGGATGCCTTGCAACGTGCTGTTCAGAAGGGATCTCTGCCCCCTCGTACTCTTACGGATTCATGGGCAGCCCTGCAGGATTTATGGTGTCATTTCTCTCCAGCACTACTTCACACATTATCCGAGTCCACGCCACGTCGTCTTGCAGCACATGTGCGTGCTCGCGGGGGCTCTACACGATGTTAGGCATTTGTACAAGGTTCTTTGGCTCTTTAGTGTATTTTGCCGCCGGCCGGAGTGGCCGTGCGGTTCTAGGCGCTGCAGTCTGGAGCCGAGCGGCCGCTACGGTCGCAGGTTCGAATCCTGCCTCGGGCATGGATGTGTGTGATGGCCTTAGGTTAGTTAGGTTTAATTAGTTCTAAGTTCTAGGCGACTGATGACCTCAGAAGTTAAGTCGCGTAGTGCTCAGAGCCATTTTTGTATTTTGCCATTAGAACATACATTGCATTCACCAACCGCCAAAAGCATAATAGACGACCATTACTGCATATGAACATAAAATGTATGTTTTAGTTATGTTTTAATAAGTAAATAAAATGTCCTGTTAAGTTTTCTCTCTCTACTTATAAAAAATGAAGTTCCCTGCTCGCTTCTTTTTGTATATTCGGGATAGTCTGCTGAGCTATTGTAGCGATTTCAATGCGGTCTTGGAATTCCCGAGACCAATATGTCGCCAGTATCGATATCGATAACAGGCAAAGAACGCATAAATTCTCGATTCTCAGAATTGATTATGTACATAATTAAGTTTGTACAGATCCCTCAGTGCATGGAAACTTCTCGCACTTGGCCTATTTTTTGTTTAACTGAATGCTGTACATGTAGATTTTACCGTGACAATATAGGTAAATCAAGAAAACACATTATGTCTGTACTACCCCTGCATATCTCACTTTCATTCGCTGAAACGTTTCAGGAACTAACTTCACTGTTCATAAATAAATAATTCAAACGCGAACTTTTTTTCCAACTTCTACATAGTATAAAAAGCACACATCTTTTCAGCTGATTACTCCAGTGTGGCTCCACTCCCACGTACCCCAAAAATTGAGTGCTCGACCACGGCGTTGGTTGCCAGTTGTTCACCATTTTAAATAAAACACTCGGTCTTCGTGTGATGACCCGCTTTTTCTTTCTTGCACAGATACATAATAGATGTCACGGTGATTATGATGATGATGATGGTGATATGATGCCTTGGGCGAATGATATCCACGTCTTTTGGAAATGTATATGCGACGAGTGAGGCTATAAAAGGCAGAATAGTAGACTTAACAGGGTTTGGAAACTCTATCGCTCTCTCTGTGTCTTACAGACACAAACACACACACACACACACACACACACACACACACACACACACATGCGTACATACATTCTCACTATTCAGGGTGATAAAGGTGCCCCTAATCATGGGTTTTATGTATAACCTACAATGCCTTCAGAAATCATAGACAAGATTTTCATATACCATCCGTCACTCTTCGCTACCCACAGGCTGTACTATAAAAAACGGACCTTTTTTTAGGACAACTGTAGTCAAATTTTGTGTTGGGATTCATTAGCATAGGAGGCCACGGTTTTTGCTCTATTCAAGAAAACACGTTTGAATGTCACTCTTGTACGTTTTTTTAGAATAATTCTGGTACTATGGCCTCCAGAGGAAACGTATCCCACCAACCTACCTACAAAAACAACCTGTTCATCTTTTCTATAGTACACAGCAGAGGAAAGCAAATAGAACACTAACGCGACTGTAGGATATGCTGAAAGTGACCACCATTCGTCTGTTGGCACTTTTGGGCCCTGGTTGTGTTGCTGAGGGTGGATCGGATCTGGGCTGCTGGAATTAATGCAGTCTCATGCGAAATGTTCTGCTGCATTTCTTGGGAACTATGAGGGTTGTTCCGACACACCTTAGGCTTGGGGGTTTCCCACATACAGGAATCGCACACTGCCAGATCCGGTGACCAAACGTACCTCTGCTAACAACTCTGTCGCGCTTCAAGATTGGCTGAATGTGTTCCAAGGAACCGGTGTGGATCACGTGGCGGGCGTACACGTGATGTGCGGGTCACGGGGTGTGGTTATATGCAGCCATTCAGATGCAATCGTATCCACTCGTCCGGGCCACTTTTATTTGCCCCACCCCGCAGTTTACCCACAGTGAGCAAGAGAATGTGAAAATCTTGTACGTGGTATTCGAAGGCGTTGAGGGTTGCATAAAACCCATGGCAGCTGAATCACCGTGCACACTGTGTTAAAAATGGCTGGTTCAAATGGCTCTGAGCACTATGGGACTCAACTGCTGAGGTCATTAGTCCCCTAGAACTTAGAACTAGTTAAACCTAACTAACCTAAGGACATCACAAACATCCATGCCCGAGGCAGGATTCGAACCTGCGACCGTAGCGGTCCTGCGGTTCCAGACTGCAGCGCCTTTAACCGCACGGCCACTTCGGCCGGCTCTGTGTTAAAACACAATCATGATCTTGTAAACTTAGGCTGGTGGCTAATTTTATAACCTCCCATGCTTCACGTAAACCAGAAAAATATGAAACTGGCAAATAAATGCTCTTAAAGAAAGCAGTCGTATCTCTACAGAGAAACAGACAAGCAAGGGGAAGTGGTATGTTTATTTTAAGAAACTGAAGCTATCTACGTTAGTGACACAGCACCTGTGACATCATCGTGTGTTTTGGAGACAGAGACAGCGTTCACATAACTACAGACTGGGGCGTTTCCTTCGGAAACGTCTAAAAAGGCGCCTCTGAGACGACTTGCTTACATAAACCCGAAGCACCTTCTTTAGATGGCACAAAAAACCGGCAACAAGAGTTTTACATTTATAACGCAATTGAAACTACTTACGCTTCACGCACAGGTCCACTCGACAGTTAACAGTTTCGGTCTGTGTACCCAAGAATCATCCATCCATTTGCATCCTCGTTAGAGAATTTCGTATTACTCATTACTTTTTATCATATGGTTTAGAAATGTGCGAAGCATACTTCAACTACAACCGTCATACCTTAGAAAAAGATTCCGAAAAAATTACGGACATATGTAATAAAGCTGAGCGGGTGTAAGGTTTTCATCGAGCCCCTTCTTCACCAGTCTGTTGTGTCAGTTGAAGACAGCGAAAGTAAAGTCGAAGTTTTAAATTTCGTGTTCAAGAAATCGTACACGCAGGAGAATCACAATAACATAGCGTCATTCGACCATCGGACTTTCTCCTGTATGGACGACAAAGTAATAGGCATCCCTGGCGCAGAAGAACAACTGAACGACTTCACAACAAATAAGTCACCAGGTCCGGATTTCCATAAATTTCGGTTTTACATAGAGTACTCTACAGCATTGACCTCTTACCTTGCTGCATTTATCGCAAATCTCTTGCCTAGCGCAAAGTCCAAGCGACTGAAAAAAAAGCGCATTTGAATCCTGTACGTAACAAGCGTAAAAGAACGGACCCGCAAAATTGCAGACCAATATCTCTAACTTCGCATTGCTGCAGAATCCTTGAACATAGCCAGAGTTGAAGCAGAATAAATTTTGTTGAGACTGAGAAACTTACGTCGACGAATCAGCATGGTTTTAGAAAAAATCTCACGCAAAATATTCAGCTTGCCCTTTACTCACATGATACACAGCAAACTATGGATGGATCTCATATTTCTAGATTTCCGGAAAGAATTTGACACGGTACCCCATTGTAGGCTGTTACTGAAGGTGGCTCGAAGACTTTTTAAGTTACAGACGCCAGTAAGTTTTCGTCGGCGGCGAGTGTTCATTAGAGATAAGGGTATCGTTAGGAGTGCCCCAGGGAATTGTGGTAGGACCGCTGTTGTTTTCCATATACATACATGATTTCGTGGACAGGATGGGCAGCAATCTGCGGTTGTTTGCTGACGATGCTGTTGTATAGTGTAAGGTGTCGTAGCTGAGTGACTGTAGGAGGATATACGATGACGTAGACAAAATATGTAGTTGATGTGATGAAAGGCAGCTAGCTCTAAATATAGAAAAATGTAAGTTAATGCGGATCAGTAGGACAAACAAACCTGTAATGTTCGGATAAAGCATTGGTAGCATCATGCTTGACACAGTCAAGTGTATTAAATACCTGGGCGTAACGCTGCAAAGCGATATAAAATGGAAAGAGCACCTGTGGACTGTGGTAGCGAAGACGAATGGTCGACTTCCACTTATTGGGAAAATTTTAGGAAAGTGTGGTTCATCTGTAAAAGAGACTGCATTGATAGGCGGGCTATTTGATTTGTTACTGGTATTTCGAACAACACGTAAGTGTTGCGGAGATGCTTCGGGAACCAAAATGGGAATTCTTGGACGGAAAGCGACGTCCATTTCGAGGAACACTATTGAGAAACTTTAGAGAACCGGCAATTGAAGGTGACTGTTGAACGTTTCTACTGCCGTTAATACACTGCTCGCAAGAACTAAGAAGATAAGAGAAAATCGGGTTCATACGGATGCATGTAGATAGACTTTTTCCCTCTCTCTCTTTGCAAATGGAACAGGAAATGACTAGTAGGGGTCCTGGGTACTCTCCACCATGCACCGTACGGTGGCTTGTGAAATATCTACGTAGACGTAGACGGAAATATAGATATAGTACTCATTTCTTTGCTCGTATTCCGCAGCTGATTCCATCAAATGTGCGAGGGCAGTACTGGTGTTTCAGTACATGGTGTTACTTCATTTGGTATATATCTTTCAGCGTAGGTGTGTTCGCTAACGCATCTTTTGCAGGGTCTCTCGACGTGGCGATAACCTATTCGAATCCTGGTAGTGGAAAATTTGTAAGGTTTCTATAAATTATTGCCTGTTTGTGAGAGAACTTAATACACTGATTTCGAAAACTTTCTCCTCATGTAACATGTACTTTAGGTATTGTATTCTACCGCTGAGCAAGACTGACTGTTGGTTGGCCTTTCGTTGCACATGTAAACAGTGTCGCGAAATAAAATTTTAGACTTCAAGAAACGCAAAATTTGAAATAAAGAAAATATATCGAATTATTGCCAAAAGAAACTAATTGTGTAATCATTGAAGCCTACATAACTAAAGCTCAGTACGAAGCACATTATGAACGATGCGTAATACCAAGTGCAATGTTAGACTAAAATATCAATAAAAATAAAATACTGTTCTACTCAGAAGACAATAACTGTTTGAAATTATCAACATTGTTCACGACACCTGACAGTCCCGACTACACGCTGTTTGCACAAGAGTGCAATGTGAGATTTGCCCTGACATAAAAGGGACTTACCCCATGCTCAACATGTTTATGTGACTGGAGTACTGCAGTTCTCGAAAGCAAATACAAATCACCAGACGTAGCAAGTAAAGAGAAATAATCTATTCTAAATTCCTTTTGCCAGAAACAATCTGCTGCTTCGTGTGGCGCAAGGTGCAATGCATACACATAAAATTTCAGATTTCCACGAATCATGGTTGCGTTCTGTCCCTGATTATCAGACGTTGATCCTCTCTCCTGGATTGCACTCCAGATGTCAGTGCAGTGTTTCGTGGAGTGATGGTGACCGGCGCATCAGATGGGGCCGGTATGTTCAAGAGCCCATTTATAGCTGTCTGCGAGGCTACGTCCAGGTACTGGGCCTTGCTCTCTCTTCTCTCATGTTGAACAAAACTAACCCAAATACGACACTACACTATACAGAAACTCATCAGTCACATGCACGACGCAGTGTTGTATCAAGGGGCACCTAACAACCACTATTTCCAAACGAATTTCTCCAGACCGTGAGTCGCAGTAGTAAACAACAGAATGTTTTATGGGGTGACACTATGGTTTACTGGATACGCCCTATAAGGGAGCTACGTTCAAACCCTCATCATACGATAACAGTTTAGAATGGTTCAAATGGCTCTGAGCACTAGGGGACTTAACATCTATGGTCATCAGTTCCATAGAACCTAGAACTACTTAAACCTAACTAACCTAAGGACAGCACACAACACCCAGTCATCACGAGGCAGAGAAAATCCCTGACCCTGCCGCCAGTTTAGAATTTTTTCAGTTTACTTCAAGCGAAATCATGTCTAATTTTAACACCACTCCTCGTTTCGAGCATTAATCACAAATTATTGTGAGTGTGTAACTTAGAGACTTGGAATCAGTAAATCGCTTCAGAAACGACATATGCGTTCCAGCCATTAATGACCGTTTTCTCCTTGCTTACATCGAGAAAGCTTGATGATGTTCGTCATCAGCCATTTGACATCAGTTGCTGGATAAAAGCTTCCCGTAAATTGCCGTACAGACTTCAGCTAGACACATATATGCTCACCTGCATATTTTCTGTCAGAAACCAACCTTCCACCAAGCAGACCGTCGTCTCGATCATTTCTTATCACTTGGAGTCCAGCAGTTTCTTGATCCATGCGGCATCCACTCACCTAGCTACATTTACCGCCCATTTGTATTTCATTTACTCATTACATTCACCGCTGTCTGTTTCCTCATCTTGCAAATAACGACATTTCAGTCTTACTAAAGGCGCCAGCGATTACTGAAACACTTGTTTTAAAAATGATTTATTTTCTGGCGCTATGACAACAATTTCAATATGAATCTGTTGCTTTTGTCCACCTTCAGATACCGTGGTTCGCTTCCATCAACGAGAAAATCACACTGTCAAACATTATCGTCATTCTCTAACGTCAAGTCTGAGAATGTGGTTTCCTTAGGGGTTGCAGTGATAGACGATATCTGAAAATGGACAGGCATGCAGAAACCAGAAAATTCCTATTGAAATTGTTGCGATTGTGCTGGAAAATAAATTATTTTTGTAGGAAGCTCCCCGCTCTCTTTGTTTTGTCGTCCGTCTTAGCAATTTATACCCTACTGGGCCATTAAAATTGATACACCACGAAGATGACGTGCTACAGACGCGATATTTAAGCGGCAGAAGAAGATGCTGTGATATGCAAATGATTAGCTTTTCAGAGCATTCACACAAGGTTGGCGCCGGTGGCGACACCTACAACGTGCTGACATGAGGAAAGTTTCCAGCCGATTTCTCATACACAAACAGCAGTTGACTTACGTTGCCATTCCATCGCTACATCGGAGATTCTGTGCTGCATCGCTTGTGCGCCAACTACAACACCATGTTCTTGACAACCTGCGATTGTAGCAGCAGTAACCGATCTAACAACTGCGCCAGACACTTGTTGCTACCGCAGCGCCGGATTCTGCTGGTTTAAATATCTCTGTACTTGAATACGCATCCCTATACCAGTTTTTTTTGCGCTTCAGCGTATTTCCACATAAAATGCGTCTATAAAAGATAGCTTACAAGAGGGGGAGGTTTAACAGTTACTGTAAAGAGAGATATGGAATGGTCTTTGTCTCTAACGTCAAAGAGTAGCCATAATGACAAATACTAGTCACACGGAATGTTTATACAGCACTGTACACTCACGTTTAGGGGACAGAATGAGCTGTTGCAAGACCATTGTGCTTCCGTGGGTGCAGTTTCACCGAACTGTAAACGTAATTAATTTTTGCATAACGTGTTCAGAAGTGTTTTTCTTTCATTATTCACACAGGAAACGTTAGCTTACTAATGGCAACGAAAGTCAGTGGCATAAGAGAGGGTATCAACATGCAGCGTGGCGCGGATACACCGAAGCCAAGATGGCTTTTGTGGGACAGTTCGAGGTTGATGCCTGGCCTGGTACACCACGAGTGTCCCATATCAAATTGTCAGTCTCGACTTCCACTGCAAGACTGTGATATCTTGTTAACAGTTATCGTTCACACTCTGTATGTTACTAAGCAAGTAAATATGCTAAACATGTATTCAAATATTATGCTAAACTAATCTGTATCATTATTAATGCCTTTTACTATTATTATGGTTTTGTTATTACTATCAACTACACTAATTTCATTATTATTATTCTCAGTTATTATTATTTCTGTGGATTTCTTAAATATATTTTATGTGTTGTTCCTGGTCAGATGTAAGAGAGGGCCTTAAGGCACTAATATAGTCAGGCTCAAAATGCAATAAACAAATAAATGAAACAATTCAGGGTGCACGGAGCACAAAACCCAGACTGACTGTCTGACCGCTTCCAGGGGCAACAAAAAGTTGATTTTTAGCATTTCATAGAATTATTGACCTAATTTGAACATTTAGAATGCTGTAAAAGTGTGTTCATTGAGAGGCGTAATCTTATGTTAAAGGTTTATTACAGGCTGTCAGTCCGCCTGCTTAGCTGGGTGGTAACGTGCTCGCCTACGGCGGTGGTCTCGCGGTTCTAGGCGCGCAGTCCGGAACCGCGCGACTGCTACGGTCGCAGGTTCGAATCCTGCCTGGGGCATGGATGTGTGTGATGTCCTTAGGTTAGTTAGGTTTAAGTAGTTCTAAGTTCTAGGGGACTGATCACCACAGCTGTTAAGTCCCATAGTGCTCAGAGCCATTTTTTTTGCTCGCCTCCCATGCAAACGGGCCCGCGTTTGACTCCCGGCCAGGTTGGAGATTTTCTCCGCTCCGGGAAGATTTTCGTAACATTTTGTACCTGGCACCCGCATAAAATAATGACAGAGAAAAATTTTATTGCTTACTGTATTTTCACTATTCATGCATAAAGCTTCAAACATCAGCCATGACGCTTTAATTTGTTACTTCTTTACTAGCAACTCTATTTGCAGCACTTTTTGCAGATAGTATCCTCACGTGTAGCTAAATCAACCATTATACGGTAAAACAAAATTCAGGAAATATGATGGCATAAACATTGAGATGCGTGAAAAACTACACTCCTGGAAATGGAAAAAAGAACACATTGACACCGGTGTGTCAGACCCACCATACTTGCTCCGGACACTGCGAGAGGGCTGTACAAGCAATGATCACACGCACGGCACAGCGGACACACCAGGAACCGCGGTGTTGGCCGTCGAATGGCGCTAGCTGCGCAGCATTTATGCACCGCCGCCGTCAGTGTCAGCCAGTTTGCCGTGGCATACGGAGCTCCATCGCAGTCTTTAACACTGGTAGCATGCCGCGACAGCGTGGACGTGAACCGTATGTGCAGTTGACGGACTTTGAGCGAGGGCGTATAGTGGGCATGCGGGAGGCCGGGTGGACGTACCGCCGAATTGCTCAACACGTGGGGCGTGAGGTCTCCACAGTACATCGATGTTGTCGCCAGTGGTCGGCGGAAGGCGCACGTGCCCGTCGACCTGGGACCGGACCGCAGCGACGCACGGATGCACGCCAAGACCGTAGGATCCTACGCAGTGCCGTAGGGGACCGCACCGCCACTTCCCAGCAAATTAGGGACACTGTTGCTCCTGGGGTATCGGCGAGGACCATTCGCAACCGTCTCCATGAAGCTGGGCTACGGTCCCGCACACCGTTAGGCCGTCTTCCGCTCACGCCCCAACATCGTGCAGCCCGCCTCCAGTGGTGTCGCGACAGGCGTGAATGGAGGGACGAATGGAGACGTGTCGTCTTCAGCGATGAGAGTCGCTTCTGCCTTGGTGCCAATGATGGTCGTATGCGTGTTTGGCGCCGTGCAGGTGAGCGCCACAATCAGGACTGCATACGGCCGAGGCACACAGGGCCAACACCCGGCATCATGGTGTGGGGAGCGATCTCCTACACTGGCCGTACACCACTGGTGATCGTCGAGGGGACACTGAATAGTGCACGGTACATCCAAACCGTCATCGAACCCATCGTTCTACCATTCCTAGACCGGCAAGGGAACTTGCTGTTCCAACAGGACAATGCACGTCCGCATGTATCCCGTGCCACCCAACGTGCTCTAGAAGGTGTAAGTCAACTAACCTGGCCAGCAAGATCTCCGGATCTGTCCCCCATTGAGCATGTTTGGGACTGGATGAAGCGTCGTCTCACGCGGTCTGCACGTCCAGCACGAACGCTGGTCCAACTGAGGCGCCAGGTGGAAATGGCATGGTAAGCCGTTCCACAGGACTACATCCAGCATCTCTACGATCGTCTCCATGGGAGAATAGCAGCCTGCATTGCTGCGAAAGGTGGATATACACTGTACTAGTGCCGACATTGTGCATGCTCTGTTGCCTGTGTCTATGTGCCTGTGGTTCTGTCAGTGTGATCATGTGATGTATCTGACCCCAGGAATGTGTCAATAAAGTTTCCCCTTCCTGGGACAATGAATTCACGGTGTTCTTATTTCAATTTCCAGGAGTGTAGCTTTTCGTAAAACGGTGTTATTTCTGACAAAAAATAGTAATGAGAAACTAAAATAATATGTGAACAAAAAGAACTGTCACTAGTCGATGATAGACATACTTTCCTTTTAACCTTATGGCTATATTATTAGCAATTTGCATAATCCCAATCTGCACGTGCACAAGGAATACGTAAATGAACGAAGCACAGATAATTTTCACGACAGTAACTATGCTGGTGGCGATGAGGATAATGACAATGGTTACGACGAGGTCGGACGACTGGCAACAACGACTCCATCGTGTTCCTGTAATTAAGATCACTGCCTGTCTCGTGACTGCACAAGGTGTGTCGTTACCTAAGACACAGCTTGATTCACAAATCGACGATCTGCTCGCGCCATCATGTCAATTCCGGAAGCAGCATTCTTCTAACATTACAACGCTTGCTATGGCCCTGACATCTCCCATTAATCACAATATGGGTTTCTACACTCAATGTGAACACGATATGAAATAATAATGACATTTGGTTCCCTCGCATCAAATCAAAAACATTAACGTTTGATTCATATAGCGGAGTACTCCACCAACTAAGTTTTTCCTCATGCGTAGCACATCGAGTTTCCGGAGTGTTGTGAGTGTTGTGAGAGCTTGCATCAGTGTTATGTTGGATGTTTGATGGTGTAGTGTTCTGTTTCTCTTGTCCTGCAGTAATCTTTGCATAACCTTCCTGAAAGCTGAAAGTACTAATCTTGGTATTACTGACTATTAATGTTAGCAGATAGGATGTTGTTTATCTTCTAACAGGTAATGCGCCTCATTCCCTACGCAGAAATACACATACAATTGCCGGCCGCGGAGGCCGTGCGGTTCTAGGCGTTTCAGTCCGGAACCGTGTGACCGCTACGGTCGCAGGTTCGAATTCTGCCTCGGGCATGGATGTGTGTGATGTACTTGGGTTAGATAGGTTTAAGTAGTTCTAAGTTCTAGGGGACTGATGACCTCAGATGTTAAGTCCATAGTGCTCAGAGCCATTTTGAACACATACAATTCACAATGTTTGCAGTATACAAAATGATGAAATGGTACAAAGATATTGCGGCATTATTGCTTCCCACAGTTTTTGGATACAGTCCGGGGTGTTCGATTTTAGTGAATTTCATTTGTATTTACATTACAGTATCACTTAGTATCGCTATTAGTGACAATAATCACGATTTACATCAATTATTACGCTTTACAGTCTTCTTTTATGCCATTTTATTGCAAATATTCTGAGAAATGTAAGAATGTTTGAACATATTTATGGATTTACCGTAGTTATTACACCGTATACAAAAGAAATGAAGAAATTCGCAACCTAGCTTGTCATTAAGTCTTTTATTGGTGTACGGAAGTTTCTGATACCTCTATTAAATCCATTACATACGATTTCCGGAAGTGTTGGAGTATGCTAAGATTTCCTTCTGTGTTTGTAAATCGGTGCTCAGTGTTTTTATGTGTGACAAAAGACTTAAGGAAAATCAAGTCATATGCATACGATTTATCGACCTAGAAAAAGCATTAGAAATGTTGTGTTGTTGTTGTGGTCTTCAGTCCTGAGACTGGTTTGATGCAGCTCTCCATGCTACTCTATCCTGTGCAAGCTTCTTCATCTCCCAGTACTTACTCCAACCTACATCCATCTGAATCTGCTTGGTGTATTCATCTCTTGGTCTCCCGCTACGATTTTTACCCTCCACGCTGCCCTCCAATACTAAATTGGTGATCCCTTGATGCCTGGGAACATGTCTTACCAACCGGTCCCTTCTTGTCAAGTTGTGCCACAAACTCCTCTTCTCCGCAATTCTATTCAATACCTGCTCATTAGTTATGTAATCTACCCATCTAATCTTCAGCATTCTTCTGTAGCACCACATTTCGAAAGCTTCTATTCTCTTCTTGTGCAAACTATTTATCGTCCATGTTTCACTTACATACATGGCTACACTCCATACAAATACTTTCAGAAACGACTTCCTGACACTTAAATCTATACTCGATGTTAACAAATTTCTCTTCTTTAGAAACGATTTCCTTGCCATTGCCAGTCTACATTTTATATCCTCTCTACTTCGACCATCATCAGTTATTTTGCTCCCCAAATAGCAAAACTCCTTTACTACTTTAAGGGTCTCATTTCCTAATCTAATTCCCTCGGCATCACCCTTCTTAATTCGACTACATTCCATTATCCTCGTTTTGCTTTTGTTGATGTTCATCTTATATCCTCCTTTCAAGACACTATCCATTCCGTTCAACTGCTCTTCCAAGTCCTTTGCTGTCTCTGACAGAATTACAATGTCATCGGCGAACCTCAAAGTTTTTATTTCTTCTCCATGGATTTTAATACCTACTCCGAATTTTTCTTTTGTTTCCTTTACTGCTTGCTCAATATACAAATTGAATAACATCGGAGATAGGCTACAACCCTGTGTCACTTCCTTCCCAACCGCTGCTTCCCTTTCATGTCCCTCGACTCTTATAAGTGCCATCTGGTTTCTGTACAAATTGTAAATTGCCTTTCGCTCCCTGTATTTTACCGCTGCCACCTCTAGAATTTGAAAGAGAATGTTCCAGTCAACATTGTCAAAAGCTTTCTCTATGTCTACTAATGCTAGAAACGTAGGTTTGTCTTTCCTTAATCTATCTTCTAAGATAAGTCGTAAGGTCAGTATTGCATCACGTGTTCCAATATTTCTACGGAATCCAAACTGATCTTCCCCTAGGTCGGCTTCTACTAGTTTTTCCATTCGTCTGTAAAGAATTCGTGTTAGTATTTTGCAGCTGTGGCTTATTAAACCGATTGTTCGGTAACTTTCACATCTGTCAACACCTGCTTTCTTTGGGATTGGAATTATTAAATTCTTCTTGAAGTCTGAGGGTATTCCGCCAGTCTCATACATCCTGCTCACCAGATGGTAGAGTTTAGTCAGGACTGGCTCTCCCAAGGCTGTCAGCTGCCAGTAGTTCTAATGGAATGTTGTCTACTCCCGGGGCCTTGTTTCGATTCAGGTCTTTCAGTGCTCTGTCAAACTCTTCATGCAGTATTGTATGTCCCATTTCGTCTTCATCTACATTCTCTTCCATTTCTAGAATATTGTCCTCAAGTACGTCGCCCTTGTATAGACCCTCTATATACTCCTTCCACCTTTCTGCTTTCCCTTCTTTGCTTAGAACTGGGTTTCCATCTGAGCTCTTGATATTCGTACAAGTGATTCTCCAAAGGTCTCTAATTTTCCTGTAGGCCGTATCTATCTTACCCCTAGTGAGATAAGCCTCTACATCCTTACATGTATCCTCTAGCCATCCCTGCTTAACCATTTTGCACTTCCTGTCGATCTCATTTTTGAGACGTTTGTATTCCTTTTTGCCTGCTTCATTTATTGCATTTTTACATTTTCTCCTGTCATCAATTAAATTCTTCTGTTACCCAAGGATTTCTACTAGCCCTCGTCTTTTTACCTACTTGATCCTCTGCTGCCTTCACTACTTCATCCCTCAGAGCTACCCATTCCTCTTCTACTGTATTTCTTTCCCCCATTTGTGACAACTGTTCCCTTATGCTCTCCCTGATTCTCTGTACAACCTTTGGTTTAATCAGTTTGTCCAGATCCCATCTCCTTAAATTCTCACCTTTTTGCAGTTTCGTCAGTTTTAATCTACAGTTCATAACCAATAGATTGTGGTCAGAGTCCACATCTGCCCTTGGAAATGTTTTACAATTTAAAACCTGGTTCCTAAATCTCGTCTTACCATTATATAATCTATCTGAAATCTGTCAAATACGTATCAGAAATAAGAAAAAGAAAAAGGAATGGAAAACAGTAAGAACGTAGTGTTCATTTCAAAAAGGCCGTAAGACAGGGATGAAGTCATTCTCCTCTACTGTTCAGTCCCTATATCGGAGAGGCAATGACGGAAGTAAAAGAAAAGAGAGGATATCAATGATAAGATTTGCTGATGACATTGATATCCTCAGACAAATTTACAGACTGGATGGAGTGAAAAGTTTAATGAGCAAAAAATATGGTATGGGTAAACCAAAGAAAAACGAAAGTAATGAGGAGTAAGAAAAATCAGATTAGTGAGAGACACCATCAAAATCGTGGGCCACAAAGCGGAAGAAGTGAAGGAATTCTGCTACCATTGAAAGAAAATAACAAATGACGGACGAAGTAGGAAAGGCATAAAACTGTCGAAGAGGGCATACCAGGCGAACAGAAGCCTGCTTGCATCAAATAGAAAGAAGAGAATCGAAGCGTTTGAGATGTGGTGCTATAGAAAGAAGTTGAAACTCATATCGACTGCTAAGATAAGAAACGAAAAGATTCTCCAGAGAATCAGCGAAGAAAGGAACGTATGAACACTTACAAGAAAAAGGGACAAGATTAAAATAAATGTCTTCAGACATTAAGGAATAACTTCCATGGGATTAGAGGGAGCTGTAGAGGGCAAAAACTGTAGGGGGATGTAGAGAGGGCCGGGCGCTGTGGCCGAGCAGTTCTAGGTGCTTCAGTGAGGAAACACTGTGCTGTTACGGTCGCAGGTTCGAATCCTGCTTCGGGCATGGATGTGTGTGATGTTCTTAGGTCAGGTTTAAGTAGGTCTGAGTCTAGGGGACTAACGACCTCAGATGTTAAGTCCCATTCTGCTTAGAGCCATGTGAACCATTTGATGAAGAGATTTGTATACATCTAAAAATTATTGAGGACGTAAGGTGAAAATGCTAATCTGAGGACCCGAGGTTGGCACAGGAAACGAATTCGTAACGGGCAGCAACAAAGCAGCCAGAAAACTGATGATTCAGAAAAGAGAGCTTATTTTGCCTGTTGATTTTGTGTATAATAGTTGATTTGTTCAGTGTGTCTAGTATGAAAATTTCGGTCAGTCCGTCCTGTATAGTAGTTGGTCAAGTCTTACACTCGTTTTCCATATTATTGAATCGAAGATTGTTTCTGTGTTATTGTTTGCAGTGTTTAAAAAATTTTCGCATAGTTTATTGTTTGTGGATCAACTTATTCAATTTACGTGACATAAGTGAGTTTAATTTTTTATTTTATTTTATTTTTTGTTTTGTTTTTGAGAAATGTTATCTGTGCTGCACTTTTGATTGTGTTCATATGGTTCAAATGGCTCTGAGCACTATGGGACTTAACATCTGAGGTCATCAGTCCCCTAGAACTTTGAACTACTTAAACCTAACTAACCTAAGGATATCACACACATCCATGCCAGAGGCAGGTTTCGAACCTGCAACCGTAGCGGTCACGCGGTTCCAGACTAAGCACCTAGAACCGCTCGGCCACAACGGCCGGCTTTGATTGTGTCAATAGTTTGTTTCATTCTATTATCGAGCTGGGAAAGTTATTAACTGATACAGTTCGCTTAGCGATTCACAGTCTGTTTTTCTTGTCGCCTTTGTTCAAAGGAATTTTGATTTCTTTCTGTACTCTCATTTTGCCTGCAGCCTTCTGGCGTATGTGAAGGAGAAATGACGTGCAGGAATTGTGGTGCTGGAAGTTGCATTTTTACTTTAAACCTTGAAATTGTATTTGTTGTGGTTTTCTATGTATAAATATTGGAAATCAGTGTTACTATTATTTGATATACAGACACGAATTTTATTGCTTTGTGTGTACATACTAATACATTTATGATGTTAGTGGTGTCGCTTTTGACCAAAATTAAGACGTCATCTGTACAAGGTGGTCAGAAACATTCAGAAGCGCTTGTAAGGGTGTTGCAGGGTAGATTGTGTTACGAATTACTTATTAAGAAAAAAATTCGATTATGTTGCGCCGTTTCCGAGGTAATTAGCACTGAGCCAATCAGGCGCGAGCAAATTAAAGCGGCCCGCCAGACAGAGGTGTCAGTTTTTTCTCACAGCTTCTTAGATGACAGCGCCGGAACCTACTCAGCCCTTGGCTCAGATTCGATCCTTACTACTGTCCCACGTCCAATTTTTCATTGCTCTCTTGTTCGGTTTGTAGGAAACCAGACGAAGAATACGTTTTGTGAGACCGTCTCTGGAGGGCCGCTTGAGTTTGTGCCTGCAACGGCCTGAGTGGCTAAAGTCAATGCTAATTAACTACGAAACAGCGTTTCTCAACAATTACTTCTCAGCACAGTCTAACCTGCAGCGCTCTTACAAGCTTTTCAGACTGTTTCCGACCTTCCTCTACGGGAATCGTTTGATAGGCCTGGTATGGTTCCATGAAAGAACGCAACACATTTGTTGCGCCTCATGGTGGGTAAGGTTAATTATTCCAAGGATCGTATAACGATTTCACCAGTGTACATCATACAGTTCATTGTTGACGGTCGTATGAACTGGTCAGTCTGTCGACTGCGACTGAAAATGGAAAAAATCTAGGTGTGTGCTGGTGTTAAACATTTTCATTTGATGGGTTGGACTGCAGTACAAATCAAAACAGAACTGGACGAAGTTCATGCAGACTCTACACCACCACTGAAGACGATATGATTTTGGATTAATGAACTATAACGTAGTCGGATAAGCACAAAAGACGAAGTGAGCTCCCGCCGTCCAATTAAGTTCACCGCAAAGGAAACCTTTGACAAAATCTATGATATGGCAATACAAGACAGTCGAATAAAAATTCGTGAAAATCCTGAGACTGCAGGTATCCGAACTAGGTGAGTGCATAATATACTGCATAGAATTGGCTATGTCGGAGCTGCGTGCGAGGTGGGTGCTACGATTGTTCACAATCGACCAAAAGCGCATCCGGAACAACATTTCAGCATAATATCTGGCTATGTTTGTAGTCAAAACTACAGTCAAATCAATGGACAAAGGCTGGTGAAAGCGCACAGAAGAAGGCAAAGGCCATTTTGTCAGCTGATAACGTAACGGCCACATTTTGCGATTCGCAAGGCATAATCTTCATAGATTACAGGGAAAAAGGCAGAACCACAATTCGAGGCTATTATGCTTTATTGTTGGACTGCTTGAAACTTGCGTTAGCTGTAAAAAAAAAAAGGTCGATATTTGCTCAAGCAAAAAAGTGTTCTTTCACCAGGCTAAAGCACCATCCAACGTATCAGCGATAGGTATGGCGAAAACGCAACAATCGGACGTTAAATTAGTTGCTTATTAACTGTGTTGATCAGTCTTTGCTCCAAATGGCTCGTTCCTGTTACCTAATTTGAAATTTTGACTTGCTGGGAAGAAATATTAATCAAATGAGGAAGTAATAGTTGCAGTCGGCGAGTATTTTGCAGATTTCGATGGAGCTTATTTTTCCGATGGGATGAAAAATCTGAACGATCGGTGGCTCCCTCAGAGTATACTTTGTCGAGAAGTAAGGTGAGTTGCCTACGGAACCTTTTTATGACTTATCAAAACCAGCAACATATAACTTTTGTAGCATCGCGGCATAATGTGTTTTAACCAAGCTCCTGGCTTCTAAATATTTTTTGTTCCATTCATGGTTTTCATTTGCAGCTCTTGTATTTTTTCCGTGTTTGCAGTTAAAATTATTGCATACATGTTGCCGGCCGACGTGGCCGTGCGGTTCTAGGCGCTGCAGTCTGGAACCGCGAGACCGCTAAGGTCGCAGGTTCGAATCCTGCCTCGGGCATGGATGTGTGTGATGTCCTTAGGTTAGTTAGGTTTAACTAGTTCTAAGTTCTAGGGGACTAATGACCTCAGAAGTTGAGTCCCATAGTGCTCAGAGCCATTTTTTGCATACATGTTCCGTATTTTACGAAAAACAGTCTTTTTTCTTGTTACCCAAACATGTTTCGGCACCTCTGCCCCATCATCTGTGAGTTTTGTTTATTCAAGATCTGTGAAAAGTGAAGACTATTTAGATTGTAACTGATTTAACAGAACGAGTCCTAAAGACAGTTTTTGTTTGTTTTTGTTCTTACGTTGATTTTACATGAATGGTTTTGCAGGACCATCTGTATGGCGTCCTGCACTGATAGCTTGTCATTCGCAAACAAACATTATTAATCAGAATTTTATCAGCAATTTAGCACATCGCTTGATTTTTTAAAGAAAAACGTGATTTTGTTGTGGCAAAATGTTTTGCATATATATTTTGTTATTACTCACGTATTGTTGTGACTGATCCTTCTTCACACATATTAGATTTAATATGTGTTTGAGCAGTTCCCTGAGAACATCAGAGAAGAAGCATCAGTCACAAAAAAATGTGAGTATTAAAAAAATATACACAGAAAACATTTTGCAACAAAATCACGTTTTTTAAAATTAAGGGATGTGCTAACTTGCCGATAAAATTCAGGTTTACAACGTTTGGTTTGCATATGCCAAGCTATCAGTGCAGGACACCATACAGATGGCCCTGCAAAACCATATAATGTAAAATCAAGGTAAGGGCAAAAACGAACAAAAACTGTCTTTTAGCCTCATTTTGTTATATCAGTTACAATTTAAAATATGTTCACCTTTTACAGTTGTTTAATAAACAAAACCCGCTGATGATAGCGCAGAGGTTTCGAAACGTGTTTGGGAATCAAGAATAAAACTGTTTTGCGTAAAAGGCGGCACCTACATCCATGATTTTCTGTTTTTTGTGATTAATGACAATTTATGCTATTGTGCCAGATATGGAAGAGACCATTTGTTTGTTCATAAATGTCACCACTGAATACACATTAACTATAGTTATGAATTAGTTCTAGTAACTCCATAAGTTCAACGCTTTCAGCTTGTGAAATCGTGCCAGGATTATCCGGTCGATTGGGGGATGTCTGCGGCGAGAGAGATCCGGATCAGGGCCCTGTCCGACACAAAGATTTAATCTGTTAGAAAATTTTATACAATTATTTTGTCATCCTCTAGAAAAATCTGTTGAATGTAACGTTTCTGGAGGACCAGTTACGGTATTTTCCGTAAGCGATGTAAGGAAAGACGGAAAAACTAAGTCAGTGCGATTGACGGTGTTTGGATCCACCGTTAGTCTGAAAGGAAGTCCACACTCTTCGCTCCACTGCATCTTAAAAAATATTATATCTCTCTCTCGCGGTGAATACTTTTTGTCTTCGATGGATTTCTGTAAACCATTCTACAGAGTGTGCATTCGCTCATGTTGTAGTGGTTGAAAGAGCTGTTGACGAAGACGTGCTGGATCTATTGTCAGATCAAACGTAAACTATTTTCTTCTTGTAATACCCTCCCACTGCTAAGAGAGCGCTGGTGTTGACCGTGTCCTTGAGTGTGTCGTTAAGCGCCGACACACAGGAAATAATGTAGTTTTGCTATTGGCGACCTAGTCAGCGTCATACAAAGCCAGGGACGTAACCGTGCGAAGTACTTTGTTATTGGCTCAGCCACTACTTGAAAGACCGCCTCTTGTTTAGACCAGCCAATGTCAGACAGGTATTTCTACAAGTTTCCAGTCGCCTAGACAAGGTACGAGTCACCGGGAGAAGGGGAAGTGGAAAATGGAGGCGACAGCTGCTAGTGGGGGAGAACTAATTATATACGCTTTCGCTGCTTGTCGGCGCACTCTTCAGAAATCACTCAGAAAATCAGCTTTGAAAAGTGAAACTTCTCACTGCCAGTGCTTATTTAACAAAATATAAAGTAAAGCATTGTTTCCAGAACATATAAACGCAAGGTAGTTTTAATATATATATTTTATGTCAGGACAGGTTAAGAAAATATTACAAAAATATAACCACAGTTTAAGGGATAATTGTCTGAAAATTCGAACTGCCATACTGAAGGTCGTTGATAATAAAGACAATCTGCTGATAAGAATTCAGAGAGCTATATTTTGGTGACCTATGTAGCCCATTACATAACTGAGCGAGTATCGTAAAAATATTTACAGCTGGCAGTTAAACATATATCCTGTCATCTTTTCACATTTCACGCCCTAAGGAAACGGAATGGTCGGTTAATGCACTACAAAACGAAAATACCCGTTGCAAATGACTTCTGAATGATATGTAAAACACAATGAATAGGTGTCATGTCAAAGCTGTAATTCTTCTTCGGGTAAATGCCGAAACGTCAACTGTTTATGTGTTAACCTAACGAAAGCAGACGTTTAAATGAATCAAAATTTCGCTATTACGTATTTGAAAAAGCAATCAGTCTTCAGCTTAACTAAATGGAGTTTACTTTTGATAAAAGCATCATCCGTGATAAAAGTATCGTCTGGTCCCGTCAAATAATTGTGTTTCCTAGACATTGGCGTCACTTTTTTTTTCAACACATTTAAGGTGTTCGAATGTGGTAAAGTGATGTGCTGTATGCACGGCAGGTCACACTCTATTTGTAACATTCATCCCGCTTCCGTACTTTAGCAGTGCTTAATTTATAAAATGTTAGCTGCCGGAACGCACCTCACGTTTTAAACCGTAATTCCCTCCCCCCTCCCAAGGTGTAAAAATCAAAAATTTCGATGTTTGAAAACTTGTGATAAGACTTACAATGAGAAGTCATTTTTTTACAAAATACTGCTAACGCTCGAACGGCTCCTCGTTGAACGTTGTTTAGTTGATTTAGGGGAGGGGACCAAACAGCGAGGCCATAGGAAAGAAAAGGGAAGGAAATCAGCCATGTCCTTTCAAAGGAACCATCCCGGTATTTTCCTGAAGCGATTTAGGGAAATGACGGGAATCGTAAACCAGGATGACCGACCGCGAGTTTGAACCGTTCCCCTCCCGAATGCGAGTCCAGTGTACTAATCGCTGCGCCACCTCGCTACGCCGTTGAACGTGTGTGGCGATTTCCAGATGAATCACGAAGAAAATATTCCTGGCGCATCGTGGCCACGAACAATTTAGACTCTCCGAGGAGTTAGGAAAACATATCAGGTTTTGACATCACACATGCAATCATAAGTTTAGTAAATGCTTTAAATGTCGTTCACTGGTACCGGCGCAGCGGCAAATCATAGTTACGTTGCGATTTAATGCACGTGTATTGCTTTACATCTCCGGTGACGAGTTGCTCCAGAATGTTAAAAAAGAAAATCCCAGGGAGTGCCGGAAAGCCGTTCCGCCGCGTTTCGACCGAAATTGAACCCTTTGCATTATTTCGGCAGTGGATCTGTCCTAAAAACTCTTAGACTCCCTCAAATACGTGAGACTGACACATGTGAAATTACATACTAGGAAACATAAAGGAAAACCGTTAGTTCTGATTAGGATTATCAGTATGTTACCTATTGATGTGGTGTTTCTTCTTTGGTTAATTAAGTTAATGAAATTTGCATTCACAAATAGCCATTGCGAATAAAGTCGAAAATAGGCCCTTATGTTAATAAGTTTCCTGATAGCTACTAAAAATTTTTCGTCAGTTGACAATCAACTACGAGATCAGATGAATTCATATATTTTAGATACTTCTTTATTTCTTTATTTATGTCCTTTAAAACAATGTTAAAGAACGATCAAGTGGAAATGATAATTTTTTTTTTTAAAATTCCGTCCGACAACTTATGTCATAAGAAAAGGAATGGTGTAATAATAACGAAATGTACGTAAACTTGAAATAGAATTTTTTCTACACTCTGAAGTGATGCGTGCCATAGCTCATTTTGTTCACATCGCTGGTTGCCGTGGACAGTTTATCAAAAACGCTGCTCCAACCTGATGACGAAAATGTATAGCGGCTGATGCTGCAGTAGTTGCATTCACTGTAGCTGTATCTCGTATGACGACTCTTGTTTTTTTGAATTTCACGAAATACTTCCTTGAAATTAGTGCTAATACTTGATGAAACGTTGTAATATAGTAGTTCCTGGAAATCAAATACATGCAGAACTGTTTGTAACGGGAGATTCATATGGGATGGATATTAAAACTGTACCCAGACACCGATTTCAGTCATATGAGGTCGCACACCCAATTTAGTTTTCAGTAAAGGTGCTATGATTCATTAAGTATGAAGCACAAAGAAGAATTTATCGTTACCATCTCTTTGTATGCAAAATCTCCCTTATGTAGCACTATTTACGTAAATGATCTTACACTGTTTCTGTATTCCTCTGAATATACACGCTGTTTAGCAGTGAATGAATTGAACCGATTTTGGTTTTCGAAAATGATCACTGAGCCTCCACATTCTGATGTTTACTAAACCACTTCTCACACCAGTGATCATATTATTGGCATGCTCTACTTCAGCTGTTCGTATCTCTCATATGTTATACAGTTAACCACCAGCCCAACAAATGCAGTCACCCCTTTCGCCGAACACACTGTTCTTCCACAGTTCTCATCTGTCTGTTCCTCTGAGTTTACATAGATATTTACATTTGTATGACAAAAAATACATATACAATATTTTATACAGAACTGTACATATGTTGTAAAAACATATATTGTATTAAGGAAAAAAAAATAAAGACGAAAAATCAAAGACATTCCGTGACAACACTGGGCCGTTGTAAGAAGCAAATTTCACAGAGATAATTGAGTGGAGTAAAGGGAAATGCATTAGGTGAAATCTGTAAAACATATCAACAAGATATTTATCGTTTCAAAACAGTGTATCAGATCTATTCTTCACACTGTCAAGTGTACCAACAATAATGAAGACAAAGTGAAGGAAATATGTGTTCTAGGATTCAGTATTTCGAAGAATCCTGATCTTTTTCACATATATGCACGTGAACATCAGTGCCCTTTCGCTTCCAGGACCTGTCTCCTCTCCATTTTTAAGCCACTATATTACGCCACATTGAGTACGTTGTTAGTTTCCTCTAGAAATAAATTCTTTGTACACGACATAGCAGCAGCCTCGAATGATTCAGTGTGTGCAACAGAAAACTGAAGAGGTTGGCAGGAGAAAGTGCTAACTGAAGAGGGCGTAATATTAAACCATTGCATATTATACGTTTGTTAAATTGAAACAGAAGAATGTAAATACGATAAGACAAAACATATTGTGTAGCAGTCAGTTATTTCCAGCGAACAATGAACTAGTTGCTGTTAGCGTGTTGTCCTTTCAGAACACAACAGACACTGTGATCAGCTTAAGCCTTGATATACTGAGAGTTAGCACTTTTACCGCTGAAAAGAGTGTTGCAAAACTAGCCTTAGTTCCCTCGAGTTTCTCATAGAATTTTATAGCGTGCAGTACCTCAGCTGTAAATTATTCATGAAGGAAGTTGTCAGCCATTCGATATTTTAAACGCGAGGCATTTTTTCCTATAAGCGAGTTCTGGTTTTACTCGGTGACGTGGGAAAGTCAAACAGTGGAGTGAAATCGTTTCATGTCTAACATGTTCAGTGCTTTTCTCCTTATGTTGTGCGTAACGTGTTAAGTATGGCCGGCCGGAGTGGCCGAAGCGGTTCTAGCCGCTTCAGTCCGGAACCGCGCTGCTGCTACGGTCGCAGGTTCGAATCCTGCCTCGGGCATGGTTGTGTGTGATGTCCTTAGGTTAGTTAGGTTTAAGTAGTTCTAAGTTCTAGGGGACTGATGGCCTCAGATGTTAAGTCCCATAGTGATCAGAGCCATTTGAACCATTTGTTAAGTCTTTTTTTCTTTCGTTTAGCTTCTTTATTAGCCATGAGATCGCTCCCCTTACATCCATCAATATACAACTTCAGGCCTTTAGTATGTAATTCCCACAAATTCTTAATAGATATATCAATTAGTTAAAGTAAGTCGTGTGCATAATATGTTGTTTAACCACATGGAAGGATGTATGTGCATGTGTGTATGTGTGTGTGTGTGTCTGTGTGTGTGGGAGAGAGGGAAGAACAGAAAGAGAGAGAGAGAGAGAGAAAGCCTTAATTACACAATATCGTAATTAACAGGTTAACATAATTGTTAATAGTTCTGAAAATATGCATGCTGCTAGACTCTACGTGCCAGTTGTGGTTAGCGTATTAAACAGTGTAAACTATCAGGCAAATTCGACTTCACTTGTTACTTCTGTCATACTTGTATTGTTACATAATTATAAATTCTCTCAAATTTACATTTTTCAACATATTCAACTTCTTTGCTCACAGGAAAAAAAATACGTTTCTTTGTGTGTCGTATAGTCTCTTGTTGTCAGAAGTGTCAACATAGATGTTGGAAGAAGACGTTGTACTGCCACCCTGCGCAATATCACTGTTTTGGGTTGATATTGCATCCACAGAACAGGCGTTCCTGATCCTCTGGAATTCCATATTCACCAAGACGTGACGCGATAGCAAGAAATCGGTGTAAATGCTATTTATTTCTGAAACACAGTGGTGTAACGTATACGAAATTTCAGTCTTAAAAATTCTTCGCATATCAAGGTATGCTTGGTGCTACTGTGATTACTAGCATTATGTCGTTAGATTCTTACCACTCTTAGTTCCATTTTTATCATATATGCTTTTGTGGAAAGACGTATGCAGGTATTTCTACATATTGCTCTTCGCCATAATACATCGATTGTTTGGCCATTTTAACTACAGTTTCGTATCCTTTTATAGTACATCAAATTTTGATTCAAAGAATTTTTACTTCACGTTTATTGTTTCGAGTTCTCTAATATGTCCACTAATTCATTCACCATAGTGTAATTCGTGTTTCCGGCTTTGTTGATCTTTAGCAAGGCGGGTGCTTCTTTGGTGTTTGACAGAATGATGTTATTGTTATTGGAGTATTGAATATAAAGAAGAGCTTTAGTGTTTACAATTAAGTAAACTGTCACAATAATCATGTAGTTTGCAAACTTAAATTTTTTGCCGTTTTACCTTGAGTTGTGTCTGCGTGCACAACCTGTGACATTCTCATTCTTAGGCCCATCCAAGTGTATGATCACCACATTACAGAAACAACATACATCGAAAGCATTTCGGTTTCCATTTCTCTGCACTAGGGCTAATGCCCTGTCAGGTTTCAACAGCTAACTTCTCGATATTCCCAGCAAAATTATCTGTTGGGGATACAGATATTCTTATTTCGATCTTCATATCCATATACATCGATGCAGCGGGCATGTTCAATTATCCAATTGTGAGTCGTGTAAATATTCCATAAATCTGTCACGCGAAATTATATGAGGTGATGACTAAGACATTTCCGTCTTAAGTGTAACAGCGGTAACTTCGCGAACAATTTTTGGGCGACAATAAAAACCGTAACAGCTTTGCATTGGAAGTTTTTCTAATATGCTGGTTGCAGCAATCGCAACACAGCGGCATGCTTAACCCAAGTATGCGTATACCATTCCACGATGCGCTTTCGAACCGGTAGATCTACACTAGTTATGTTACCGTCTTGACGTTGGGAGCCGATGTAGACAGCTTTATTCGTTGCATCTTTTGTTTTTGTGCTGTGTAGAAACAGAGACGGACGATTTTCTCGGTGATCTATCCAGTTGAAGAACTTGGCTGTAGATATAATATTGAAGGTATAACACTGAAATAAAGTGTTGTTCGACTGGGTGACTGACAAAATTCTCCATAATTTCGCTCAGGTGTGAGAGGTGGATTCTCAGCGTAAATGAAAACATGCACATCGAAACGCTTAACTTCTGTTTTCGATGATAAATGGTGCTTTCTTGTCTTGAACCGAAGGAATAACAAATGCACCAATTATCTAGTAACTTGCCAGAGTTATTTTTTAATACTTAGGATTTGAAAAAAAATCTTGTTGGTGAGGGTTTTAGGATTAGTCCTTAAAATGTCATATGTCCTTCATTTGCAATTTATAACTGGTGAAGAACAGTGTGTTAGATGCGGTTTCTTCCTGGCTGAAATCCAGTGGAAAATTTATTTTAGGTTGTTAACTATTGTTTCACCTAAGAGTAGGCCCCAGTATTACTGTTTGCAAAAACTGTGAGCCTGTGACTGTTTTGATTGGCGATTTGTCTCTAATGAAAAACTACCTGTTCAAAGAAATTAACTGAGATCCTGGATGTCTAACTGATAAGGCATCATAATACCCCCCCCCCCACCCCAAATGTCGCGTGAGGTTAATTCAGACACGTATTTTACAACTTGGGGAGCATAGGGCCCAAGCACGTTACCCATACAGAAAACAGGCGCAGCAAAAATTATTGTTACATTCATAAAGACAGCTAGATTCTTTAGATTATCATGGACATTGTATGAACATACCAAGAACTGGAGTGACGTAACAATATCTGCGACAAAAATCAATGTCTCCTTACCTATTCATTCATTGCAGAATATTCGAACTTTGATTAGGTGAAGTGTGACGTGAAGCAAATCTCAACATACATTCCAGAGGAGCTGTAAGCTGGTTAGAATAGTGCACCACTAGAAAGAGCAGTTGTTAACAAAGATTGTTGTATCATATGAATACATTTGTTACAATAAGCAGAGTACATCTACATGTACGTCTGACTGTCCTGTAATTCACAATGAAGTGTCAGGCAGAGCGTTTATCGAACCAACCTTCAAACTACCTCTCTACCATTAGACTCTCGAACAGTGCGCGGGTAAAACGAACATGCAAATATTTCCGTGTGAGCCCTGATTTCTCTTATTTCATTACGGTGATCAATTCTCCCTACGAAGAGGGTCACCGACAACATATTTTCGCATTCGAATGAGAAGGCTGGTGACTGAAATATCGTGAAAATATCCTGCTGCAACGAAAAACGCCTTTGTAAATAGTCTTCACTTGCCGGCAAATCCATGAAGACTATTTACAACACATCAGCTGAGAAAGCTTGACACTGTATACCCTCTTTCGTGATAATACAAAATGAAGTGCCCTCCTTTGAACTTTCCCGATGTCCTGCGCCAATCCTATCTGTTGAGGATCCTAACTGTCCCACAAGGAGACAGAAAATCGTTGTGTAGGCATTTTCCTTAGTAAACTTGTTGCGTCTTTTAAGCGTTCTGCCAATAAAAAGCAATCTATACTTCGCTTTCCCCAAAGCATTATCAACGTGATTGTTTCAGTTTAAGTAATATTCGTAATTGTAATCTCAGTGTATTTAGTTGAAATGACAGCCTTTATATTTGTGTGATTTATCGCGTAATCGAATTTTAGTGGATTTCTTTTCGTATTCGTGTGGATGGTTTCACACGTCCCATTATTTAGAGACAATTGTGACATTCGTCTAAATCATTTTGGAAATGGTCTGGTTTCCTGATGACTTTTAAGAGACCTGCAGATAATCCATGAGGGCTGCTCGGATTGTCTCCTGAAACGTTCACTTGCACATAGACAAAAGCAGCAGAAGGCCTACAACACGTCCTTGGAAAACGATAGATATCACTTTTGTTTTACTCGATGATTTTTCGCTGATTACTACGTACTGTGACCCTTCTGACAGCAAATCGCGAATCCAGTTGCACAACTGAGGTGATACCCTTCACGCATGCAGTTTGGTTACATGTCGCTTGTAACGAACTATGTCAAAATCTTCTGGAAATCGAGAAATATGGAATCTGTTTGGGGTTTCGCCATCAATAGCACTTCTTACTTCGCTCGAATAAAGAGTTAGTTGTGCTTCACGAGAACATATTTTTCTGAATCAATGTTGGCTGTTTGTCAATACATCGTTTTCTTCGAGGTAGTTCATGACGTTCGATCACAGTGTAAGTGGCAAAATCCTATGCCAGATAGACATCAGGTCGTTGGGTCTGTTCTCCTATTTCCTCTCTTAAGTGATAGTGCAATTTTCCACTTTTTGGGTACGGTTCTTCCATCGATCGAGCAGCTGTATACCATTGTTAAATATGGTGCTGCTGTATCAGCACACTTTGAAATGAGCCTTTGAAGTTATTTAAGCCGCTTCACTACACTCAGGATATGTGCTTCTAAGTTGTTCATATTCCTGCTGTTCATGATTCGAGTTCCGGAACATTTACTTCGTCTTCTTTGGTTCAAATGTTCAAATGTGTGTGAAATCTTATGGGACTTAACTGCTAAGGTCATCAGTCCCTAAGCTTACACACTACTTAACCTAAATTATCCTAAGGACAAACAGACACACACCCATGCCCGAAGGAGGACTCGAACCTCCGCCGGGACCAGCCGCTCAGCCCATGACTGCAGCGCCTCAGACCGCTCGGCTAATCCCCCGCGGCGTCTTCTTTGGTGAAGGGTTTTCAGAAGACCGTGTTTATCAACTCCACTCTAGAGGCACAATTATCGCTAACATTATCATTGGTACCACGAAGTGAAGGTATTGATAAACATGTCCAAACTTTTTTCTTTGCTTTTGCAAAAGCGTTCTGACCTGTTTTGTGCACGATGGAAGATCAGTACCACCATTTATTAGTTTCGTTCGTTATAAATCACTCAATTGCAGTAGATACTATTTACTCAAATTTAGGTCACATCTGGTCTATCCTACAGTTGGGAAGGAGTGGAGACTATCTGTTAGGATGGAGTGAAACGAATTTATATCTACTTCTTTGGGTAGATATATTTTGCGTTTACTTTTGGCGGATTTAAATGTTGTGTTGGTCAGTCTCATTATAACGACCTGATGGTCACTGGTTCCTGTATCCGTCATGATCTTCTCTGTTTGACAAGGATTATTTGCTGCTGTGCTGGGGCTACGAACGGCTGAAAGCAAGAGGAAACTACAGCCGTAATTTCTCCCGAGGGCATGCAGCTTTACGGTATGGTTAAAGGATGATGACATCCTCTTGCGTAAAATATTCCAGAGGTAAAATAGTCCCCCCCCCCCAATTCGGATCTCCGGGCGGAGACTATTCATGAGGACGCCGTTATCAGGAGAAACAAAACTTGCTTTCTACGGATCGGAGTGTGGAATGGTAGATACCTTAATAGGGCAGGAAGAATATTTACTAAGGGAACTGGATAGGTTAAAGTTAGATATTGCGGGAATTAGTGGAGTTCGGTGGCAGGAGTAGCAAGGCTTCTGCTCAGTGAATACAGGGTTATAAATACAAAACCAAATAGGGGTAATGCAGGAGTAGGTTTAATAATGAATAAAAAAATTAGGAACGCGGATAAGCTACTACGAACAGCATAGTAAACGAATTATTGTAGCCAATACAGACACGAAGCCCACACCTATCACAGTAGTACAAGTTGATATGCCAACTAGCTCCGCAGATGATGAACAGATTGAAGAAATGTAAGATGCGATAAAAGAAATTATTAGAGAAAATTAAGGGAGACGAAAATTTAACAGTCATGGGGGACTGAAATTCGATTGTAGGAAGCGGGAGAGAAGGAAAAATAGTACGTGAATCTGGACTGGGGGTAAAGACTGAAAGGGGAAGCTGCCTCGTAGTATTTTGCACAGACCATAACTTTATCATAGCTAACACTTCGTTTAAGAATCGTGATATAAGGTTGTATACGTGGAATAGGCCTGGAGGCAGTGGAATGTTTCGAATAGATTAAAAAATGGTGAGACAGAGATTTAGGAACCCGGTTTTAAATTGTGACATTTCCAGCGGCTGATTCGCACTCTGACTACAAATTATTGGTAATGAAATATAGATTAAAACTGATAAACTGCAAAAAGTAGGAATTTAAGGAGATGGGATATGGATAAACTGACAGAACCAAGGTTGTAGAAAGTTTCAGAGAGAGCGTTAGGAAACGATTGACAAGTACAGGGGAAAGATATATAGTAGAAGAAGAGTGGGTAGCTTTGAGACAAGAAATAAATAGTGAAGGCAGCAGAGCATCAAGTAGGTAAAAATACGAGGGCTAGTAGAAATCCTTGGGTAACAAAACAGATACTGAATTTAATTGATGAAAGGAGAAATATAAAAAAGCAGTAAATAAAGCAAGCGAAAAGGAATACAAACGTCTCAAAAGTGAGATCGACAGGAAGTGCAAAATGGCTTTTTATGGATGGCTAGAGGACAGATGTAGGGACGTATAAGCATATATCACCAGGGCTAAGACAGATACGACCTACAGGAAAATTAAAGAGACCTTTGGAGAAAGAGAACCACCTTTATGAATATCAAGAGTTGAGATGGAAAACCAATCCCAAGCAAAGAAGGTAAAGCAGAAAGGTGGGAGGAGTATATAGAAAGTTTATACACGGGCGTTGTACTTGAGGGCAATATTACGGAGCTGAAGATGGAATGGGAGATATGATAATGCATGAAGAATTTGACAGAGCGCACGAATTCATTACAGATGAATAGAAAAAATGGTAGAAGTCGACCTTAGGGAAGATCGGTTTGGATTCCGTAGAGATGTTGGAACACAAGAGGCAATACTGACCCTACGACTTATCTTAGAAGATAGTTCAAGGAAAGCAAACCTATTTTTCTAGCATTTTTAGACTTAGAGAAAGCTTTCGATAATGTTGACTGGAATACTGTCCTCGAAATTCTGAAGGTGGCAGGGGTCAAATACAGGGGGCGAAAAGTTATTTACCATTTGTACAGAAACCAGATAGCAGTTATAAGAGTAGAGGGGCATGAAATGGAAGCAGTGGTTGGGATGGGAGTGAAACATGGTTGTAGCCTATCACCGATGTTATTCAATCTGTATATTGAGCAAACAGTAAAGGACACAAAAGAAAAAAATTGCAGTAGGAATTAAAACCCATGGAAAAGAAATAAAAACTTTGAAGTTTGCCCATGACATTGATACTCTGTCAGAGACAGCAGAGTACTTCGAGGAGCAGTTGAACGGAATGGACAGTGTCTTGAAAGGAGGATGTAAGATGAACATCGACAAAAGCAAAACTAGGATAATGGAATGTAGTCGAATTAAATCGGGTGATGCTGAGAGAATTAGATTAGGAAATGAGACGATTAAAGTAGTAGATGAGTTTCGCTATTTGGGGAACAAAACAACTGATGATGGTGGAAATAGAGGGGATATAAAATGTAGACTGGCAATGCCAAGAAGAGAGATTTGTTAATATTGAATATAAATTTAAGTGTCAGGAAGGCTTTTCTGAAAGTATTTGTTGGAGTGTGGCCATGTATGGAAGTGAAACATGGACGATAAATAGTTCAGACAAGAAGAGAATAGAAGCTTTCGGAATGTGCTGCTACACAAAAATGCTGAAAATTAGATGAGTAGATAATGTATGTAACTAATGAGGAGGTCCTGAATAGAAATTGGGAGAAGAGGAAATTGTGGCACAACTTCACTAGTAGAAGGGATCGGTTGGTAGGGCACGTTATGAAGCATCAAGGGATCACCAGTTTAGTATTGGAGGGAAGCGTGGAGAGTAAAAATCGTAGAGGGAGACCAAGAGATGAATACACTAAACAGATTCAGACGGATATAGGTTGCAGTAATTATTCGGAGATGAGGACAGAGAAGCAAGGAGAGCTCCATCAAATCTGTCTCTGGACTGAAGGCCACAAGAACAACACGAGGTCAAATATGTTTTGACATACATTAACAGTTCGAGTGGCCTCCTGAACCAACGTTCAAAACAATTTTTTGGAGAAAGCATTCAGTACGATGTTTTATGTCTACCACCGACTTTAAACACGCATTTTCGCCGTCATGTAAAGGATAGATTGAAGTCACCACGAACAATAATTGTATAAGTGAGGTACCTTTTCAAATGAGAGTCGAGTTTTCTTTGATTTATTCAGGAACTGGCAAAAGGAACGAATTATTAATGTATTCTGGTGGTGAGCTATAACCTGCACCTTTATTGAGTCACAGAACCAATGTATTTCAATTTCACTTCAAGGAAAACTACTTCGAATATCAGTTACTCTACCGCTAACTGTATTTAATCCAGACTTTCTGACATCGTTAGGTCCTTTGTAAAAATTATGGCTGAGCTTATCTCTGGCCTTACCCAGGTTTCAGATCTATAGTTATTTTAGCTTCGGTGCTTTGTATTAGCACTTGGAGCTCTGGTTCTTCCACAGGAGAGCTACCACAATTTACAGCTGCATTAGTGATTATTGCCAAGTCTATCATCGTCCTGTGTTTGCCCTACTCCCTTTGAGACTGAAACCCTCTCTGTAATTTCCCGAGACCCCTTCACCCAAAAAGCCGCCCAGTCCACTCCAAATATCTCCATCATTATAGCCTCTTCCTCTGCGTAATTGGCCCTCGACCTATTAAACTTACCTCTCTGAAGGACACCGCCTTGTACAAGCACTGTCCGCGCGCGTTGAGAGGCTTGTGTGTCAGCATGAGGGCTCTACTGGTCGTAGGAGTGCTATTGGCAGGATTTCTCAGGCCAGACAGGCATTGGATGAACCAGGCGAAGAGTGTTGCACAACTCCCCGTGTCTCCCCTATCCACTCCCACAGACCTTCTTAAAGTCCCCAGATACCCAAACAAGGTGTGATGTGATCTGTGCCAGGGGTATACGGCACATGAAAAAGTGTGTCATTAATGAGGACTCAGCTATACCTGGTGATCTCCCTAAGTAATTACCCTAGAACTGCGTCGAGTTGCATGCTATTGATCGAACAGTTCCCGAATTCTCATGGAACCAAATGGAGAACACGTAAAATAAAACAAAAAGTCAGGAATCTAATGAGACCTCGATCATCTAAGCATCGGGGCTGAAATAGATGGCAACTGTTATCGCAATTGGATCGTGCGATAGCCCATTCCAAGAAGTAGAAACTGTTACTGAGAAGTTGGACCAGGTCAACATCAAATCCTTGTCTTGGGCTCAGTGTAGGAAACTCCTAAAAAAGGAAAAAAGGAAGGATAGAATAGATTTCATAAATGGAGGGAAACAGGAGGATTTTAACCGACGATCTTCAAAATAGACTATCTCAGAGTGAAGGAGGTAATAAGACCACTTCTATCACTATGACAGGGAATAAGAGAACGAGTGATAAAAGTAATTCTCTGACTTCTCAGGATAAATGAATCCAGAAAAATCCGACGCAGGAAATGTAGAAACAGACCTATGGTATTCCTGTGTTGGTTTTTCTTTGAGAGGACTTGGGGTACATAAAGCCAGGAGTCATCATTCAGGAGAGTATACCTCGACAAGTGATATCTTTGTGAGGGGATGGGAACAGCGGAGAGGCCTAAGGAGATGGTGCGCAAGATATCTCCGTTGGGGGAAAGGAAGGTAGTGGTAAAGACATCGGCTGAGCTCGCCGAGACCAGAAATGTTTCACTGTGGGTACCAAAAAATTGAG
The DNA here is from genome assembly GCF_021461385.2 of Schistocerca piceifrons. NCBI lineage: Eukaryota > Metazoa > Arthropoda > Insecta > Orthoptera > Acrididae > Schistocerca > Schistocerca piceifrons. Next base: position 543,476,309 of record NC_060144.1, read on the forward strand.
GATAATCTTTCGAAAAATCTATTCGGGAAAATAAGGACGTAGGACCAGAAGAACTCGACCACGTTGTAGCAGAGGGCAGAACACTTTTGGTGGAAAACAGCGAAAAATCCCTGACGGCAGCGCGGGAACAGGACCTGGAATTGCAGTTAGGGTTCTCGCAGGTTGCTGTCAGGATAAAAACATCAGAAGCGACCATGGCGGCAAGTTGGAGGCTGCAAGTGTTGCAGATTAAAATGTAACGAAGTACAGCGGCAACTGCGGACCTGAGTAGTCTGCTGGGAAGACAGGAGGTGGATGTCCCCTGTTCTAGGAGCCCTGTCTATGTAAAGGGAGGGTTTCAGACCTTGAAGGCGCTGTAGGTGATTTATGCTAGATATCCAAGGAACTCTAGAACACGCATTAACGTTAAGAATAAAATTTCATTGATACTGATGGTAGAGTTCTATTCCAGGGCCTAGACGAAGAGAACCTACTTTCAGGAGTAGAAGAACGGAAGAAGTGACTGATATAACTTCTTGACTCACTCTAACGCGTGGTTGTGTTAAACAATGTCATGTGACGATGGAGCCATCCTTATCTGACCATATGCACATTAAGGTTGAGGTTGATATCACATACTATGGCCTACAAAAATCCTACGAGAAGAGACTCGAACTCATGTAAGGAAGACTTAAACTCACGATTATCTGAAGTCAGAAGACTTTGAGGAAATGACAGACGCATTGACATCTACCATTATTACCTCATATTTAGAAAACTGCCCAGTCGTCAAGAACCCAGTCATAAAGAAATGAACATGTAGAAATATATCTTAGTGCAACAACTGTAAGTGCAAAGGAAGCAGGTAGGAAGGCAGTTCGACCTTGGAGGGAAGAATGAAAAATGGGCAAAATATTGTGAGGCCCTTGTCAAATACAATCTTCCAGTCAAGCAAGCGAAGCTGTCTTCCTGGAAGGTATTCTGTGACGAATTGGAAGATACAGCTACTTCATGAATTGCTCGCTAGACTACCAACTAATCCAGGAGGTACTTTAAAGAAGAAGCATTGTGAGTATACAAGAACAGCGACTGAGGTACTGGATGTGCTCCTCAAGACTCACTTCCCTCAGTGCTCTCTGGCAGACTACAGACCAGGAGTCAGCCCCTGACAGACACTCGTTTACAGTCAGTCAAAGAGAAAAACGGATCTCTATCAGAGAATGATTTGATTTCAACAAAATACAGCGGACAATGGAAACGTTTCAACCATTCAAGTCACTAGGCCCAGTTGGTATCTTTCCAACTCTACTGCAAGAAGTGGAAGAGGACTTAGTTAGATTCCTATATAGACTGTTTAGTTTTAGCCTAAAAGCAAGTATCATTCCTAATGTTGAGACACTAAGGGCTTTTTATTCCGAAGCCAGGGATATCTCATCATGAAAAGGCCAATGATATGAGAGAGATTAGTCTATCCTCATTTCTTCTAACCACATTATAATAACTGGTTAATATGCAAGTTTGGGAGAAGAGGTTAACTGGGGTTCTTGTACAAGTAATAACTCTGGCTGGGAATGTGGAGCAAGGTCTACACTTTCAGAAAATAGCTCTCTGCATCTTCCTGGATACCGAAGCGACCTTTAGCAATAAGATCTTCCAATCTGTGGTTAGAGCTACAGAAGGACATGACACTAAGATCACAATACACAGCTGAATTACAATCATGCTCAGTAAAGAGAGACGGGAGTCACCATGATGAATGAAAAAAGGGCGATCAACAATACATTGTCCACTAGACGCTGGGGTAAACCGGTGCACAAAACAGAATCTAAGGGCAATAACATTTACGAGGAAGCAAATCTAGCATAAATACTGGAAGATCAATGATCCCAATGGAACTCCATCAATAGAGGGGTTAGTGAAGTATGTAGAGATAACTGGATACGAAACTATGATGGGACCCATATATGATCCAAGAAAAAAATGACTGTATTAGCACTAGAAGAGCGTGTGGTAAAAACTGGGGTCCAGACCACAGGAATATATACTGGATGTACACCACTGAAATATGACCTGTGATACTTTATGGGGCTACCATATGGTGTAGTGAAATAGAACAGAACGTAGTTATTAAGGAGGTTGATAAGGTGCAGACTCTGACCTGCTTGTTGACCATAACAAGCGGAATTAGCAGCATATCCACTGCTGGGATGGAGACCATGCTGGACATGACACCATTACACCTTTGGCTTACGATCAAGGCAGAGTCATCCAGATTAAAAACTGGAAAAATTGGATTCCTCTTGGATATCCAGAATCTCACATCAGTATCGTGATTGTGATAAATATGGGAACAGTCAGCGAAATGCCAGCTGATCATAAAATAACTTCCAGCTGCTTCTGAAAACGTTTCGTTGTAACAGTTTGACTAAAGGAGGAGTGGAATCCATTCAGGAAATATAGTCTCATTTACTGACAGGTCTAAGACAGGTGAAGATGCTAGGGCGCGACTGTGCAGGAAATAGGCTAGACACGAGAGAGCAGTCTCCTTAGGATGGCTGGCCACAGTATTCGAGGCGGAAATATCCTCTATCAGAGAATGTACGGATTATAACTTGCATATGTGCTACAAGGATTGTAGCCTCTAGATTTATTCAGAGAGCCAAGCAGCAATGAAATCTCTAGCTACCCCTGCAACGAGATCAGGGATCGTTGCAGAATGCCATGAAGCACTTGGGCGACTAGGTGAAAGCAACAGGGTAAACTTGGTGTGGGTCCTTGGTCACTCATGAATTAGTTGCAATGAACAAGCTGACAGACTCGCCAGTGCTGATACAACAACTTCACTTGCTGGTTAAACCTGTCCTAAACGCGATTGTAAAATGATAATTACATAGCTGTACCGGGAGCCAACACTTTGAATAATGAGCTACTGTCCAAAAACAAAAACATAGCAGGCTAATTTAGTCGAATACATGTTTTAGGAGGAGTTGTGTAATCCTGCACTGGAACAGGAAACAGATTAACCATATGATAAGATTCATAAATGATCATAGGACATGGGACATGACGTGAGCAGGATGAAACTGCACGATATCTAGTGTTCCAGTGATATGCTATGGAGGGTAAAAAGACAGCCTATTCGGGTGTGTAGAACCAGAAGAAAACGTGTCTAATAAGGAACCAGTTAAGGGTCTCCTACTACTCGTTAAGGCGACTGGTTGGCTTTACTATAATCACAGTGAGGAAACCACACGGTAAACTCAGCTTCGGTGTGCGCAACAGTGGGTTACGATCACAGCTGTTGTCTTCCTGCATAAATCAAATCGAAGCAAATCAAGTAAGCGGAACCCAAAACGACACCACCCTATGGTGCAAGTCGGGGAATCTGCAACGTACATGGTCCCAGAACCACGTTGAGTCCCATCATTGTCTCTGTACCAGAGGTCTTCAGTTGTTCCTGTCGACAATGGTACAGATGGGGTGCTCTGTAATACTGGCATTCATTACCAATTCCCAAAGCCAGCCAATTCCAAAGCGACACATGGTGTTTAGTACCGATATAAACCACAACCTGCAGTTGGCTGCCACCTTACCCTTCATGGCAGCCATAAAAATCCATTCCACATCTGGGGTGACTTTTCCTGGTACACACGAGGAGTGTGCACTGGACTTCATCCCCTCTTTGGCAATTAAATAAGAGACCCCCATTATGTGCATAATATTGCAGCTCACAGCTATAAGTAGTCCCATCCTCTGACTTCCCCGATCTTGCTGGCTGAGAAGCAAGTGACTGCATCTGTCTCGGGATCTGTGTAAGACACATATAGTGCCTGAATCCTTTTCGTCAGACAACACAGGACGACCTATCGAGCAGCCATCAGGAAAACTTTCGCTGCCTGCCACACGATCTCCAACTCGACCAAGGATGTGAAGTCAACCTCAATACAGGCCGTAGCTGAGGCAGCTACAGCAGTGGATCGAATTAGGGACTTGTGGAGCATACTGGACGTCCCTTGGATACCCACAGTGATGACCAGTGGCGAGAATCTTAAAGTATGTGATTGAAGTCAGCACCACCTGGAGCTGTGAGTGAAGGATAGCCAACTCACTTGCATCTAAATAGAACTGTCAGAGCCCCTATCCATACGATATATGGTGGCACTGTATACTACACAGAACAGTCCCTGATAAATGTACAAACATGAAATAAATTTAATAATTGAAACTAAGCAGAGCACAAGCTCATAACAACGCAAAAAAGAAGACTCCACACGCTACCCATCTGCGTCACCTGAGAGATATACAGTTAAACACACAGGAGCGACGCTCATCAAGGAAAGGCAACAAACGGGCGCAGAATAGGCATGGAAGTAAAGAAAGTGGCAGAGAATCGACAGGGTCGACAAGACAAGTTCATTCTGCATGGAAGCTTTTAATGGTACAGATATCGATCCTGTACTTGAAGGATCCATTTTCCCTTACGCTTCTCTGCTTCAGTGCAGCGTCGACTGGGACGGCGTATAGTTCTAGAGGGAAAACATAAGCAATTTGACATTGTTTGATAGAAATTGTGCAATATTTAGGAAGCATAACAATAATTCTGAATTGCAAAAATAGAGCCATTATTGCCGACAGATAAATGTCGTGTGTTTAGGGCCTTCTGTCAGGTAGACCATTCGCCGGATGAAGTCTTTCGATATGACGCCACTTCCGCAACTTAAGCGTCGATGGGGATGAAATAATGATGATTAGGACAACACAACACCCAATCCCTGAGCGGAGAAAATCTCCTACCCAGCCGGGAATTGAAGCTGGGCCCTTAGAATTACATTCCGTCGCGCTGACCACTTTTTTTTTTTTAGAATAATTTTTATTTCATCTTAGAAACAAAAAAAACTGACGAGGGGGGACTCGATCCAGCGACCCAGCTATTGTGGGGCTTGTACGCTAACCACTTATATACACTCCTGGAAATTGAAATAAGAACACCGTGAATTCATTGTCCCAGGAAGTGGAAACTTTATTGACACATTCCTGGGGTCAGATACATCACATGATCACACTGACAGAACCACAGGCACATAGACACAGGCAACAGAGCATGCACAATGTCGGTACTAGTACAGTGTATATCCACCTTTCGCAGCAATGCAGGCTGCTATTCTCCCATGGAGACGATCGTAGAGATGCTGGATGTAGTCCTGTGGAACGGCTTGCCATGCCATTTCCACCTGGCGCCTCAGTTGGACCAGCGTTCGTGCTGGACGTGCAGACCGCGTGAGACGACGCTTCATCCAGTCCCAAACATGCTCAATGGGGGACAGATCCGGAGATCGTGCTGGCCAGGGTAGTTGACTTACACCTTCTAGAGCACGTTGGGTGGCACGGGATACATGCGGACGTGCATTGTCCTGTTGGAACAGCAAGTTCCCTTGCCGGTCTAGGAATGGTAGAACGATGGGTTCGATGACGGTTTGGATGTACCGTGCACTATTCAGTGTCCCCTCGACGATCACCAGTGGTGTACGGCCAGTGTAGGAGATCGCTCCCCACACCATGATGCCGGGTGTTGGCCCTGTGTGCCTCGGTCGTATGCAGTCCTCATTGTGGCGCTCACCTGCACGGCGCCAAACACGCATACGACCATCATTGGCACCAAGGCAGAAGCGACTCTCATCGCTGAAGACGACACGTCTCCATTCGTCCCTCCATTCACGCCTGTCGCGACACCACTGGAGGCGGGCTGCACGATGTTGGGGCGTGAGCGGAAGACGGCCTAACGGTGTGCGGGACCGTAGCCCAGCTTCATGGAGACGGTTGCGAATGGTCCTCGCCGATACCCCAGGAGCAACAGTGTCCCTAATTTGCTGGGAAGTGGCGGTGCGGTCCCCTACGGCACTGCGTAGGATCCTACGGTCTTGGCGTGCATCCGTGCATCGCTGCGGTCCGGTCCCAGGTCGACGGGCACGTGCACCTTCCGCCGACCACTGGCGACAACATCGATGTACTGTGGAGACCTCACGCCCCACGTGTTGAGCAATTCGGCGGTACGTCCACCCGGCCTCCCGCATGCCCACTATACGCCCTCGCTCAAAGTTCGTCAACTGCACATACGGTTCACGTCCACGCTGTCGCGGCATGCTACCAGTGTTAAAGACTGCGATGGAACTCCGTATGCCACGGCAAACTGGCTGACACTGACGGCGGCGGTGCACAAATGCTGCGCAGCTAGCGCCATTCGACGGCCAACACCGCGGTTCCTGGTGTGTCCGCTGTGCCGTGCGTGTGATCATTGCTTGTACAGCCCTCTCGCAGTGTCCGGAGCAAGTAAGGTGGGTCTGACACACCGGTGTCAATGTGTTCTTTTTTCCATTTCCAGGAGTGTATATACAGGGTGAATCACCTAACGTTACCGCTGTATATATTTCGTAAACCACATCAAATACTGACGAACCGATTCCACAGACCGAACGTGAAGAGAGGGGCTAGTGTAACTGTTTAATACAAACCACACAAAATGCACGGAAGTATGTTTTTTAACACAAACCTACGTTTTTTTAAATGGAACCACGTTAGTTTTATTAGCACATCTGAACATATAAACAAATACGTAATCAGTGCAGTTTGTTGCATTGTAAAATGTTAATTACATGCGGAGATATTGTAACCTATAGTTGACGCTTGAAACCTCCGACGTTCATTTGCGTGTTGTAACAAACACGGGCGTTTCATAGGACGTGGAGGACGCATAAATTGGCCAGCCCGTTCTCCTGATCTCACACCTCTGGACCTCTTTCTGTGGGGTACGTTAAAGGAGAATGTGTACCGTGATGTGCCTACAACCCCAGAGGATATGAAACAACGCATTGTGGCAGCCTGTGGCGACATTACACCAGATATACTGCGGCGTGTACGACATTCATTACGCCACAGAGTGCAATTGTGTGCAGGAAATGATGGCCACCACATTGAACATCTATTGGCCTGACATGTCGGGACACACTCTATTCCGCTTCCGTAATTGAAAACGGAAACCACGTGTGTACGTGTACCTCACCCCTCATGGTAATGTACATGTGCGTCAGCGAAAAAGACCAATAAAAAGGTGTTAACATGTGGACGTAATGTGCTGTTCCAGTCTCTTCTGTACCTAAGGTCCATCACCGTTCTCTTTGGATCCCTACGTAATTCGGTGCTCTCCGATACACACGATCGAACAGCGGAGGAGTGGTACTAAAGCGTCAACTTTACGTTACAATATCTCCGGATGTAATTAACATTTTACAATGCAACAAACGGCACTGATTACGTATTTGTATGGTTTGTATTAAACAATTACACTAGCCTCTCTCCTCACGTTCGGTCTGTGGAATCGGTTCGTCAGTATTTGATGTGGTTTACGAAATATATCCAGCGGTAATGTTGGGTGACTCACCCTGTATATATATATATATATATATATATATATATATATATATATATATATATATATATATATAATTTCAATGTCAGACTGACAGCCTTTGCTGACATACATTTTGTTACCGCATAAATAGTGTCTACAATGTCCAAATGTGGACAAATAGTGGCTAATTAGAAAATTAATTAAGGAAGGAAATGAATAAAACTAAAAATGTCCAAATGAAAAAGACATGAAGACATCGTGGACAGTACAAATACAAAAGAAACATGCTCCTCTAGCAATGAAATGAAATTCGTGTCGGGGGCGACACCTGCTCAGGACCCGACGTTCGATAGAGTAATAGAGCCATCTATCGACCCGTTCACCAGACGTTGGTGTAAGACTGGGTGTATTCTCGAAATTAACTAAGGGTCCATTAAGTGTGATCGATGTCTATCTCGGCTTACTTCGTCTATCTCATCTCTCACCCGTCACACCCCATCTGGCTGGCGGGTCGGTAAACGTAAGTCGCAGGTAATTGCGAAGTCTTGCCTATATTTCCTCTGCTGTTGCAGCTTCGTGTATCCATCCAGGAGAAAATGCCAAAAGTCCATTTTGTCCTTTTACGATTATTTATAGACGTAGCCCACAACCATTCCCCGTCCCCGTGTCTCTGCATTGGTTCTTTTGGACCGGCAAATAAGATTCTTGGGGGGGAAAAAAATGTGTCTGATAAAATTGTGTGAGGGGCGGCGCGCAACAGGAACGCCAATATCTGTCGTGCCAAGTGCCACAGCGGAGCCGTCCCACTACATCTTAAACGATGTTCATCAGTGTCCACTGTTGCACAGCCTAAACATAGTGGAGTGTCTGCCAAATGAATCGCGTGCCGCTGTTGATTCGTTGCGCACTTCCTATTTACCACCACATACCATTTTGAGTGTACCGACGTTGGGAGGTAAACGTTCCGTATAACGCGCCATATCTGTCGCCAGTTGTCGTCTGGGTACTTCTGTTCCAGGGTATTCCTGGGGCACCGGCACAGTAAGAGTTGGTATACATCACGCGTCGTCGGTAGTCGTGTTGTTGGGAAGGCTTCTCTGACACAGCTAAGCTCCAAAAAGAAAGACTTAAAATGTGACATCTTCGGTGAAATATAGCTCACATTGACTGGGGGCAGCATTGAAGTGGGCGCTAGTACATCGGCCAACGGAGAGATAGTGCGAAATTGACCGCGCCACTGTCGTAAAATCGTACTGACGAATAACGCCCGTGCCTTTTCACATACATTCACCAGACCAAGTCCACCCTCTACAGGTGATAACGTAAGCTTTGTGTATTGGATCTTAAACAGCTGTCTCACACTCACGTAAGTTCCGAAAGTTGCTTGTATCCGTGATGCCATTGTGCGCGTTAAAATCAGGACATGCGCTACGTGAATGAGTCTCTGTGCTAGGTATACGTTAAGATAGGTCACCCTCTGAATCATATCCAACGCTCTTAATTTCTGTAACAGCACCATTGTCCGCATCAACTTCAATATGCGTCGGTAGTTATCCGCTGCTGTCCGCTGCACATCCGTGTGGAACGTAGACACCTAGACATTTTATGGTATTAACTAACATGGTAGTTCATGGTGTGGGTTCCTGTAGTCATGTCCTAGTTCATGAACCACGGGCAACGTATGAGTGGCCAAGTAAGTGGTCCTGACAGTCGGGATACCAGTTACTTTGGAATAAGGCTGGGCATCTCGGACATATTCTGAGTCGTGGTCACCTTTGTGCTCATACGGCAAAGACCACCACATCCACCGGTTAGTCCCTCAACCGTTAGGGGTAAAACCCAATGGGACTCGGGGCAAGTAAGGCTGGCACCTGCTTCCCTGGTACTTTAAATATGATGCTGGCAACAATCAGACCAAAATGCCTCGGACCTTTGGAGGTGACGGAGTCTCACCTCTAAATGACAAACCAGGGACTCCTAAGATGCGACTTGGCAAACAAATGGTAATGAGATGGGGAGCTCTTAATATCAATTGGGGCTACTCTGGGAAGAAGGTAGAGCTGGCAGAGGCTGCAAGTAAGATGGGGCTGGACGTTTTAACTGTTAGTGACATTCGGGTAAGGGGTGAGAAAGAAGAGGAAGTGGGAGAATACAAGGTCTACCTGTCAGGAGTCAAAGCAGGAATAGCACAATGGGGTGTAGGGCTTTCCATCAGGAAAGAAATGGAACCCAGCGTAGTTGCAATAAGGTATGTAAACGAACGACTGATGTGGACAGATTTGACAGTGTCTAGCAAGAATATTAGGATTGTGTCAGTATATTCGCATTGTGAAGGGACGGATCAAGGATTGGAAATCAAACAGAAGGGTATGAAAAGGTTATGGGTAAATTTGGAGAGGATATGGAGGCCAACAGGAACGGAAAACAACTCTTGGATTTCTGTGCCAGTATGGGCTTAGTAATCACAAACTCCTTTTTTCAACATAAGAACATTCACCGGTATACTTGGGAAGGCAGGGGAACCAGATCTGTCACTGACTATATAATAACAGATCAGGAATTCAGGAAGGCTGTGAGGGACACACGTGTATTCAGGGAATTCTTTGATGACACTGATCATTATTTAATCTGCAGTGAAATTGGGATTGTGAGGCCGAAAGTGCAAGAGGTCAGGTCCATATGTAGGAGGATAAGAGTGGAGAAACTTCAGGATAAGGAAATCAGGCACAAGTGCATAACAGCGATCTCAGAAAGGTACCAGTTAGTTGAATGTAGTCAATTACAGTCATTGGAAAAGGAATGGACAAGGTACAGGGACGCAGTGCTAGAAGTGGCTAAAGAATGTCTTGGAACAGTAGTGTGTAAAAGTAGGATGAAGCAAACAGCTTGGTGGAATGACACAGTCAAGGCAGCCTGTAAAAGGAAAAAGAAGGCGTATAAAAAATGGCTACATACTAAAACTCAGGTAGACAGAGAAAGTTATGTTGAAGAAAGAAACAAAGCCAAACAGATAATTGCAGTATCCAAGAAAAAATCTTGGGAAGACTTTGGACACAGGTTGGAGACTATGGGCCAAGCTGCTGGAAAACCATTCTGGAGTGTAATTAGCAGTCTTCGAAAGGGAGGTAAGAAGGAAATGACAAGTATTTTGGACAGGTGAGGAAAACTGCTGGTGAACCCTGTGGATGCCTTGGGCAGATGGAGGGAATATTTTGAAGAGTTGCTCAATGTAGGTGAAAATACGATCAGCAATGTTTCAGATTTCGATGTACAATGGTATAGGAATGATTATGGAAATAGTATCACATTTGAGGACGTGGAGAAAATGGTCAATAGATTGCAGTGCAATAAAGAAGCTGGGGTGGATGAAATTAAGTCGGAACTCATCAAATACAGTGGAATGTCAGGTCTTAAATGGCTACACAGGATAATTGAAATGGCCTGGGAGTCGGGACAGGTGCTATCAGACTGGACAAAAGCAGTAATCACCAATCTTTAAACATGTAAACAGAAAAGATTGTAACAACTACAGATGTATCTCTTTAATCAGCGTTGTGGGTAAAATCTTCTCAGGTATTGTTGAAAGGAAAGCGCGAATATTAGTTGAGGACCAATTGGAAGAAAATCAGTGTGGGTTTAGGCCTCTTAGAGGTTGTCAAGACCAGATCTTTAGCTTACGGCAAATAATGGAGAAGTGTTATGAGTGGAACAGGGAATTGTATCTATGCTTTATAGATCTAGAAAAGGCATATGACCGGGTTACTAGGAGGAAGTTATTGTCTGTTCTACGAGATTATGGAATAGGAGGCAAACTTTTGCAAGCAATTAAAGGTCTTCACATAGATAATCAGGCAGCAGTTAGAGTTGACGGTAAAATGAGTTCATGGTTCAGAGTAGTTTCAGGAGTAAGACAAGGCTGCAACCTGTCTCAACTGTTGTTCATATTATTTATGGATCATATGTTGAAAACAATAGACTGGCTGGGTGAGATTAAGATATGTGAATACAAAATAAGCAGTCTTGCATATGCGGATGACTTAGTTGTGATGGCAGATTCGATTGAAAGTTTGCAAAGTAATATTTCAGAGCTAGATCAGAAATGTAAGGACTGTGGTATGAAGATTAGCATCTCCAAAACGAAAGTAATGTCAGTGGGAAAGAAATATAAACGGATTGAGTGCCAAATAGGAGGAACAAAGTTAGAACAGGTGGACGGTTTCAAGTACTTAGGATGCATATTCTCACAGGATGGCAACATAGTGAAAGAACTGGAAGCGAGATGTAGCAAAGCTAATGCAGTGAGCGCTCAGCTACGATCTACTCTCTTCTGCAAAAAGGAAGTCAGTGCCAAGACTAAGTTATCTGTGCACCGTTCAATCTTTCGACCAACTTTGTTGTATGGGAGCGAAAGATGGGTGGATTCAGGTTATCTTATCAACAAGGTTGAGGTTAAGGATATGAAAGTAGCTAGGATGATTGCAGGTACTAGTAGATGGGAACAATGGCAGGAGGGTGTCCACAATGAGAAGTCAAAGAAAAACTGGGAATGAAGTCTATAGATGTAGCAGTCAGGGCGAACAGGCTTAGATGGTGGGGTCATGTTACACGCATGGGAGAAGCAAGATTACCCAAGAGACTCATGGGTTCAGCAGTAGAGGGTAGGAGGAGTCGGGGCAGACCAAGGAGAAGGTACCTAGATTCGGTTAAGAATGATTTTGAAGTAACAGGTTCAACATCAGAAGAGGCACCAATGTTAGCACTGAATAGGGGATCGTGGAGGAATTTTATAAGGGGGCTATGCTCCAGACTGAACGCTGAAAGGCATAATCAGTCTTAAGTGATGATGATGATGATGAACTAACATGAGCGGGCCTTCCTCCCCCGGTTGTAATCCTCGACCGACATTCATGCAGCGTGACTTCTGTAGATTAAGCACGCTTCCTGCCGCCATCCCGTATCGCTGCATCCATGCCAACGCTGTACGTACTTCGTCGCCTGTCCTTGTCATCAGCATCACATCGTCAGCATAACCGCGGCAGTGAAAGGTCATTTGTGGCAACGGCACTCCCTCCAGCCGTCTTCGGAGACAATAGAGACAGGGTTCTAAAGCCATCGCATGCAAAAATATGGAAAGCGGGCAATCTTGACGAACTGACCTCGAAATAACAATGTAGCCATTCACCGAGACCTTTGATCGCACGCCATGTAACAGTAGCATGGTCACTAGAATGAAGGCCTGTGGGATTCCCAATATGCCCATCACTGCGTGCAAAAAGATATGATTCACTCTGTCGAACGCACGATCGAAGTCAATAGCGACTAGTGCCCATCGCACTCGGCATGCCGCTGCTAATGCGACGATATCTCGGTAGTCACCGAGCGCCGTATGCACATTACTCCTACCACCGAGGCATGTTTCATCTATGAGGAGTCTACCAGAAATTGAAGACCGCAGGTGAGCCCCAAGGATGCGCGCGAAAGTCTTATAGTCGCAGTTCGCGAGAGGTAGTGGTCTATAATCTCTTGGCCTTCTGCCACCGCGTGATTTGGGTGTTGGGATGATGATACCATCTGTGAATTGGGCAGGTATCTCAGTCTGCGGTAACAGGAGTTCGTTGTACATCTGAATCCACGTCTGTCGCATGAGGTATGCAAAGGCGCGGTAAAATTCAATTGGGAACCCTGTCCTGGGGACTTGTTCGGAGCCCACCTGGCAATTGCGCCTGTCAGCTCGTCCTCCGTTATCACTGTGATGAAAGTCTCTGCATCCAGTGGTGGTCCTTTATTTGCCATTTCGGAGATGACATCATGTAGTGTCTCGTGGTTCACTTGTACAGGTCCATATAACTGGCAGAAATAGTCAGTAAACACCTGCGCAATATCACGCTGGTTCACAACTTGCTGGCCAGTTTCAGAAATTATTTCCCTGATCAATGTCCTTCGTCGTCGTTGGCGTTCACGTACTACGTGGTGCATGGAGGGGGCTTCGGCAGCAACTGTGCCCGCCAATCTCGCCCGGACCATTATCCCTTCCATTCTTAGTCTCATCAGCTGTAATAACTTGGCTTTTATCCTGCGCATGGACGTGTGCCTATCTGGCGATGGTTGTTGGGTCATCAGCTCCCTCAGAGCTATAAAATGAATATCCTCCGTCGTGCTTCCACTGCAGTTTGTCCTGCCCGTATCGTATCATCGTTCTTCGTAACGTTGGTTTTGTGCATTTGATCCACCACCGGAGACCCGAGGTGTATGCTCGTTGGCGACGAACGCAGGTCTCCCACACCCACTCTATCGACCGGCGACGTGCAGCGTCACGTAAAAGTGCACTATTCATTTTTCAGTGACCCTTACTCCGCCATATCTTCTGATGAATTAGTGAAATCGTACAGACGTACGCCGTATGATCCGTAAAAGCCGCTGGCCAGATTTCGGCATCCAGTATCGCCGTCCGTAGAGCTCGGTGTCACATACACTCTATCAAGTCTACTCGACGAGTTCAAAATGGTTCAAATGGCTCTGAGCACTATGTGACTTAACTTCGGAGGTCATCAGTCGCCTAGAACTTAGAACTAATTAAACCTAACTAACCTAAGGACATTGTAACACCATATCTCTAATACTCTACGGATTTCTTTTGCCTTTTGCTTTGGTTTAATGTTACATCGTTGAGCTTCTGTAAATGTGTTTGATTGAATAGATAACACAAAATTCTATACTCTTTCTTTGTTTAAAACTTTGATGTCGTGGCTCGATTCTATGCAATGTAGTATATCTGTCATTTAAATTCTTTGTCCCATTTGGAGGGAACAAAACTTACTATATATAATTGTAATTTCTGTGTGAATAATCTTTTGTAGAAATACCAATATGCGCAAATATTCTGTTTTATTTAATGCGTTTGGTTGCTGTTATGTAAACTGCTGATCCTCACTTAGGGTTCTTAATTATTCTGTATGTAAAAGTTGTTGTGGTTCCCCTCGGGAACGGAACTGTGTAGCGCGCGCAAAATGTGGTTGGCCTAGGTAGAAAAATTGGAACTGAGAGTCAGTCGGAGACGAGTTAACGAACTGTGCACTGCCATGTAAAAGTTGCATATTGTGCTGGTTTCGAGAGAGGTTTTTTCTGCGACTTTCCAATGTCTCGGATGGATGGATAAATAGCTGGAACGATTCTAGAATTAGTATTCATCATCGCCACCAAGAAGGGCCAGAGTCCAGCAATTCTATCTGCAAATCAGCCTACCAACTTGCAGTTGCCACCACATTGTGCAATCACTGTAAAGGAGTACTATAATAATGTACAGTGAAGGATCAGCTTATTGGATGTGTTAGAGTTCTCAAATATAAGGTAACTTATAACTGAATTTATGTACCTACCTTGATTTTTTCCCTATCACAACACCTCTCAGGTTCCTCTCCATTTGAACTGTGATTACCGAGTGTCCTAGTTTGTGAAAAAAAATGAAAGCCTCAGAACATTAAATAATGTTGGTTGATCTTTGGTAAGAATGAAGTGTTCAGATTTACTGTAGATTTAGTGGAATTGTGGGAGGTAGTAAATGTAGTCTTGTGAAAGCCTCCCAGTGATGGAAATAGTCTAATTTATAGTTTTGTGGAGTTTCAAAGTCACCTATTTGGTCATTTACTTGCAAGTAGAAGACTGTGGCTGTTTCTTTTATAAAGTTCATAAAACTGAGACTTATAAAGTTTTGCTTAGTTAATGATCATAGTGCTGTCTGTAGTAAATGTTAAAAGGTGATTCAGTTTCTTGTAAATTTGTCAACATAGTGTCTCACTGCAGCAAAAGTCGTGAATTGCATTTGTGGAAAGTTATATTGGCTTGCTAAGCACTTGTTCCTTTCGGGTATTGAAAATGCATATTATTAGTGTAATAAGACCCACAGGTTATCCTTTACCACTCTTTATGAAAACAATAATATCTTTATTCAAATGACAGTGAGAAGTAATCTGTTAGTGAATTCCAATTAACTTTCATTTTAAATAGTGCAGTATTTAAGTGAGAGAGACTCAACCTATTACCAGCTCATAATTTTGCAGTGAACAACATTTATAATTCTATGTCAACTAGGAAAGTGTTTGAAAATTAGTACTTAACCTGTGTCCAATTAATTATTCTGCAGTGAATATTAATAGTAATGTTATAAAGACCATTCAGTTTGAATAAGCCTTGAAAGTAATAGTGTGTTTCGGTATCTGTTATTTTTTGCAAATAGTTTGTGTTGCTCTAGTTGTTAGTTCCAACCTTAGCGTTAACATAGGCAGGTGTCAGAGTTAATTGCACTCGCGTGTGGTAAATTATAGGTTGTTCAAAGAAAATAGTTCAAATGGCTCTGAGCACTGTGGGACTTAACATCTATGGTCATCAGTCCCCTAGAACTTAGAACTTCTTAAACCTAACTAACCTAAGGACAGCACACAACACCCAGTCATCACGAGGCAGAGAAAATCCCTGACCCCGCCGGGAATCGAACCCGGGAACCCGGGCGCGGGAAGCGAGAGCGCTACCGCACGACCACGAGCTGCGGACAAATTATAGGTTGTGTTATCCGTTAAAGTTACCCATAGCTAATTCTTAAACAAGAATGTTAATCATTCTCTTGCCTAATTAGGCTGGCGACAGTTTTCTTTACTCTCTAAATAGTATAGCTAAGTAAAATATTATTTGTTACTGTTTAAATGCTTACGTAATTCTGACTTTCACTTCCGATAAGCCACTTCCATTAAGTACAATACGGTCAACATAACAAAATTCCTCTCAGAGGGTAACACTGCTCTGTTGCTTTATACCATAATTACTCTAACAAAATAATTCTGTTTTGCAAACTGCCTCCAGCTTCGAGGTTATGGTATATCAGTAGCGGACAGGAGTGTTATAAAATGACTCTCATCCATGCCCGAGGCAGGATTCGAACCTGCGACCGGGCCCTCGCCGAGTGTCCCGTTACATACGTATAACCCGTTCTGTCGCCATGCTGCAGTTCCCAGGTATCCAGAAGTGCCATTTCGGTAATCAAAGCACGCATTTCCATGCATGACACACAATGAGGTACTTGGACCTTTTGTTCGACGACATAATTAAAGTCGCCGCCTACTACATAATTATCATAGTGTCCAGCGAACAACGGTGCTATCTCTTCGGTGTAAATGGTCGCCCTTTCTCTTCGTTTAGTGGAGCCAGACGGCGCAATATAAATTGATGAAACGAACGCCATCGACAGTGATCGCTATTCCACGTGCCGACGGGAGAGACATTACTTCCTCAAATCCTATTCCTTCCCTGAAGAGGATCGCCACACCGCATCCACTCTCATCGTGCATTGAATAATGTGGTGTTGAAAATGGAACTGCTGTCGGCTATCGGCACCCCCGGCGTTCCTCACCACACCAAGTTGTTCAACATTCCCCAGCCCCTCTCGGCGTCTGGCCGGGACTATTCTCAAAACGTCGCGTTCGTATATTCATTCTGTTCCCGTTGGTCCATTTCTTGCACCCAGTGCCCCAGAATATTTCCAGAACTTGGCGATGGATGGTAGGCAACGTGATCACATCTCTGATCTTGGACAATTGTCATCTCCACTTCTGCCTTCCGGTCACCAGAAGGAGAATTCAAGTTATCGTCGCTGTGCAATTCCTGCACCGTCATCTCGGTATCTGTTGAATCCACTGGTCTCACGTCGATACTGTCGTTGTCGTCCACTGTCCCCTCGGGACTGTGGCTATCGTCAGCAGAAGTCAGTCGACGTTTCTTTCTTCTCTTCGGCGAACACTGTTTCCGTTGCTTTGCTTCCGCATCGGCTGTGGGGGTTGCGTATCCTCCGTCTTGGGCCTGGTCTATCACGCTCTCTGTGGCAGCACTGGCAGCCACCACGGTTGAGCCTGGAGCGGCCGTCAGCTGCATCTCTTGTGTGGTGTCCTGTGTCTGCTGTGGTGGAACCGGTGGTCGGAGTTACAGTCCGTTGGTGTCCATGTTCTCTATAGTGCGCAACTGCTGGTGCCCATCGGAAATCTTCCTCACTTCTCCTCTCAGGGCGTCCACAAAGGTCAACGGTAAAACAGTCATCTGTTGTGGCGCCTGAACGTCATCCCGGGGGATTTGCACTAGACGTCGCTGGAAGCATTCCGAGCGGACGTGACCTTCTTTCCCGGACCCCGAGCAAATGCGAGGTTGTCCATCATAGATTATAATCGCTCGACAACCTCCAATGTACAAATAAGAGGGGACGTGCTTCCGCAGTTCTATCCGTATTTATCTCACACCATTCAGGACGGGGTATGAGGTAAAACTCGTCCATTTTTCGGTCATATGTAATAGAACTGTACTGTATGGTCGAAAGGCGTCGGCCACAAGTTCAGACGGGACCTCAAACGGAAGTTCGAAGACCCGTATGGTGCGTATCCCCTTTCCCACGTGGTCAATCGTAACCGCAACAACATTCCCGTCGGCATGATAGAAACGATACCTGTTCGGTGATGTTGTAGAAGTCTTTCGCAAGCAGCCTCGTCAATAAGCTTGACATAGACGACGCTTGAAACGATCGATAAATGGATTCCCACCATTTCCTGTGGATCGATTTTTACCTCTTCTCTTAAAAAACGTTCAATTTCGTGTGCCTTTGGTCGTGTATAGTCGTTCGCAAAACTGAACTTCAAAGTCGTTTTTCTGTACGAGTGTGCCATCTCGTTCTAGACTCTCAACACCGAAACGCGAAGCTGCTTCGGCGTAAACAAACAGGCGCGCGCACCACAGTGCGGCCGGCGGGCAACACGGTCCGCACTGTGTCACTGCCGAAGGCAGACTGACCACTCAGCTTCCAGGGTCGGACTGCCGACAGATGTCAGATAGTACTAGGACGATTATCAGTCGAACGTAGAGGAAGAGGAAAAACTTTTATCAGAAAGAGTGGGGTGAATATCTGAGTAGTGGTGACTGTATTCTCCTTTAAGAATAACACAGCTCAGGACAGCACAGGAAACTTAGCCACACCCCGAACGATAAAGCGGAAACGCCAACACACCCAAAAGAGAAGGTGCGAAACAGTATTAGCGACAGAGACAGTGGGTATCATTCGTTCGTAGACATGCCCAAACCAAGGATAGTAACTGGTATAGCTCTCGAACAGTTAGTGAAAACATCAAGAGAAATGCAAAGGGAACAAAAGGAAGGATTTAAAGAAATTAAAGCAATTCTCAAGGAACAAAAGGAAGATATTAAAAAAAGGTGGAAGGACCAAAAGAAAATTAAAACATCAATAAAAGTAATCAAACCATAAATAATTCAGAAAATTGATAAAAACTGTAGAAACATGAGGAGAACACCACGAAGTGTTTAAAATATGGCAGGAAAAGACAGATGAGAAAATTTTTAAAGAAGGAAAACCGGAAATCAAGTAAAATCCGGAACAACAAATCTGAAGTGGTACTACAAGGAATAAATGAAGAAGAAACCAAGACCCAGATCACTGAGGTAAACGACGAATTCATTGTCGATGTGGGAGAGACAGTATAACGCCTCGATCAGTAAATCAACTACCAAATCTTGATCAACCAGCCTGTGGAAGATAGTAACAAACAAGTTACAGAAGTCAAGAGACCAGTAAAAATTGGGACAAAAAACACGACGGCTAATATGTTCTGTAACCTTCCCGCAGAAATTTTAAAAGACAGAAATAATAAATGGGAGCCAAACGTAACCTCCCTACAATTAAATTTGATGACAATAAAAATGTGAAATTCGCAATCTGACTCTGGTGTAAGCTCCCACAAAAAATATAATAAAAGATAATTCAGTGCTAATGAAACTTCAGTGACAATGACAATTCAATTAAACCGAAATATCGGTCTTTGGCCCTGTGCAAAAAATCAGAATTAATTTCTTACCTCACTGAAACTGCATGTCAAATTTCTGCTCTCATTGTTGGCCACGGCTTGGAGGAAATGCATTGCAAATAATATTTTTTTTTTGAAATTTAACAGAAACTTTTCTTTAAAGGAAATGGAAGGAGATCGTTGGTTCAATTAAAAGGTTCTTTTGTAAAAATTGCTTTGAAATCAAAATTATTATTGGGGCGATTATTGCACGAATTAGTTACAGTTAATTTACATTACTAGCTGAGCATTGCTGATTCGTTACCTTGTTTAAAAAATAATATACCTCGTCCTGAATCTTGACCAGAATGCCATGTCGACGCCCGCCGACTCCTCACACACAACTGCACTCGACTGCTACTACCGACATACTGTCCACTGACAGACTGCTCGCAACTGTACTGCACGACTAGTACTGACAGACTGCACTGCACGACGACTACAGACAGAGTACTGGACGCAACTGAACTGAGCTACTGCTACCGACAGAGTGCTGCTCGCAACTCTCGCGCGGTCAAGCGCAGACTAACCACAATAAAAGGCTCTCTGGTCAAAGATTTTATCATGCCTCACCATCGCTGTTACGTTACATACGTGTTTCATAACCCTCCACTGGGGGGGGGGGGGGGGGCAAAAATTTGGCAGCGATGGTGAGTCATTTGGACTTGCCAAGCGCGGCAAAATTTTTCTTTAACTAATGAACTTTTACAATTTACAAAATATTCAAATGTAGTACATAAATTAAATGTGGTGCACACGCACCGAGTACAAAATATATCAGACAAAGACAAAATGTGAGTACAAAACATCGTAGCAAATCAGAAAACTGTATATACAAATTATTTGACAGATAACAGAGTGCACACCCACTGAAAAAATTCTTTAGCATTTTCAGAACAAATAAACAGAATGGCAAAAAATCATGTTGACAAGTGACATGAGTGCACATGCACTGCAGTTGAGAACATATCAGCAAATGACGAAATGTATATACAATGAGTAACAATTGATATAAGTGCATACGCACTGAAGAATTGAACATACAGAATGAGTACAAATCATATTGAAAAATGAGAAAAGTGCACAGGCACTGAAGTTCAGTAGAAAGCATATTAACACATAACATAAGTGCACATCCACCGTAGTTCAGAACATATCATCAAAATAAAAATGTATATACAATATAAAAGACAAGAGTGCACATATACTGTACTTCAGAACAAATCGAAAAAATGTCTTTAGCATTTTCACAACAAATAAACATAATGGCAAAAAATCATGTCGACAAGTGCCATAAGTGTACTCGCACTGGAGTTTAGCGAATCGAAAAAAAAAAGTATAACCCATGAACATAAATGATGTAAGCAAAAAATGATTTTCATTATTAGGAAAGGATTGCATCATGGTTGTAGCACTTTAGATTGCACACAGCTGTTCTGAAAGACCATATCTTTCCACAGAAGTACAACACCAAGTGACACAATTTGAAGTTCTTTTCCCATCAGAATTTATCAGCGTAGCCAAGACACTGAACTGTCGTAGTAATGTTCCATGTTTTCATTTTGGCAGTACACTAGGTACACCAAACAGTGCGACCATAATAACGTCTTCATCGCTCATGGTGGTGGACAGCATGTCGTGTCAACACCACGCTCTTACAAGGCACACCAACTTAGAATTAGTGCAAAAACCAAATATAGTGCTCCATGATCAGGAGGATGGACAGGACAAATGGATATTGCAGTAATTCAGGGTAGTTAGCTCATAAGGTGAAGGACATTAAGTCACATAATATTGAGAATTACAGTAGTAGTTTGCCTCATTCATAGCCTAGTTATTGAACATTTCTGTACCATGTATTTAGTATTACAGAATAATGTTCATAAAATTAAATTATTGGCATCATGGGTAATCGTATTACAATAAACAGTGGCTGTCCTTGGCCAGTTAACAAGCATATTTAGTATGACAGAATAATGTCCATCAGACGTTTTACTTGAAAAGGAGAGTCAATAATTGGCCTAGCATTAACATAATACATTGAGTGATACAAATTATTGGCACTCATTGGCCATGCATGAAAAGTCAACATTGAAAACAAGAGCTAATTAATGGCATAACTAATAATATAATTCATTTAGTGACATTATAGAACATGAAAAATCATCATTGAAAACAGGAACTAATTAATGGCATAACTAATAACATAATTCATTTAGTGTCATTAATTATTGGCACTCAGTGGCCAGTAATAGAACATGAAAAATCATCATTGAAAACAGGAGCTAATTAATGGCATAATTAATAACATAATTCATTTAGTGACATTAATTATTGGCACTCAGTGGCCAGTTACAGAACATGAAAAGTCATAATTGAAAACAGGAGCTAATTAATGGCATAATTAACAACATAATTCATTTGGTGTCATTAATTATTGGCACTCAGAGGCCAGTTATAGAACATGAAAAATCATTGAAAACAGGAGCAATTAATGGCATAATTAATAACGTAATTCATTTAGTGACATTAATTATTGGCACTCAGTGGCCAGCAAGTATTGAATAGAATAAAACATTGTTCATCATTCAGTATTATTCAGATCATTAAGAAGTCATTATTAAAAATCAGCTAATTACAATCATAGCATTAATAATCATGGGCATTATAAGTAGTCTCATTACAATAAACAGTGGCAGTTATTAGCCGTTTACAAAGCATTATTTTATATATATATATATATTTTTTTTGTATCATTAAGAAGTCATTACTGAAGTGACATACTATTCAGAGCTGATCAGTATTATTCAGAATTATCATAAACTAGTGAAGTTATGTGGGACTGGTAATACATTTTTTGTCAGCAATGCATTGCGTTGGGATCAATAATTAATTGCTGAGGCATAACACTATTTGCTTTTGACCTATTGCTGCAAATGAGGATAGGTAATGTCATTCGTCATGAGTCAGCTGTAGCAAGGTTATGTAACAAGGCAGTATATGTGATCAATTTTATAAATGATAGACACAAATGGGTAAAAAAATAAAAATGCAGGTACTAGAACAGGTATAATAAGTAACAGGTTTAGTAAGTATCATGAAAAGCTTCTCCTGGAAAGAAATACAAAATGGATTATTGACCTGAAAGAAGAAACACATACTATGCTGAAAAGTAGTGAACTTCGAATTAACCGGTAGTGAAATGTGTATAAAAATGTGTTCCATAGCTGTCCTTTCCAAAACTTTCCGTCATCCTACTATGCAATATAACACCTGCTGTCAAAGCAAACTGCAACAAATACTTAAATAACTACATAGCATAAATACATAACTTCAACATTATCCTCATCTGTAAAGAAAAAACTTCATTATCAATCACTTCATTGTCCATATTATCATAACTTCATTATTATCATCACCTATAAAGAAAAACTTCATTATTCATAACAGCATATTCTTCATCATTATTCATCAGCATTCATTATCATCTGCAAAAAAAAATCACTTCATTACTCACTACACAACTATTCCTTATCTCTAGCACATTTCATCACTAAAACTAAGATGTGTAGTTCTGTCTGACAGCCTGCATCAATCACCTTGTATTCTGAAAGAAAAAATTAGTTAAGACTGCTATTCTACGATGAGTATAGTATATTCTTGTTAATGCTTGTTAATCCTGATCCATTTACTCTTCCTCATAAAGTTATTGCATCTTCTTTCGTTTATTCCGTAGGTGAAATACCCATTTCTGTTGAATTTATTTCTTACACGCATCATTTCTTTCTGAAATTGATGAACAGAGATTAATGTCTTACATTTAAATCATATACCCACTAAATAATGACTGGTTTGTGGTGACATAATTAACCATACAGCATAACATGACAGAAAACGTAATATGTCAAAGACATTGACAGTGTTCAGATGCAAAAATGTACACAGAATAATACAATGCAGCAACAAAAGGAAAAATGTAAAACAGTCACTATGTTGAGATATCATAGGGCAAAAAAAAAAAAAATGTCAAAGTCAACTGGTGTGTGTTATATCTTAACTATTTCATAGTGCATACAAACAAAACTGGTATAGAATCATACACACAAAAAAAATGGAAAATGTGCACGGTCTGATGTGTAACGACAAGAAAAGCGACCTGCTAACATTACCTTGTCGGGCACTTGCCAAGAAAAAATACGATAATCATCAGTAATTAGTCATGTGAATATAATTGTATAAGTGGTCATAAAAAAATTAGTAAATGGCATCATAGTGTGTCGAATCATAAAGTGTCTTCATTCAATAAAGGGTTTAATATTTGACCAATGGTGGTTGCCTTTCGATTTTCTGGTTCTCAAAGTTTCGACGTGTACAACATTGGGGTGAGGGATGCTGCGAATCCGATATGGACCTGCGTATAGAAGTTCAAATTTACTGCACTTACCTTTTAATTTGTTGGATAAATAATGTGTACGTACTAATATCTTCTGTCCAACGTGAAAGTCGCGGCGTGTACAAACCTGTTTTTGCTGTCTTCTCCGGCGCTCTGCGGCACGTTTGATGTTGTTCAGCGCAATGTCAATTATTTCGTGGTGTCTTAGTCGACGACAGGTAGCGAAGTTTACTAATTCTTTAATTTTGTTGGGTGGTTCAACGTTTTTCAGTATAACAGACGGAGATAGCATAGTGGATTCATTTGGAATGGAATTAATTACATCTTGGAATGAGAATATGTGTGTGTCCCAATTAATATGTCTTTTGTGGCAGTATATTCGGCACAGCTTACCAATTTCTTTCATTAACCGTTCGCAAGGGTTCGAAGAAGCATGGTACTTGGATATATAAATCGGAGAAATGTTTCAAGCTCGTAACATGCGTGTCCATATGCCAGAACGAAATTGAGATCCATTGTCAGAAATTACTTTCATCACATGCCCTACATGAAATAGAAAATGTTTTACAAATGCTTTCGAAACAGTTTTAGCAGTAGCTTTGCGTAACGGAGTGAAAGTAACAAATTTTGAAGTGAGTTCAACAGCGACAAAGATGTAGCAAAAACCTCTGTTAGTTCTCGGAATCGGACCAAAAATGTCTACAGCGGCCATATGTTTTAATTTAACAGGTACAATGGGATATAAAGGAGGAATATGTGAAGTGGTGTCTGATTTAGCTTTCTGGCAAATTTTACAAGACGCTAAAACTCGTCGTATACGTTTCTCCATGTTGGTAAAATAACAGTTCTGTCTCAGTATAAGAAAACATTTTCGTGCTCCGTAATGTGCGTAACTTAAATGAGTGTACCAGATTAATTTGTTAACCAGTTCGTCAGGAATGGTTAATAACCAATTGTTGTTGTCAGGATGAGAGCGGCGAAACAGAATGTCATTGCGTACAGTGTAATGGTTTCTAATCGTAACATTATTCTTATCTTGCCAAAGGTGTTTAATTTCTTTCCACACGTTGTCTTTATTTTGTTCTTTTGCTATGTCCTGTAATGACGATGAAATAAAATTCTCAAATGCTACTTGTTGAATGTACATGACACTGAAATTTGCTTTGCAGAAGTTGGTTGCTACGTCTTGCTGATTGTTGCTCAGAGAACGCGATAGTGCGTCTGCTATAACATTTTGTGTGCCGGGAATGTGAACTATTGTAAAATTAAATTCCTGTAAATAAAGTTTCCATCTGCTTAATCTGTCGTGAGTGAATTTAGCCGAAAGTAAAAATTGTATTGCTCTGTGGTCTGTGTAAACGGTGGTATGTCTGCCATAAAGAAAGTGCCGAAATCTCGTAAAAGCCCATACAACACATAGTGTTTCCAATTCTGTAACGGAATAATTTCTTTCAGCAGGTGACAAAATGCGAGTTGCAAATGCGATGTTTTTAATTACTGTAGAGCCATCTTCTTCAATTTCCTGAAAAATATGTACGCCTAAACCCGTGTTAGAACTGTCGGTGGCAATGGAAAAATTTCTGGTAAGATCTGGGTGCGATAAAAGTGGAGCATCCAACAAAGCATTTTTCAGGTTCACGAATTCAGAATGTGTTTGCTTATCCCATGACCAAATAGTGTTTTTACCTGTTAATTGGCATAACCTGGGTGTGTCTAAAGCAGAATGATAAATAAATTTACGAAAAAAGTTAATTAAGCCCAAAAAACTGCGTAATTGTTTTTGCGTTGTAGGAATAGTAATGTCACGTAGAGCTTGAAGTTTTTCCGGATCAGGTGCAATACCTTCTGCTGAAATTACGTGTCCAAGAAATTTTATAGATGTTTTACCAAAATGCGATTTACTGAGATTAACTGTGAGTCCTTGTGCACGAGAAGTTTGCAACAGATGTTCAAGAATCATATTGTGTTCAGACCAGTTAGCTTCTGCGATAAGAATGTCGTCTACGTACGTCGTAATTCTGTCCTTAAGTTCTGTCGGAAGTATAGTGTTCAAACCGCGAATATAAGCTGCAGAAGAAATAGTTAAGCCGAACGGTAATTTACAAAATTGATAACAGTCGCCAAAACAGAGAAAAGCTGTATATTTTCTGCAATTCGGATGAAGTTGAATTTGCCAAAATCCCGATTTCAAATCTAATGTAGAATAAATAGCTGTACCGTGAAATTTCTGTAAAAGTTCCTCTACAGTCTGTGGTCGATCTGTTTCATTAATAATAATGTCATTAATGTGACGTGAATGAAGTACAAGGCGAAGTGAGCCATCTTTTTTCTTAACAATATGCAGCGGGTTTATGTACGGACTAACTGCTGGTTCAATAATTCCTTGGTCAAGCATATCCTGCAATTCCTTTTTAACCTGTTCTCTGTGGATATATGGAATGGGATAATGCTTTGCTTTAAATGTGTCGTGCTGTTTGACTTGAAATTCATACATAAAACCGGACATAGTACCAGGAATGTTGTCAAAAACTGGAGCTTGCTGTAAAAGAATTTTGTGTAACTGCATGCGTTCGTCGTCTGTATTTACACTGCTTTGTTTAACTTTATCAGAAATCATTTGCATTACGTCTGGAGTATTATAGTTATGTACGTACGTATCTGTGAACAATGTGGGATTACAGTCTATGTTACGTGTTGCGGAAATGACCTCTGTGCGGTTAATTGTTTGTTCTTCCGCAGATAAAGAGTGCTGAAATTCTAAAGCAAGTTGTACATTTTCATCCTTTAACATTAAATAAGAATTCTGAAAATCAATAACTGCGTCGTGTTGTACCAAAAAATTCGTACCTAAAATAACGTCTGTTGTCAATAAAGGAACAATCCAAAAATTAGAGTGAAAAGTATGACCTCCAATACAAAATGATAAATGCGTCTGTAATTTAACGTCTACCCCTTTACTCGATACTGCTCCTTTTACTTTCGTCTTGCCTAAAGGTAATGTGGGATAAGTATTCGCTTTGTTGCACTCGTTGAAAATTTCTTCATTTATTACTGACATAGGTGATCCGGAATCGATTACTGCTGAAAATTTCGATGAACCAATTTTAATTTCGATAACTGGATGTGAAATAGTTTTCTGAACAAATGGTCTTTCCTGCAAGAGAGTGTCTCTGATATCGTCAAAAGTAATTACATTTTCGTGAATAACATTCTGTGTGTCTAAAGTATTACTTGTATTATTGGAAGATGCGACCTGTACAGTATCTAGTCAGATTCTATCTGACGTGTTATTATTATTAGGAGGATTCTGTGGCATTTCTACTATTTGAACTGTTCTATTACTTCTTCCAGACGTATTACGCTCTGGATGATACCTACTGTCGGGTTCATTCATGAGAATATGTTCTTGTTGATTACTTTGTTGCTGGTAAGACCGACTGTTATTAAACGTATGTTGGTAATTATGCTCATTGTTTTTACGTCTGTCGTGAAAGTCATTCCTATACGGTGCATTGCGATAGGAATTGAAATACTGTCTTCTCTGTACGTAGTTGTTTCCTTGCTGCCGTGCGTTACTATTTGTCGGATCTTGGACTATACGTGCACGCGGTGGAACATTAAAGCCTGGTTGACCTTGTACATTACATTGTTGGTTATGTATTCCAACCGGCTGACTTTCATGCTGTTGTGGTGGAAAACGTCTATTGTTACCAAAATGTGTTTCCTGTTGCTGAAAATTTTGACGATATTGATAATCTGAATTTTGTCTGTGATTTAAGTTCTGGTAGTTGTCGTTCCTAAAGCGTCTGTTACTTTTTCTATTGAAATTACGTCCCTGATCATAATTACTGGAAGTTTGTTGACTTTGGTTATTATACGAAAAGTTTTTGTTTACAAAAGAATAATCAGATTGCTGTACTTCCAAGAGCTGTAAAAGATCTCTGAATGCTGAAATATTTTCCTTTTGCTGCCCCGTTAGAAGTGACACTCGTAATGACCGTGGCAATTTGGAAATGCATAATTGTATAAGTGCAGATTCACTGTACGGTTCACTTAGGTACTGGTTTTGTTGGACCATATGCTCAAAAAATTGCGTCACACTGGGGAAATTGGAGTTCTCATAATTCGGTAAGCTAATTAGTTGATCTTTAATTCCACGCTGTGTCGTCTTCGACCAGTACGCTGATAGAAAAGCATTCTGAAACTCTTCTACCGAATAGAACTGTCTCGCGATCGGTCTCATACGAGTTGCCGGTTCGCCTTCCAAAAAACTGCAAATAAATTCAAGTTTATGTGTTACAGGCCAAGTCGGTGGAAAAGCAAAGCTAAACTGTTGTATCCAATCCAGTGGGTGAATCTGTGTTCTGTCGTTTTTAAACACTTTAAACTTTCTCACTGACAGAAAATGTTTGTAATCAAAATTATCGTCTCTGAGTGATGGGACAGGTTCAGGATTGTAAGAGAATCTATTGAACTGTGGTTGTTCGGAATCTAAGTCCCGTACTCTCTGTAGATTACCCAAATTATACGCGTTGCGCGAGTCTGACAGATGTTCGCAAAGTGGCGTCTGCTGTGATGTGTTATTAACTGAAATACTTTTCATCTCTGTTACTTCTTGTCGTAAACTCGACAATTTTCTACGCAACATGTTATTAGACGAAACGATCTCATTAATTGTCTGCTGTAAATTTTGAAATTCAGGTGTTTGGTTAAATGAAATCGGTGCAGTATCGTCTGATTTGTTGTCATTACCACTTTCTATAACGTCAATACGACTGGCCAATTCATCATATTTTTCAGTCAGTATTTTTGCCTGATCATCGGTTTTAGAATCGGACGCATTAATCTGTTTTTGCAACTTACGTGTAGTTTCGCTCAGTTTTTTAACATCAGCTTTGATGACATCGCAATCCTGTGTTAGTTCTAATTGTTCGAATCTGTCTGTCACTGTTTGAATATTTACTGTGTGTGTATCTGTTTTTGATTTAAGATCAGAAATTTCATCACGTAATTCTGTGTTCGACTGTTTGATGGAATTAATTTCGTCGGACACTGTAGCAATATTATTGTCTACATACGTTTTTGCCTTCGCAAACATTTTACGTTTGTCTTCCTGTCTCTGTGCTGTGATTGTTTCCATTACTTGTCGTTTCACTTTGTTTTGATCCTGAATAAATTTACGGGAACGCGTATCACTGTTTTGTATATGGTGATTCAGACGTTCGTTAATTTGAGACTTCTGCTGTTCGAATTTCGCGTCTATCTTTGCGTCCATTGTGCGCGAAAGTTCTACCGTCATTGCTTTAAACTCGTCCCGTAATTGTGTAGCTTTTTCAGAGCATTGTTTAGCGACTCCGCTAATTTCGTCTCTGAGTGTTTCTGTTGTAGCTGTTTGCATTTCCCTTAATTCCTGAGCAACAGACCTAATTTCTTCGCTACTTTTTTTTTGAACAAGCCTCAATTTCCACGTGCAACTGTTCCTTAGTGTCATCGCACTGCGCGGCAACGACTCTAATTTGTTCACTAAGCTGTCTGGAATTGTTGTCTAATTTTTCATTTAGGTATTGTTTGAGTTTTTCGTTACCTTGTTTGTTATCTACACTCTGTTGTTTGACCTGTTCATTAAGTTGTTTGAGATCTTCACTACTGTTGTCTTGTTTTTCAATAATTTGGTGAACTCGTTGCAGCAATAGT
Organism: Schistocerca piceifrons; assembly: GCF_021461385.2. Taxonomy (NCBI): domain Eukaryota; kingdom Metazoa; phylum Arthropoda; class Insecta; order Orthoptera; family Acrididae; genus Schistocerca; species Schistocerca piceifrons. Next base: position 543,505,665 of record NC_060144.1, read on the forward strand.
GTCATAATTTGATCCGAACCAAAATTAGCATTTCTATTCTCAGTGCTGTTTAATGGTGTACCTGCAATTGTCGCGCTTTGTGTGACCATTTGGTCATTCTGCAATTTACAAAAAGGATTATCAGTGGGATGTACACTGTCAGACACTATTTCGGAATTAAATAAATCCGTCGTACTTTGTGTATCCTGTTGATTTTCATTAGACAAATTTGTGTGTTCATCACGTAAATTTAGTAAACCGGTTGTGTTAGGCTGGGCAGCGCTCATTACAATAGAGCGTCCCGCGTCATCGATTGTCGTCAAATCAACAGAGGACATAACCGAGTTCGTTTGTTCATCATTAAGACAAAAGTCATCATTAGTGGTTGGAACGCATTGATTGTCAGTGAACGCAGGATTGTCATCATTACATTGCGTGTCACAAGTCCTATCGGTAAAGTTGTTTGAGTCGGTAATTTCATTCATAATACCTCGCGATACACTATTCACAGTCTTTCGCGGCATTTTTACAATAGTCACAATTATTCACAACATAAACAAGCACAATGCAAAAGCAACACACAAATACAACAGAGCAACGAATTGCCGTTGACCTGTAGAAAGAAAGTCACAATATTAGTAAAAGCGTTGCGCCAAATCCTAATTATATCTAAGCAAATAAGAGCAGATATCTGACTGTTTTTCAAAAGATTCTCAATGAAATACGATCCTGGACTGGGTGTCGCCAAGTGTAACCTTTCCACCGTAATTTTAAAAGATATTATTTTAATAGAAATGGGAGCCAAACGTAACCTCCCTGCATGAAATGTACTGACTATGACAATTAAATGTTTGAATCTCAATCTGACTTAAGATGTAAGCTCTGACGAAAATAATGAAAAACAATTCAGTGATAATAAAACTTCAGTGACAATGACAATTCAATTAAACCGAAATATCGGTCTTTGGCCCTGTGCAAAAAATCAGAATTAATTTCTTACCTCATTGAAACTGCATGTCAAATTTCTGCTCTCATTGTTGGCCACGGTTTGGAGGAAATGCATAGCAAATAATATTTTTTTTTAAAATTTAACTGAAACTTTTCTTTAAAGGAAATGGAAGGAGATCGTTGGTTCAATTAAAAGGTTCTTTTGTAAAAATTGCTTTGAAATCAAAATTATTATTGGGGCGATTATTGCACAAATTAGTTACAGTTAATTTACATTACTAGCTGAGCATTGCTGATTCGTTACCTTGTTTAAAAAATAATATACCTCGTCCTGAATCTTGACCAGAATGCCATGTCGACGCCCGCCGACTCCTCACACACAACTGCACTCGACTGCTACTACCGACATACTGTCCACTGACAGACTGCTCGCAACTGTACTGCACGACTACTACTGACAGACTGCACTGCACGACGACTACAGAGTACTGGACGCAACTGAACTGAGCTACTGCTACCGACAGAGTGCTGCTCGCAACTCTCGCGCGGTCAAGCGCAGACTAACCACGATAAAAGGCTCTCTGGTCAAAGATTTTATCATGCCTCACCATCGCTGTTACGTTACATACGTGTTTCAGTTCTTAACACAAAACATGAGTGAACACTGAATACAAAGTATCTTAACTATGAACAGAAGATTACGAGCTACGATTTACGAAAGTTAAGGCAGATATATGCCTCGTGAGGAATTACATGAACAGACCACCTATTTCCAAGACGGAATCTGTGACAAAACTAAACAAAAATGCATTGTGTCTTGATTCTGGATATCAAATATGGGTAGAGCATATGAATGCTACTTGTGCCTACAGAAAAACAGAGGAAGAAGAACAAGCAATAAGGATACTGATTGAACATGAAGTGTGCATTATGACCGAATGCAAAATCAGTGATTACCAAGTGGACAAAGGAGAAGAACTGATGGTCCAAAAAAGGATCTTTGCACAGAAGAAGCGCATGAAAATGTCACCGAAGACACAAACCGATGTATTCGACAGAGGTGGACGAAAGAAAAAGATCGCAGTGAGCGCGAACATAGGTACTAAGGATGGTGGCCGAGAAGTGGGACAGAAGCGGCATAGAACGATAACGCAAGAAACATTAAGGGATCTGAGGACTTTCCCGACCTCAAACGTGCATGGAATGACCTTGAAGAACTGAGGAAGCAAAGAGAAGCATTTACGAAATAAAAGCAGTAAAATTTTCAAAAAAGAAGGCCTGTTAGGAGAGGATATTATACTGAAAGGTAAGGCAGGTATCACCTCTATAATTGAGGTTAAAATACGTGAGTGCGTTACTAAATCATTAGTAGACTCAGGAAGCCAGTTGTGTGTGACAGTGAAAAACTTGTATAACGAGTTACAGAAGTCAGGAGATGATTTACCGAGTTACCCAGTCAGGAGATGTAGGCGAATACGGGAAACAATTAACTGTTAAGTATTTCTGCAAGTTGAAGTAGAGGGAGAATCATATCCAACAGACACTGCAGTGATGCCTAATTTGCAAGAGGAAGTAATTATTGGCTTTGACTAGTTGACGCGGCACAATTCATAGATAGATTATGGGAGAAATGAAATGAGGCTATACAACAGAAAAAAGGAGAAAAAAGAAAAAGTTAATGACATAACGACATGTGGCGTCTTTCTAGTATGCCCGAACTATAGAATAATACGCAGTTGTTCAGAATAACTTTTATTACTTTCATACTCAAAAACACAACGATAAACATAAAGAACTCTGAGTCACTGTGCCAACAGCGGCAAAGATTAGACTCTAATACGTCAGCGATACGATCGCGCTAAACTCATGTGGCAAAGAATGTCAAAGTGTTGCCACATCAGCCCCCCTTTTTTAAAAACCGGTTGCTCCAAGTATTTCAGGGAATTTACACTTCACTTGTCTACATCTACATCTACATTTATACTCCGCAAGCCACCCAACGGTGTGTGTCGGAGGGCACTTTTCGTGCCACTGTCATTACCTCCCTTTCCTGTTCCAATCGCGTATGGTTCGCGGGAAGAACGGCTGCCGGAAAGCCTCCGTGCGCGCTCGAATCCCCATAATTTTACATTCGTATAAGTAGGGGGAAGCAATATATTCGATATCTCATTCAGAAACGCATCCTCTCGAAACCTGGACAGCAAGCTACACCGCGATGCAGAGCGCCTCTCCTGCAGAGTCTGCCACTTGAGTTTGCTAAACATCTCCGTAACGCTATCACGGTTACCAAATAACCCTGTGAGGAAACGCGCCGCTCTTCTTTGGATCTTCTCTACCTACTCTATCAACCCGACCTGGTACGGATCCTTCACTTATGAGCAATACTTAAGTACAGATCGAACGAGTGTTTTTACAAAACCTCCTTTGTTGATGGACTACATTTTCTAAGGACTCGCCCAATGAATCTCAACCTGTGACCCGCCTTACCAACAATTACTTTTATATGATCATTCCACTTCAAATCGTTCCGTACCCATACTCCCAGATATTTTACAGAAGTAACTGCTATCAGTGTTTGTTCCAGTATCATATAATCATATAATAAAGGATCCTTCTTTCTATGTATTCACAATACATTACATTTGGCTATGTTAAAGGTCAGTTGCCACTCCCTGCACCAAGTGCCTATCCGCTGCAGATCTTCCTGCATTTCGCTGCAATTTTCTAATGCTGTAACTTCTCTGTATACTAAAGCATCATCTGCGAAAGCCGCATGGATCTTCCGACACTATCTACTTGGTCATTTATATATGTATATTGTGAAAAGCAATGGTCTCATAATACTCCACTGTGGCACGCCAGAGGTTACTTTAACGTCTGTAGACGTCTTTCCATTGAGAACAACATGCTGTGTTCTGTTTGCTAAAAACTCTTCAATCCAGCCACACAGCTGGTCAAATATTCCGTAGGCTCTTACTTTGTTTATCAGGTGACAGTGGGGAACTGTATCGAGCGACTTCCGGAAGTCAAGGAAAATGGCATCTACCTGGGAGCCTGTATCTAATATTTTCTGGGTCTCATGAACAAATAAAGCGAACTTTTGCGGGTCTACATGCTCTTGTAACCACTGTTGGAACCCGATCCTGTTCTTCCTGTCCCTCTGTGTGTGTTTCTGGGGTTTCGTCCATGTTCTCTGGCATCACCATGATGGGTTCCTCGTTGGGTGATCTTGACACCATGGGCTGAGTGCTGGGAGTGTCCGCGTCGATGTACGCGGGTTTGAGGCGCTCAATGGACTCTGTTTCTTGAGTGCCGTTCTTCTCGATTCTGAGCAAATGTTCACCTCTCGGTATTACTCGGTAAGGACCACGGTATGGAGAAACGAGTGGTGGGCGTACTGTACCGTCTCTGAGCCACGCATGAGATGTTTGCGTCACGTTTTTATGCACAAACACCGTTCGTTCCCCATACCTGACAGGGTTGGTAGGCTGGAGTTCTCGCATTCTGCTGCTAAGTTGTTGTACAAACTGCGTGTAAAGGTCTGAAGTGGCCAATCGAGAGGATTGTGGTGGGATTAATTCCCCTGGGACTCTCAACTATTCGACATAAACTAACTGCGCGGGCGAGCACTGTAAATCTTCTTTCACGATTGTTCGTAATCCGAGGAGGACCAGAGGCAGTGCTTCGGGCCAGTCAGACATACTACACCTTAGAGCAGTTTTGAGAGCGCGGTGAAACCGCTCCACCATGTCGTTGCTAGCTGGATGATAACTAGTTGTACGAAAATTGATGCAGCCGCATACCCGCAAAAGTTCCTTAAAAAGCTGGCTCTCGAATTGTCTGCCCCGATCCGTGGTAATGTCGTGTGGTACACCGAACCAAGAGAACCAGGAGCATATCAATGCTTTTGCTAATAACTCGCCTTAGATGTCTCTCATGATGTAGGCCTCTGGCCATCTAGTGAAACGGTCGATGAGCGTAAGGAAATACTGGTGTCTGCCTTCTTTGATAATGTCGTTAAAGGTACCTACATCTGTTTGTACGGTGATGATGGCGCAGATGTTGTCTGGCAATTTATGTAGCCACAGTACCCGAAAACACTGTTCTGGCAGCAAGTCAGGGCCCACCAATGTGCGTAATGACCTGAGGACTTGCGACGCAAGCTTGTGCTCCACGTATTGTTCAGTGAAGGTTTTTTGAAGACGTAATTCTTTCGGTATAGTGTAGTGTTGTATTAGAGCCTCTTTTAACCCTGCGTAACTGCGTTGTGACACGGTATCTTACACTTCTTCTATCACTTCCAAGTCTAGACATGAAACCAGAATGTTGAACTTATCAGTATCACAGGCTACCTTGCACTGTTGAAATATACATTCCGCCTGTGTGAACCACAGCTGTGGCCTCGTTGTCCAGAAAGCAGGGAGTTTGACATTTCCTTGGCCTATAGGCGTACTTCTATGTTCTCCTGTGGATGAGCTTGCGCCAGGCGACGTATTTTGTTCCTCCTCGAAACCGTTTTCCGCTGCTGTTGTCGGTGTAGTCATTATTCCGACTTGGTGTGTATGCTGCTGCGTCTTCTTCGCGGGGTCACCACTGTGGCGACATTCTAGTATGCCCAAACTATAGAATAGTACGGAGTTGTTCAGAATAACTTTTATTACTTTCACACTCAAAAACACAACGATAAACATAAACAACTCTAAGTCACTATGCCAACAGCTGAAAAGATTATACTCTAGTACGTCAGCGATACGATCGCGCTAAACTCACGTGGCAAATAATGTCAAAGTGTTGCCACAGAGAGTTAATAGAATACAAGGTTCTTCCCACATATATGATAGCTTGTGAAGAGGCAGTACAGGAGGAAAATTTAGTTCCTGACCAAAATCTTATACATCCGAATAGTGCGCAAGAAGGAAGAGCTTAAATGGGAAAAAATTAAAAGAAAAATAAATGTGATTTCTAATACACGACGTGTAGCAGCTGTACTGCTAAGATTCAGGAGATTTTTTGGAAAAAGTCCGGGAATAACAAAAAGCCTTCCACATCACTTAAAATAAAGCCTCCTAAACCATATTTTAAGCAGCGTTCCGCTGACAACAAAAGAAGCAACAGAAACTTAATCTCCAAAAATGCTAAATTCGGGAGTAATAGACGGGCCTCGTGGCCTAGGCGTGTCGTCTTTGATTATTAATCAAAGCGCCTTCTGTCCCGTGTTTGAATCCTGCCAATTTGAATTTTAAATAAAAGTTATAAGCAATGGGGCTGAACACTTCCGAGACAGGAAATCACTGTCGTTCTGCCAACGGCCTTGTCAAAGAGTGCAGAGGAGTGGAGAGGGGTTCAAGCCACTGTCTTGCCATTCGGGTAGAAAACGACTCCTAAAAGTCGAAAGAATAAGCAATGATCAATGGCATGAGGATACGGAAGGCAATGGAAGCCACTGCATTTAAGACACATAGTGTTTCCACGGGACATGAAGACTGTAATTGAAAAAGTGTCTTGATGATATCTTCATTTGAAAAACTTCTTGACTAGTACCTCATTCGGATTTCTGGGAGAGGACTGCTAAGGAGGAGGTGACCATGAGGAAACGAGTGAATAATCCACAAAAGTAAAACGTTCTGCGATCTGGGGCGTGGAGTGTCAGAAGCTTTAACGTGTTAATGAAGTGATAAAATCCGAAAAGGGAAATGTTAAGGTTCAATATAGATACAGTAAGCGGAGTGAAATAGAAGGAAGACAAGGATTTCTGATCCGATGAGTATAGGGTATTATCAACATCAGTAGAAAATTATTTTACGGTAGTAGGATCTGTTATGAATAGGAAGGTAGGGCAGAGAGTGAGTTGCTGTGAGCACTTCAGCAGTAGGGTTGTTCTCATCAGAATCGACAGCAAACCAACACCGACAACAGTTGTTCAGGTATACATATTAACATCGCAAGCGGAAGATGAAGAAACAGAGGAGGTGTAGGGGGCTATTCAACTTATAATTCAAATAAAAATCTAATTGTCATGTGGGTTGGAATGTGGTTGTAGGAAAGGGAATAGAGCTAAGGGTTATCGGGGGAAGTGAGATTCGTAATAAATGAGAGAGGAGCAAGACTGATTGAGTTCTGCAATTTTCAGCTAGTGACAGAGAATACTCCGTTCTAGATTCACAAGAGGAGGAGGTATAGTTGGAGAAGTCCGGAAGATATGGGAAGATTTCAGTCATATTACACAGATTACATCATGGTCGAGCTCTGATTCCAATTCAGACATAGAGTTGTAAGGTATACCAAGGAGGAGATAGAGAGTCAGGTCACAGTTTAGTAGTGATGAAGAGTAAGGCTGAAGTTTAAGAGACTGCTCAGGAATACTCAATGTAGAAAGGATACAGAAATACTAAGGAATGAAGAGATACGCTTGAAGTTCTCTCCTATGCTAAACCATTTCAGAGAGACACTTGCAACCTAAGTCCTCAGTTATTTGCTGGATATATTCGAGTCTCTGTCTTCCTCTACAGTTCTCCACAATACCCTCTAGTACTATGGCAGTTATTCCCTGATGTGTTAACAGATTTCCTAATATTCTGTCCCTTCTTATTGTCAGTGTTTTCCACATATTTCTTTCCTTTTCGATTCTGTGTAGAAACTCCTCATTCCTTATGTTAACAGTCCACCTCATTTTCAACATTTGTCTGTAGTACCACATCTCAAATGCTTCGAATCTCTTCTGTTCCTCTTTTCCTACAGTCCATGTTTCACTACCTAACAATACTATGCTCCAAACGTACATTCTTAGAAACTTCTTGCTATGTTTGATACCAGTAGACTTCTCCTGGCCAGGAATGCCCTTTTGGCCAGTGCTAATCTGCTTTTGATGTCCTCCTTGCTTTGTCTGTCTTCGGTTATATTGTTGCCTAGGTAGTAGAACTCTTTAACTTCATCTAATTCGTGACCATTAGTCCTGACGTTTAGTTACTCGTTGTTCTCATTTCTCTTACTTCTAATTACTTTCGTCTTTCTTCTATTTACTCTCAGTCCACCTTCTGTACTCATTAGACTGTTCAGTCCATTCAGCAGATCATATAATTCTCTTTTACTGTCACTGAGGATAGCAAAGCCTTCAGCGAATCGTATCATTGATATCCTTTCGCCTGGACTTTTAGTTTTACTCTTGAACCTTTCTTAATATCCGTAATTGCTAATTCGGTGTGTAGATTAAGATGGAGAAAGACTACATCTCTGTCTAACACCCTTTTTAGTCCGAGTACTTCGTTCTTGGTCGTCCACTGTTGTTATTCCCTCGGCTCTTGTACACGTTGTATATTACCCGTCTCTCCCTATACCTTACCCCTACTTTCCTCAGAATTTCGAACATGTTGCACCATTTGACACTGTCGAACGCTATTTCCAGGTCGACAAATCCTACGAACGTGTCTTGATTTTGCTGTAGTCTTGCTACCATTATCAACGTCATAACTACTTCTCTTGTTCCTTTACCTTTTCTAAAGCGTAACAGATCATCAGGTAACACATCGTCAATTTTCTTTCACCATTCTTCTGTGTATTATTCTTGTAAGCAGGTTGGATGCATGAGTTTTTAAGCTTATTTTGCGATAATTCTCGCACTTGTCGCCTCTTGCAGTCTTCGGAACTGTGTGGATGGTATTTTTCCGAAAGTCAGATGGTTGTTGCCAGACTCATATATTATACACGCCATCGTGAATAGTCGTTTGGTTCCACTCCTCCGAATGATTTTAGAAATTCTGATGGAATGTTATTTATCCCCTGTGCCTTATTTGATTTTAAGTCCTCCAAAGCTCTATTAAATTTTGATTCTAATACTGGATCCCCTATCTCTTCTATATCGACTGCTGTACCTTCTTCTATCACATCAGAAAAATCTTCCTCCTCATAGAGGCTTTCAATGCATTCTTTCAATGTATCCGCTCTCTCTCCTGTGCATTTAACTGTGGAATTCCCGTTGTAGCCTTAATGATACCACTCTTGCTTTTAATTTCACGAAGGTTGTTTTGCCTTTTCTATATGCTGAATCAATCCTTGCTATAATAATTTCTTTTTCGATTTCTTCAAATGTTTCTTGCAGCCATTTCGCCTTAGTTTCCCTGCACTTCCTGTTGCAAATGGTTCAAATGGCTCTGAGCACTATGGGACTTAACATCTATGGTCATCAGTCCCCTAGAAACTAGAACTACTTAAACCTAACTAACCTAAGGACATCACACAACACCCAGTCATCACGAGGTAGAGAAAATCCCTGACCCCGCCGGGAATCGAACCTGGGAACCCGGGCGCGCGAAGCGAGAACGCTACCGCACGACCACTTGCTGTTGATTTCATTCCTCAGTGACTTACAATTCTGTATTCCTGAATTCATTTTTGTACTTCTTTCTTTCATCGATCAACTGAGGTACACTCATACTCAGTAAAAAGCAGTACACCTTGATCAACTAGAGAAAGGACGTTCACATTTACGAGACATGTACATTAGCGTGTGCTATAAAAATGATTAGCATTTGAACCACGTCGGCCCGCGGGTTCCAGGTCAACATTGATGCCGCAGCGCAACACCACTTACCGGTAATATATACCTGCGGCTGTCGTTGTCGCTGTAAGCCGAAGGTAATTGATCAGTGTGACTTGAGCAGACGTGCAGGATGTCCCACACACGTATGCGTAAACCGTACCTTCAAATCAGTGAGTTTAAAAGAGGGCGCATTATTGGCATGAGAGAACGGTAAATTTCTGCTCGAAATGTTTTGACAGTACAACGTCTATGCGCAGAATGCTTCACGGAAGACCGTAAAACACGACAAGATGGGTCAGGTCGCACCACCCCGTCCACCCTCCGAGAAGATCGACAACCCATCCGAATGGCATTGCACGAAAGATTTGCGTTCTCCTTAGCTCTGGCGCCAGTGTGGAACAGTGTAACACATCGTACACTATCAGGGGTGACAGTCGGTCGCCGTTTATTACGTCAGGGGTTGTGTGCGCGTCGTCCACTTCCCCGCCTACCTTTGACAGATGTACAGAAAGATTCTAAGCGGCAATGGTGGATGGAACGACGTCACTGATGACAGTAATGACAGTGTTTACGGAAGAATGTTTCCGTAAACATTTATTTACGGAAGAATACACGCTGTGTTTGATTGCAAATGATGGCCTCATTTTGGTTCGCTGCAGACAGGGGGAGCGTACGTAATAACAGTGACACATTCGCGTAGGACATACAGCTCCAATTCGAGGCCTTATGGTGTGGAGTGCTATTGGGTACAACAACAAATCACAACTTGTGCATGTCCAGGGCACAGTGACCAGTTTGACCTACGTAAATGACAACTTGCGACCAATAGCCATACCCTTCCTGTGCAACGCCCAAGACGCCATTTTTCAGGAAGACAATGCGCGATCACATGTTGCTGCACGAACACGTGCCTTCTTGGTTCACAGGATGTCCCTGGCCCGCCATATCACTACATTTGTCGCCAATCGAAAATGTGTGGGATGTGATGAAACGACAACTGTAGCGCTGTAGCCCAGTGCCAACAAGCACAGATGAACTTTGGAACTAGGTGAATGCAGCATGGATGGCTATACCATTGGACGCATTGGACGACATTCGGACCCTATACGAGTCGATCCCATCACGCATGAAACAAGTTATCAGAGTCCTTGGCGGATCCAGTGTGTATGAGGCAACAAAACACGTGCTGACCGAGGTGGCTGAAATGCTAATCATTTTTGCAAAACGTAATTTACATGTCCTGTGAATATGAAAGTTCTGACTCTAGTCGTTCAAAGTGTTCTGTTTATTTTTATGAACTTGAGTGTAATTTTTCTGTTATCCATAGCTTTTTCGCAGTTACCTACTTTGTACCTATATTTTTCTTTCCAACTTTGTGATTCCCATTTTTAGATATGTTAATTCCTCTTCCTACTGCGCTATTCCTTACTGCGATATCTATAGCCTTCAAGCACATATCTTTATTCCTTAGTACTTCCATATCCCACTTTTTTGCGTATTGATTCTTCCTGACTAATCCCTTAAACTTCAGTCTACTCTTCATCACTTCTGATTTGTGATCTGAGTCTATATCTGTTCCAGGATACGCCTTAAAATCCAGTACGTGATTTCGGAACCTCTGTCTGACCATGATGTGGCCGTGCGGTTCTAGGCGCTACCGTCTGGAACCGCGTGACCGCTACGGTCGCAGGTTCGAATCCTGCCTCGGGCATGGATGTGTGTGATGTCCTTAGGTTAGTTAGGTTTAAGTAGTTATAAGTTCTAGGGGACTGATGACCACAGCAGTTAAGTTCCATAGTGCTCAGAACCATTTGAACCATGATGTAATCTAAGTGAAATCTTCCCGTACATCCTGGCCTTTTCCAAGTACACATCCTGCTCTTGTGATTCATGAACAGAGTATTCGCTATTACTAATAGCTCTGAGCACTATGGGACTTAACTTCTGAGGTCATCAGTCTCCTAGAACTTAGAACTACTTAAACCTAACTAACCTAAGGATATCAGACACATCCATGCCCGACGCAGGATTCGAACCTGCGACAGCAGCGGTCACGCGGTTCCAGACTGTAGCGCCTAGAATCGCACGGCCACTCTGGCCGGCTAGGAAAGTCATCAGAAGGACAAAACGAATTGCGGTGACTTGTGAGTGAATGAGGTTGAAATGATGACGAAAGACACACAACACCCAGTCATCTCGAGGCAGAAAAAGTCCCTGACCCCGCTGGGAATCGTACTCGGGACCCCGTGCGCGGGAAGCGAGAACGCTACCGCAAGAGCACTCTTTTTTTTTTATCCTTCGTCTCAGTTGTTTCATTACAGAGGTCAACCGGCTCTCTGACCGAACACGTCTTTTTTTAAATCTCCAACCCCACCGGGAATCGAACTCGGGCCCCTTGGAATGACATTCTGTCACGCTGACCACTTTTTTTTTTTTTTAAGAACTCGGGACCAACTTTTTGTAAATTTTTTCTTTCTCTTTTTTTATTCAGAAAATTGTACACTATGCAACGCATTAATCACATACTGTAGTTGCTCTTTTTTTTCAGAGGAAGGTCAGGGCGTGGTACACGCCGCAATAGCAGTGGGGTCTCTTTTTTCATGTCCTCTGTTGGGTCATAGCACTAAGTGTGCAGAAATCTTAACACAAAACTCCCATTCTCCGATGTAAGAAAGACAGAGAAACCTCTTCTCTGAGTAGAAACTGAACGCTGATGAAAGTTAACAATTCTTCTTGAATCACGCAAATACTTTGGAAGTCGAACACGAGCAATTCTGAACAAAATGTTTTGAGAAAAAACCTTCGTGTAACATAGAAGTTTCGGAAGCAAGGTAATAGTAAATAATAATAAGAACACAAGTGACTATTAATTTTCTTCTGTTCGTTCTCGGTCAAGGTGTTGTAGTGGTTCCACATATTTAACCGACACCCATTCTTTCAAAAATGGTCTTCAGCATGTTGCCGTAGTGCTTCAAATGGTTCAAATGGCTCTGAGCACTATGGGACTCAACTGCTGAGGTCATTAGTCCCCTAGAACTTAGAACTAGTTAAACCTAACTAACCTAAGGACATCACAAACATCCATGCCCGAGGCAGGATTCGAACCTGCGACCGTAGCGGTCTTGCAGTTCCAGACTGCAGCGCCTTTAACCGCACGGCCACTTCGGCCGGCCGTAGTGCTTCCTGTGGTTGCGATACGTGCTGATTTTTGCATATTCACACGTCATGTAAACGAGGAATTCTACCTCGTTGGCCGACCCAAGTTTGTTGATGACATAACTAACGTATTTTCCCAGTAACCAGCTGCTTGCAGGCTACCGGGCGTCACAGCCTCAAAGAGCTTTGCGGTTATACATTGTGGAAGTTCTCTGAGTATATGGAAAGACCGTTTGAGGAACAGAGCAGACGCTTTATTTCGAATATTCACCAAACCTAGGCCCCCGTTTCTGACATCCAGTATAACGGTAGTCGCACCAACCCTAAGTATGTCTCCTCGCCGTAAATAATTGGTAACAGTGGACATGATCCCTTTCGCTACTAGTTTAGGGATTGGAAATACCTGCGCATTGAAATACGCTTTAGACAAAATGCACGAGTTGATGAATCTGACTTTTTGCACCTGGTCCCTAGTTCGATGGATGTTCTCCATTACAGCACCATGAACTTTCCTCCTAGTTTCCGTCCAGTTAAAAGCAGCCATCCTCATCGGACTTGCCATTAAGGTTATTCCCAAAGTTTTATGTTTGTTGTCTTGTTTTTCCCATGCCATTCGGAGGTGATCTAGGCCCCGCAGATTTAATATTTTACTTTTGTTTTCATTTGTTGTCGCTCCCGACGCTAGAAAATACTTTTCGATTTCTCTTTCCAGTGTAAATGTCTCCTTCTTATTCCTTATTACAACACTCACGTCATCAGCATACGCCCGTATGACAGTTTTCTCACCACTCAATGTTATGCCTGTTAATGTTGCGTGGACAGTGCGCAGAAAGGGCTCTAAAGATACGGAAAATAAAAACATAGATAAGGGACTGCCCTGTGGAACCCCTCGCCTTATCTGTATACGTTTAGATGTTTCTCCATTGATTGCTATTTTCGCACTTATAACTGTTGCAATATTTCTTAGCATGTTGATACTCTGAGGGTGGAAATCCATACTTGACAGCGTCGCAAAGAGGTATCTATGACTAACGCGGTCAAAATCTTTGTTCAAATCTATGAAGATCAAAGCACATTTTATACTTGTCACTGAGGTAATTGCAATGACGTCTCTGTATGCAGATAGACTTTCGAATATCGTTCTGGTTGGAGAACAAGATTGATGATGACTCAATATTTTGTTGGAAAAGGCAGAGAGCCTTTTGTTGACAATACGCGAAATTATATTGTAATCAGAATTTAATAGCGACAGAGGCCGAAAATTGTTTAAGTTGGTTTTGCCTTTACTCTTAGGAACCAGTACTACACTCCTGGAAATGGAAAAAAGAACACATTGACACCGGTGTGTCAGACCCACCATACTTGCTCCGGACACTGCGAGAGGGCTGTACAAGCAATGATCACACGCACGGCACAGCGGACACACCAGGAACCGCGGTGTTGGCCGTCGAATGGCGCTAGCTGCGCAGCATTTGTGCACTGCCGCCGTCAGTGTCAGCCAGTTTGCCGTGGCATACGGAGCTCCATCGCAGTCTTTAACACTGGTAGCATGCCGCGACAGCGTGGACGTGAACCGTATGTGCAGTTGACGGACTTTGAGCGAGGGCGTATAGTGGGCATGCGGGAGGCCGGGTGGACGTACCGCCGAATTGCTCAACACGTGGGGCGTGAGGTCTCCACAGTACATCGATGTTGTCGCCAGTGGTCGGCGGAAGGTGCGCGTGCCCGTCGACCTGGGACCGGACCGCAGCGACGCACGGATGCACGCCAAGACCGTAGGATCCTACGCAGTGCCGCAGGGGACCGCACCGCCACTTCCCAGCAAATTAGGGACACTGTTGCTCCTGGGGTATCGGTGAGGACCATTCGCAACCGTCTCCATGAAGCTGGGCTACGGTCCCGCTCACCGTTAGGCCGTCTTCCGCTCACGCCCCAACATCGTGCAGCCCGCCTCCAGTGGTGTCGCGACAGGCGTGAATGGAGGGACGAATGGAGACGTGTCGTCTTCAGCGATGAGAGTCGCTTCTGCCTTGGTGCCAATGATGGTCGTATGCGTGTTTGGCGCCGTGCAGGTGAGCGCCACAACAGGACTGCATACGACCGAGGCACACAGGGCCAACACCCGGCATCATGGTGTGGGGAGCGATCTCCTACACTGGCCGTACACCACTGGTGATCGTCGAGGGGACACTGAATAGTGCACGGTACATCCAAACCGTCATCGAACCCATCGTTCTACCATTCCTAGACCGGCAAGGGAACTTGTTGTTCCAACAGGACAATGCACGTCCGCATGTATCCCGTGCCACCCAACGTGCTCTAGAAGGTGTAAGTCAACTACCCTGGCCAGCACGATCTCCGGATCTGTCCCCCATTGAGCATGTTTGGGACTGGATGAAGCGTCGTCTCACGCGGTCTGCACGTCCAGCACGAACGCTGGTCCAACTGAGGCGCCAGGTGGAAATGGCATGGCAAGCCGTTCCACAGGACTACATCCAGCATCTCTACGATCGTCTCCATGGGAGAATAGCAGCCTGTACTGCTGCGAATGGTGGATACACACTGTACTAGTGCCGACATTGTGCATGCTCTGTTGCCTGTGTGTATGTGCCTGTGGTTCCGTCAGTGTGATCATGTGATGTATCTGACCCCAGGAATGTGTCAATAAAGTTTCCCCTTCCTGGGACAATGAATTCACGGTGTTCTTATTTCAATTTCCAGGAGTGTATTTTACTTTCCTTAAACTCTGCAGGGATCGCTTTTCCGTTCAGGACCTCGTTCGCCATGGAAGTGATCTTGTCCCCAATTATAGCCCAGTAGCGGGTAAAAAATTCCACAGGGAGGCCATCAAGTCCCGGAGATTTTTGAGAGGTGAGTTACGCACTGCCTCATGCACTTCATCTTTAGTAATAGGTGACAGTATGTCAGCGTTGTCTGTTCCCGACAATTGTGGAACTAAAATAGTGAGAAAGTCCTCGAGAGGTGCATCGTCCACTGTGGTAGGGGCATATAAGTTGTCATAGTACCTGTGGACTTCGTCCAGTATTTCTTTCTGGCATGTGAGCCTTGTACCAGTATGCGTCTGGGCTTCATCAATAAAAGTTTGACGTCTGTTTTTAGCATGCCGCACCAAGTGATACAGAGAAGCTGTTTCATCTGCTACTACTGATGTGGCTTTCGATTTAAGTTTTAGTCCCTCCATCTGTTGCCGTTTAATGCTTAATAATTTGGCTTTTATTTTTTGATATCATTCAGACGAATTACGTCATCATGTGCCTGTTGATATAAGTCTCTTAAAACTTTCTAATAAAACTCCATTGTATTCCTCAACTCCCTGTGTCTCCTACACTATACTGCATGACAACTTCTGCAGCCTCGGTTTAGCCCTCCTAGTCCACCAGTCAATGACTGTTGGGTGCTTGTCTGCTGTGCGGGGGCACATAGTCCACGCTACTCTTACTTCCTGTTCCAGTTCCTCGTCAATTAAAACAGAGATATTCAAATTCCATTGGCCTCTGAATCGACGGGTTGGCTGTACACTTAAATTAAAGCAAGTTAACAGTGTACTGTGATCACTAAAATACACGGGAACAGTTTCAACGTTTAATAAAAAAATTTGCAAATTTGGTGATACGTAAATTCTAACTAGTCTGCTGCGGGAGTGAACTCGACTGACGTCGGGTGCTGAAGTTCCCACACATCCTTAAGTTGTAGATCACTTACCAACTTTTTTAACTGTGGCGAGTAGTTGAAATTGGGTTGTTGATCTTTCTGGTTTAAAACACAGTTAAAATCTCCCCCCCCCCCCCCATGAACCATGGACCCTGCCGTTGGTGGGGAGGCTTGCGTGCCTCAGCGATACAGATGGCCGTACCGTAGGTGCAACCACAACGGAGGGGTATCTGTTGAGAGGCCAGACAAACGTGTGGTTCCTGAAGAGGGGCAGCAGCCTTTTCAGTAGTTGCAGGGGCAACAGTCTGGATGATTGACTGATCTGGCCTTGTAACATTAACCAAAACGGCCTTGCTGTGCTGGTACTGCGAACGGCTGAAAGCAAGGGGAAACTACAGCCGTAATTTTTCCCGAGGACATGCAGCTTTACTGTATCATTAAATGTTGATGGCGTCCTCTTGGGTAAAATATTCCGGAGGTAAAATAGTCCCCCATTCGGATCTCCGGGCGGGGACTACTCAAGAGGACGTCGTTATCAGGAGAAAGAAAACTGGCGTTCTACGGATCGGAGCGTGGAATGTCAGATCCCTTAATCGGGCAGGTAGGTTAGAAAATTTAAAAAGGGAAATGGATAGGTTAAAGTTAGATATAGTGGGATTAGTGAAGTTCGGTGACAGGAGGAACAAGACTTTTGGTCAGGTGATTACAGGGTTATAAATACAAAATCAAATAGGGGTAATGCAGGAGTAGGTTTAATAATGAATAAAAAAAATTGGAGTGCGGGTAAGCTACTACAAACAGCATAGTGAACGCATTATTGTGGCCAAGATAGACACAAAGCCCATGCCTACTACAGTAGTACAAGTTTATATGCCAACTAGCTCTGCAGATGATGAAGAAATTGAAGAAATGTATGACGAGATAAAAGAAATTATTCAGGTAGTGAAGGGAGACGAAAATTTAATAATCATGGGTGACTGGAATTCGTCAGTAGGAAAAGGGAGAGAAGGAAACATAGTAGGTGAATATGGGTTGGGGGGAAGAAATAAAAGAGGAAGCCGCCTTGTAGAATTTTGCACAGAGCATAACTTAATCATAGCTAACACTTGGTTCAAGAATCATGAAAGAAGGTTGTATACTTGGAAGAACCTTGGAGGTACTAGAAGGTTTCAGATAGATTATATAATGGTAAGACAGAGATTTAGGAACCAGATTTTAAATTGTAAGACATTTCCAGGGGCAGATGTGGATTCTGACCACAATCTATTGGTTATGAACTGCAGATTGAAACTGAAGAAATTGCAAAAAGGTGGGAATTTAAGGAGATGGGACCTGGATAAACTGAAAGAACCAGAGGTTCTAGAGAGTTTGAGGGCGAGCATAAGGGAACAATTGACAGGAATGGGGGAAAGAAATACAGTAGAAGAAGAATGGGTAGCTCTGAGGGATGAAGTAGTGAAGGCAGCAGAGGATCAAGTAGGTAAAAAGACAAGGGCTAAGAGAAATCCTTGGGTAACAGAAGAAATATTGAATTTAATTGATGAAAGGAGAAAATATAAAAATGCAGTAAATGAAGCAGGCAAAAAGGAATACAAACGTCTCAAAAATGAGATCGACAGGAAGTGCAAAATGGCTAAGCAGGGATGGCTAGAGGACAAATGTAAGGATGTAGAGGCTTGTCTCACTAGGGGTAAGATAGATACTGCCTACAGGAAAATTAAAGAGACCTTTGGAGAGAAGAGAACCACTTGTATGAATATCAAGAGCTCAGATGGCAACCCAGTTCTAAGCAAAGAAGGGAAGGCAGAAAGGTGGAAGGAGTATGTAGAGGGTCTATAGAAGGGCAATGTACTTGAGGACAATATTATGGAAATGGAAGAGGATGTAGATGAAGACGAAATGGGAGATAAGATACTGCGTGAGGAGTTTGACAGAGCACTGAAAGACCTGAGTCGAAACAAGGCACCGGGAATAGACAACATTCCATTAGAACTACTGATGGCCTTGGGAGAGCCAGTCATGACAAAACTCTACCATCTGGTGAGCAAGATGTATGAGACAGGCGAAATACCCTCAGACTTCAAGAAGAATATAATAATTCCAATCCCAAAGAAAGCAGGTGTTGACAGATGTGAAAATTACTGAAATATCAGTTTAATAAGTCACAGCTGCAAAATACTAACGCGAATTCTTTACAGGCGAATGGAAAAACTGGTAGAAGCGGACCTCGGGGAAGATCAGTTTGGATTCCGTAGAAATGTTGGAACTCGTGAGGCAATACTAACCTTGCGACTTATCTTAGAAGAAAGATTAAGAAAAGGCAAACCTACGTTTCTAGCATTTGTAGACTTAGAGAAAGCTTTTGACAATGTTAAGTGGAATACTCTCTTTCAAATTCTGAAGGTGGCAGGGGTAAAATACAGGGAGCGAAAGGCTATTTACAATTTGTACTGAAACCAGATGGCAGTTATAAGAGTCGAGGGGCATGAAAGGGAAGCAGTGGTTGGGAAAGGAGTGAGACAGGGTTGTAGCCTGTCCCCGATGTTATTCAATCTGTATATTGAGCAAGCAGTAAAGGAAACAAAAGAAAAATTTGGAGTAGGTATTAAAATTCATGGAGAAGAGGTAAAAACTTTGAGGTTCGCCGATGACATTGTAATTCTGTCAGAGATAGCAAAGGACTTGGAAGAGCAGTTGAACGGAATGAACAGTGTCTTGAAAGGAGGACATAAGATGAACATCAACAAAAGCAAAACAAGGATAATGGAATGTAGTCAAATTAAATCGGGTGATGCTGAGGGAATTAGGTTATGAAATGAGACACTTAAAGTAGTAAAGGAGTTTAGCTATTTAGGGAGTAAAATAACTGATGATCGTCGAAGTAGAGAGGATATGAAATGTAGACTGGCAATGGCAAGGAAATCGTTTCTGAAGAAGAGAAATTTGTTAACATCGAGTATAGATTTAAGTGTGAGGAAGTCGTTTCTGAAAGTATTTGTATGGAGTGTAGCCATGTATGGTAGTGAAACATGGACGATAACTAGTTTGGACAAGAAGAGAATAGAAGCATTCGAAATGTGGTGCTACAGAAGAATGCTGAAGATAAGGTGGGTAGATCACGTAACTAATGAGGAAGTATTGAATAGGGTTGGGGAGAAGAGAAGTTTGTGGCACAACTTGACTAGAAGAAGGGATCGGTTGGTAGGACATGTTTTGAGGCATCAAGGGATCACAAATTTAGCATTGGAGGGCAGCGTGGAGGGTAAAAATCGTAGAGGGAGACCAAGAGATGAATACACTAAGCAGATTCAGAAGGATGTAGGTTGCAGTAGGTACTGGGAGATGAAGAAGCTTGCACAGGATAGAGTAGCATGGAGAGCTGCATCAGACCAGTCTCAGGACTGAAGACCACAACAACAACAGTATAAGAGAACATGGATTTTTCCTCAATAAATAAATTAGTTCATCTTGAAAAAACTTCGCACGGTCCGATTTATGGGAATTTCCTGACGGGGCGTAAAGATTAAGCACGGTCACATCGAAAATTTTTATGCCTACGGCTCTTCCTGAATCTAGTCGTTCGATTTCAGTCACCGGAATGCCTTCCCTTATAATAATGGCTGTACCGATATTGGCTTCCGTAGAAACATTAACAATTTCAAAAAAGCCTGGGATCCTAAATTCCGTTATCGCAACTTCTTGTAGCAACGCGATATCTGTCCCAGACTGGTACAAGAATTCTTTTGGTACTGTCAATTTCAAGGGTGGCTGTATTTTATTAATGTTAATAGTAGTAATGCTATAAGCTTGCATCACAGACATACCAGAAGAAGCTATTTGGGATGAGGATCGGTATGATTATAGCAGCAACGTGCTTCGCTACAAGTCAAGATCTTTACAAGCTGTGTGCCCATTACATGTACTAACTTCCTTTACTGCTTTTAAACGAAGTGCTTGAAAAGAAAATTATCCTGAAATCCTGACAATGCTTTGCTATAAGTCACTGTGGTCTTTCTCTTGCTCCTCGTCAGTGTTGGCCCTGATGACTTCATATTTAATATTATTTTTCCTGAAGTCTTTCTTCTCTGGTGTGGCTTTCGCTTGATGACGTGTGACAGCAAGACCTGGTTTTGGTCGCAGCCTCCGACGGTGGCCGTCTGGCGCAACGGCGGTGGCTTGCGAGTCGTCAATATTTGGCTCCGGCGTGTTGTCTGTTGTGTTGTCTTGCTGGCGAGGCGGTGATGCTTGTTTATTTCCTCCTTCGGCGCAGTGTTGCGCTTCGGAGTCAGCAGGTTGTTTACTTGATACTTCCTCGTACTGTTCGCACTGTATGGGCTGTGCACTTGATGCGGTTATTGCAGCTGTGCCCTCAGGCTCAGGGTCACATTTCTGTGAAAGGTCACTGGCAGCTGCGTCACTATCTGTGCGTGGCGGTATAATTCCTTGTGCGGAAGTGGGAGCCACATCGACCTGCATTTCATCTCATTTTTCCACTTCCAACAGATCTTCAGGACTTGGCTTCGGCTTCCTGGCAACGGGTGTTTCACAGGGAGAGTCCTCATCAACATTTTTTTCAGTGTCAACTAGAGGACGCTTTTTTGTGGGAATCTCGCTGTCACGGGACGGAATTTCAGCAGTTAATGCAAGTTTTAAATACGGAAATTCATTAACAAAAAATGGTTCAAATGGCTCTGAGCACTATGGGACTTAACATCTTAGGTCATCAGTCCCCTTGAACTTAGAACTACTTAAACCTAACTAACCTTAGGACATCACACACATCCAAAATTCATTAACATTAAGTGTAACATTTTCGGAGGTAGTAACAGGATCCACGACAGCCGCCGGCTCTGTTGTATTACTCGTGCCGGCCGCGGTGGTCTAGCGGTTCAGGCGCTCAGTCCGGAACCGCGCGACTGCTACGGTCGCAGGTTCGAATCCTGCCTCGGGCATGGATGTGTGTGATGTCCTTAGGTTAGTTAGGTTTAAGTAGTTCTAAGTTCTAGGGGACTGATGACCACAGATGTTAAGTCCCATAGTGCTCAGAGCCATTTTGTATTACTGGCTGGCAACAAATCGTTGAGTGTTAATTTCCGGCGTTGCGTAACGTTATTTGTCAGCACATAAACACGGCGAGGGCAGTCCTGACGGAGTTGACAAAAAATGGCTCTGAGCACTATGGGACTTAACATCTGTGGTCATCAGTCCCCTAGAACTTAGAACTACTTAAACCTAACTAACCTAAGGACATCACACACATCCATGCCCGAGGCAGGATTCGAACCTGCGACCGTAGCGGTCGCGCGGTTGGCGGAGGTGACCAGATTCGTTAAATACATGACATGTAGGGGTTTGCCCTGAGTACATAACATGCGCCTTGTGCCATTCAACAAAGATGTGGGAGAGGATGTTTGCTTTCACTTCCATCTCCACGGAGCGAATGCCATTAAAGCACTGCAGCTTGAAATGCGAAACCCACCTTTCGTTGACTATTTGCCTGACAACCCCATACTTTGAAAGGACACCTTTAATTTTCGAGTTGTCTACTTCAATGGGAATATTCAAAACCCTAACATTTCTAATTACAGACTCGGAATTCCGGAGTTTTACAGTACTTTTAGTACCATCACGGTGTATAAATTCCGTTTCATAACCAAATTTTTCCAGAAAGCGGTCTACACTCACGGGATCGTTAAACTTTACACAAATGCAATATTCATCAGAGCCTAGCTGCATGGTATGAACAAATTCAGAATGAAGGCCAATTACCTCGGTAATCCAGTCGTGTATTTCAAGTGCAGAGGGCTGTACTCGACGGGTGTACTTGTCGAAGGTGAAAAT
The DNA here is from genome assembly GCF_021461385.2 of Schistocerca piceifrons. Lineage (NCBI taxonomy): Eukaryota > Metazoa > Arthropoda > Insecta > Orthoptera > Acrididae > Schistocerca > Schistocerca piceifrons. The sequence goes on from NC_060144.1 coordinate 543,527,797, forward strand.
CAAGGTGTTTTTTCTCAAGTAGTTTGCCATGGTGTTCTGCAGCGAAGAAATTTCGGACAACGCCGAAATCCCAACGGCACTACGTAGAAAGACAACACGAACGAAGACCAATAGCTCAATTTATAACACTTGATTCAAACGCAAAACGCCAGTAAACAATCACGAAACACGAAAATACTGGCGTAAACTCTAAACGTTCACGGAGCAAACTTGAGGAGCGTGCGACCGCGGCGGCAGCTAAAGCCAGGTAACCCCACTAGGAATCGAACCCGGGACCCCGTGAGTGGGAAGCGAGAACGCTACCGTAAGACCACGAGCCGCGGACAAGAGAGAGGTAGGGCGTAGGGAAAGAAGGTTAGTATTCAATATGCAAAAGCACCAGGACGGAACAAGAAGACTGCAAGACAAAAAAGGAAGTGCCCAGATTAAGAAGCGTGTAAGACATGGATGCGGTCTTTCACCTCCACTGTTCAATCTATACATCGAAGAAGCGCTGACGGATATAAAAGAAAGGTTCCAGAGTAGGAATAAAATTCGAGGTGAAGGGAAAGCGATGATAAGATTTGCTGTAGACGTTCCTACCCTAAGTGAAAGTGGACTGAGAGTAAATTAAGGCGAAAATATTGAGAAGTAGCAGAAATGACACCAGCGGGAAACTTATCATCACAATTGATGGCCACGAAATACACGTAGTCAAAGAATTCTGCTATCTTGGCAGCAAAATAACCCATGACGGATTGAGCAAGGAGGATGTAAAAAGCAGACAAGAGCTGGCAAAAAGGGCATTCCTGCGGAGAAGAGGTTTACTACTATCAAACATAGATCTTAATGTGAGGAAGACATTTCTGATAATTTATGTCTGAAGCACAGCATTGCTTGGTAGTGAGCAATGGACCAGTGAGGCATGGGCTCTGAGAAAACTAGCACAGAAGAGAGTCGAAGAAGTATTTGAGATGTGGTGCTACAGAAAAATGTTGAAAATTAGGAGGACTGATAATGTAAAGAATGAGGAGGTTCTCTGCAGAATCGGCGAAGAAAGAAATATATTGGAAACACTGACAAGAAGAAGGGACGGGATGATAGGTCATCTGTTAATACAACAGGGAATATCTTCCGTAGTACTAGGGGAGCTGTGAATGGTAAAAAAAAACTGTAAAGGAAGAAAGATTTTGAAATACATCGAATAATACCTGAACACGTAAGGTGTATGTGCTACGCCGAGATGAATAGCGTGGCACAGGAGAGGAATTTGTGGTGGGCTGCAACAAACGATAAGAAAGCTAAAAAAATAAACTTACTTTTTTCGTGTCCGGAAACTACAATTTGTTTGCCCAATATTGGGGAATGTCCAATGCTTCTTCTTTAGCCAGCCATAGATCGTCGAGGGTGCATCTGTGCGGGCAGGCAGGGCATTGTAGGAGATGTTCCATGTCCTGTCGAGTGCCGCAGTCGCATTTGTCGTCATTTTCGTCCAACAAACACCATTTGATCAGATTAGATTTCACAGGAGCCACCCCAGTTCTGATGCGGTTAAGCATTCTCCAGGTTTTCCAATCACCAGAAACGCCGCTTGGAGGGTCCTCTCTTAGTGGATAGTAGATGGGGGGCTCATCTAAGGCGCAACGTAGGAAACGGCGTTTGGATTTGAGTCTGCTGGGGCCACCCTCTAGACCAAATATTGAGTGACGGGCATCAGAGGTTTGTTTTGGCTTCTCGGTATGTTCATAGGCTTTCATACGTGAGTCAGGGTTTGTGAAACCTGCGGCCCTGTGAAGATTTTCTATGGGGGTTGGTTTCATGCAGCCTGTCACTATCCTGCATGCTTCAAACTAATATCTACCATTTTTGCGTGGGCGGTTCTGCACCATACCGGGCAGGCATATTCGGCAGTTGAGAATCACAAAGCGTGGGCTGAAGTTCTGACCACGGTAGGATTGGCACCCCATTTGCTATTGGACAGCTTTCTTATTAGGGAATTTCGTGCTTCTACTTTTTTGCGTGTTTTTTCGTAATGATATTTGTATGTCAATGTTCTGTCCAGCACGACGCCAAGGTAGGTGGGAGTGTCTGTGTGTTCTGGTAGTGTCCCATCCCAGGTAACACTGAGCCTGTACTCTGCCTGCCTCGAGTTCAGATGGAATGCATTCACCTGAGTTTTGGAGGAATTGGGTTTTAGAGAATTCATTTTGTAGTAGGTTCACATTGTAGAAAGGGCGGTTTCTAGTTTCCCCTTGATGGCTGCAAACCTGTTTCCTTGAACTGTTATTACCAGGTCGTCTGCATATACAAGAGTTTTGGTTTTGTCTGGAGTTGGTTGGTCATTTGTATATATGTTGAATAGGATTGGCGCCAACACGCTCCCTTGGGCGAGCCCATTTTTCTGATTCCGCCATCGACTCTTTTTCCCCTCAAGCATTACGAAGAACTGTCTATTTTGGAGCAGAGATTCGATTATCTTGACTAGGTGGTAGTCTTTCAGAGTCTGGTAGGTTTTATGCAGTAGTGTCCGGTGATGTACTGTATCATAGGCGGAACTTAGGTCGACTAGTGCCAGCCCGGTGATTAGTTTATTCTCAAACCCATCCTCGATATATTCCGTCAAAAAAATAAAAATTAAATGGGGGGGGGGGGCGACATATCCCTTTAGTCATAGTGGCAAAGAAAAAGACATAGCAGTAATGAAAAAGTAAGAGCTAATGATAACAGTGTGACAGTCAGGAATGATCAGAGTGAGTAATGTGTATTTTGACTTAGATATGCTTCTCTTAATTACAGTGCTGTGTGTTTAGCTTGAGTGTGTTAATGAACAACGCTAAAGAAATGTTATATGGGCGCTCCTCTGTTTTGTGCTAGTTATGATAGTTTGGAAAGAATTCAGTTATGCAACCACTTGCTTAAACCGTTGCGTTAAAGTACAGTTATTTAAAAGATAGTAAGAGTTGGCTCGAATTTGCGATACTTGTTAGGTTAGAGCGGGCTTAGAGAACGACGAGAGGATGCTGTGCCTCACACAGAGGAGTGTGTTGCTACATGTCGAGGGCAGGCATGGCGAGATCGCGCTTTTAACTGCAGAGGGACACGGTGGAGAGCACCCTGGCCACTGGCGAGACTTCAGGCAGCGCCTGAAGGAGCCTACAGGAGTGTGTGGCCAGTATGTGGCCGGACGTCTTCAGCGAGTGCGGACATCGACGCCATCAGCTGACAACAGCAGGTGTGGGCCAACTATCGGTGGCTCGCTTAGTCATAGCATCTGTAAGCATTGCTGTAGCACGGCGAGAGTGAATTTCTGGTGCGTCACAGTGATTAAATATGGTGTGTTGTGTGTGTGTGTTGTGTGTGTGTGTGTGTGTTTCTGGGTGTGTCTGGATCCTATCTGATATCGCAGTAATGCCTTGTAGTGCATTTATCTGTGTAGTTTAAGTAAGTGCCCATGAACGAACGAGATCTCTTTTTCAAGTAAATAACAAAATGTAATGTGAAGAATTTTGAGAAATGTGTTTCTATGTATTTTTCTATCGACATGGATTTTAATATTTCATTAAATTTGAAAAAAACTGAAACGAAACGTAATTGTAATCATCAGTATGATCTTTTCCTACCTGAATTTTCCAAACATTGTGAAACTGAATATGTCTTTATAAATGTGCAAAATGATAGAGGTCGATGTGCGTGATTTGAATGCGATGCAAATTTGTGGAAAAAAGGGTAATGGTACTAAACTATGAGGCCAGCATTGCCGTTTTGATGTTGTTGGTTGTAGGGATTTTATTTTCTCAATAACCGTTTTTTTTTATTGCACGAAATCAGTATTGGTACCCGTGGTCTAGGGATAGCGTCTTTGGATTCATAATCAAAACGTCTTCGGTCCCGGGTTCGATCCCCGCCATTGCCTGAATTTTAATAAATAATCAGCATTGGCGGCCGAAGACTTTCGGCATAAGAAGTCAGCCTCATTCTGCCAATGGCCTTGTCAAAGAGGGCGGAGGAGCTGACAGAGGTTCAGGGCACTCTCTTGTCCTAGGGGTGGGAAATTGCCCCTAGAGGCGGAAGAATCAGCAATGATCAACGACATGAGGATGCAGAAGGCAATGGAAACCACTGCATTAAAGACACGTAACGTGTATCCACAGGACATGTGGCCTGTAATTGAAGAAGTGTCATGATAATCTCTCCATTGGCAAAAGATTCCGGAATAGTCCCCCATTCGGATATCCGGGAGGGGACTGCCAAGGGGGAGGTTACCATGAGAAAAAGATTGAATAATCTACGAAAGGATAACGTTCTACGAGTCGGGGCGTGGAATGTCAGAAGCTTGAACGAGGTAGGGAAACTAGAAAATCTGAAAAGGGAAATGCAAGGCTCAATCTAGATATAGTTGGGGTCAGTGAAGTGAAGTGGAAGGAAGACAAGGATTTCTGGTCAGATGAGTGTCGGGTAATATCAACAGCAGCAGAAAATGGTATAACAGGTGTAGGATTCGTTATGAATAGGAAGGTAGGGCAGAGGGTGTGTTACTGTGAACAGTTCAGTGACCGGGTTATTCTAATCAGAATCAACAGCAGACCAACACCGACAACGATAGTTCAGGTATACATGCCGACGTCGCAAGCTGAAGATGAACAGATAGAGAAAGTGTATGAGGATATTGAAAGGGTAATGCAATATGTAAAGGGGGACAAAAATCTAAGAGTCATGGGCGGCTGGAATGCAGTTCTAGGGGAAGGAGTAGAAGAAAAGGTTGCCCGAGAATATGGGCTTGGGACAAGGAATGAAAGAGGAGAAAGACTAATTGAGTTCTGTAACAAGTTTCAGCTAGTAATAGCGAATACCCTGTTAAAAAACCGCAAGAGAAGGAGGTATACTTGGAAAAGGCCGGGAGATACGGGAAGATTTCAGTTAGATTGCATCATGGTCAGACAGAGATACCGAAAACAGATACTGGATTGTAAGGCGTACCCAGGAGCAGATATAGACTCAGATCACAATATAGTAGTGATGAAGAGTAGGCTGAAGATCAAGACATTAGTCAGGAAGAATCAATACGCAAAGAAGTGGGATACGGAAGTACTAAGGAATGACGAGATACGTTTGAAGTTCTCTAACGCTATAGATACAGCAATAAGGAATAGCGCAGTAGGCAGTACAGTTGAAGAGGAATGGACATCTCTGAAAAGCGCCATTACAGAAGTTGGGAAGGAAAACATAGGTACAAAGAAGGTAGCTGCGAAGAAACCATGGGTAACAGAAGAAATACTTCAGTTGATTGATGAAAGGAGGAAGTACAAACATGTTCCGGGAAAATCAGGAATACAGAAATAAAAGTCGCTGAGGAATGAAATAAATAGGAAGTGCAGGGAAGCTAAGACGAAATGGCTGCAGGAAAAATGTGAAGACATAGAAAAAGATATGATCGTCGGAAGGACAGACTCAGCATACAGGAAAGTCTAAACAACCATTGGTGACATTAAAAGCAACGGTGGTAACATTAAGAGTGTAACGGGAATTCAACTGTTAAATGCAGAGGAGAGAGCAGATAGGTGGAAAGAATACATTGAAAGAATCTATGAGGGTGAAGATTTGTCTGATGTGATAGAAGAAGAAACAGGAGTCGATTTAGAAGAGATAGGGGATCCAGTATTAGAATCGGAATTTGAAAGAGCTTTGGAGGACTTACGGTCAAATAAGGCAGAAGGGATAGATAAGTTCCCATCAGAATTTCTAAAATCATTGGGGGAAGTGGAAACAAAACGACTATTCACGTTGGTGTGTAGAGTATATGAGTCTGGCGATATACCATCTGACTTTCGGAAAAGCATCATCCACACAATTCCGAAGACGGCAAGAGCTGACACATGCGAGAATTATCGTACAATCAGCTTAACAGCTCATGCATCGAAGCTGCTTACAAGAATAATATACAGAAGAATCGAAAAGAAAATTGAGAATGCGCTAGGTGACGATCAGTTTGGCTTTAGGAAAAGTAAAGGGACGAGAGAGGAAATTCTGACGTTACGGCTATTAATGGAAGCAAGGCTAAAGAAAAATCAAGACACTTTCATAGGATTTGTCGACCTGGAAAAAGCGTTCGACAATATAAAATGGTGCAGGCTGTTCGAGATTCTGAAAAAAGTAGGGATAAGCTATAGGGAGAGACGGGTCATATACAATATGTACAACAACCAAGAGGGAATAATAAGAGTGGACGATCAAGAACGAAGTGCTCGTATTAAGAAGGGTGTAAGACAAGGCAGTAGCCTTTCGCCCCTACTCTTCAATCTGTACATCGAGGAAGCAATGATGGAAATGAAAGAAAGGTTCAGGAGTGGAATTAAAATACAAGGTGAAAGGATATCAATGATACGATTCGCTGATGACATTGCTATCCTGAGTGAAAGTGAAGAAGAATTAAATGATCTGCTGAACGGAATGAACAATCTAATGAGTACACAGTATGGTTTGACAGTAAATCGGAGAAAGACGAAGGTAATGAGAAGTAGTAGAAATGAGAACAGCGAGAAACTTAACATCAAGATTGATGGTCACGAAGTCAAAGAAGTTAAGGAATTCTGCTACCTAGGCAGAAAAATAACCAATGACGGACGGAGCAAGGAGGACATCAAAAGCAGACTAGCTATGGCAAAAAAGGCATTTCTGGCCAAGAGAAATCTACTAATATCAAATACCGGCCTTAATTTGAGGAAGAAATTTCTGAGGATGTGCGTCTGGAGTACAGCATTGTATGGTAGTGAAACATGGACTGTGGGAAAACCGGAACAGAAGAGAATCGAAGCATTTGAGATGTGGTGCTATAGTCGAATGTTGAAAATTAGGTGGGCTGATAAGGTAAGGAATGGGGAGGTTCTACGCAGAATCGGAGAGGAAAGGAATATGTGGGAAACACTGATAAGAAGAAGGGACAGGATGATAGGACATCTGATAAGACATGAGGGAAAGGGTTCCATGGTACTAGAGGGAGCTGTAGAGGGCAAAAACTGTAGAGGAAGACAGAGATTGGAATACGTCAAGCAAATAATTGAGGACGTAGGTTGCAAGTGCTACTCTGAGATGAAGAGGTTAGCACAGGAAAGGAACTGATGACAAAAAAAAAAAAAAAAAAAAAAAAAAAAATCAGTTAACTGGGTGACGTTAGGGTTATAGACATGGATCCCATACATGGAAGATAGAATCTGCTCTTTCACCTCTTTGCTACAGAGCAGCTGCATTGCTGACGAGGATGCCCCGTAGTTCTATAAGAAAGAGATTGGCGCCAGACGTCGCTTGGCACAAAGGAGTGAGTCTGCCGACCCGGAGCATGCCAGGGGGGCACATCGCGAGTGTCCATACTTCCCACAACCGGGTATGAAGCTGAAAGATCGTACTGAGGTGCACCAGAGCCATCACGCGAGTAATATGGGTGTGTGACTGAATTAGAATTTTGAGGCTCAGGATTAATTTTGTATCGGGGAAGTTATTATATAATTAAATGGCAATCGCAAAGTAAAGAATCGGCGATGGAATACTCATATAAACTCGTGACAGATCATTAACTTCATTTGTCGTGTGAGTACAAAACAAGTAAGGACTAATACTTGAATATAATGTTGAATAAATTACCTGTGATTCAAAAAAATGTTTACATATTGCAGACTCTTCTTTATTATTAGAATATTTTGGAAGGGAAGTATCATAGAGTTATGTGAACCATGGCTCACAGACAGAACTTTAGTTATCAGGGCACGTACCTGTAGTAAGTGCACTCTCCCAAACTGGCTGCTTATGAGTGTGGGATGCCTGTTTTCCAACCAGCCAGATTTTTGAAAGTAATAATCAACTACAATCAGTAAGCGGTACCAGGGGCGTATTGCAAGCTGAGTGTTGATAGACAAAGACTTAAATCCGTAGCCCATGGTCTGCCTCTGGATCACTGGGCCCCCAGGTTCGATTCCCGGTCGGGTTGGGCGTTTTCTCTGCCCGGGGACTGGGTGTTTGTGTTGTCCTCATCATTTCATCATCATCACCATCATTCGCGACAATGGCTAAATTGGACTGTGGAAAAACACTGGGACTGTGTAAAAATTGGGACTTCGTACGGGCACAGTTGAGCACCCCACAAACCAAACTTCATCATCATAAAAGACTGAAGGCATGCTGGTGATGATGGCTGATTTGATCGACTCTGGTGCGCAACGAATGATTTAAGTAACAGTGGGAGGACAGTAGAAGAACAATTTGCTTTGATTGAGTGAACGCAGATAGTGCAAACAGGTGACCACTGCCTATGTTCGAAGTCAACGTGCAAAATTACTGACAGGCAGCTGGCGGCAGCGCTAGCAGCATTGAGGAAAATGTACATAAAGCGTGTGCGGGATGAGGAAAACAATGTAGTCGTGCCTGTAATGTGGAAATTGAGCGATTCACATGATGACATCTAAACGGGCGCGATCGTTTGCTTTTCTGCCAAGGGTGGAAGCATTCCCGTAAAGGCGTGGTGCGGTACAGGCCACAGATAACAGGGGGCGGGGGGGGGGGGGGGACGAGAGCAGAGATGTGTACGGGCGAATAGATGTGGTCACTGACCACCCAGATGAACCAAGGGGCTACCAATAATGCGAAAGTCGCTGCGTAGGAGTCTTCGAAGCGGGTGCCTGGTTCTTGCAGCCATGCTGACTGCTGTTCTTCAGCGATGAGGGCTGGAATTTGTACGCTTCTACCGCAGCTGGACGTAAACTGAATAGCGATAGGTCGCCTTCTAAGATGAATCACGTTTCGTGCCCCATCGGGCATATGGCTGTTGGAGCGTACGGCCCCCGCAACAATCTGCGGAATAGTGCAGGCTGGAGGAGCAAGTGTTATGGTCTGGGGAATGTTTTAATGGAATTCCCTGTGTGCTCTTGTCATTCTGGAAAGCACAATGGATCAACACAAGTATGCGTATATCATTGGGGACCTAGTCCATCCCCACATAAACTGTGTTTTTTCCTCGGCGCGATGGCATCTACCAGCAGGACAGTTCAGTATGCCATCGAGCTTGCAGTGTACTTGTGTGGTTTGAAAAGCACAACGATGATTTTACTGTACTCCCCTGTTCACTCAACTCCCCGGATTTAAACCCAACAGAGAATCTGTGCGATCAGCTCGATCGTAGTGTTAGCGACCTCGATAGTCAACTGAGAAAGCTAGCGCAACTGGCCACGGTACTGGACCCGCCATGGCTCCACACGTCAGTCGGTATCTTCCAGAACCTCAGTGACTCTCTACCCGTAAATCCGCATTACAAAAGTTGATTATTTAGGCGTTTGGCAGTGGGTCATATTAGTGTGACGGGACCGTTTACATCGTTCTTTTTGAAGGAAGTAGTTTGATAACGAATTTACGCATTGGAAGAACCGATACAGCTCCATCACAGTTCCATATCGTTTCACGGTAACAAAAAATAGAATATTTACTTTTCAGCGGTTACCACAGAATTTTCCAGACGAAGAGGACTACTATCCAATATATTTTAGAATGTCAGTGTTATCGGTATGTTACGAAAACCAAGTAAATTTCAGCTGCAGTCGATTCAGTGCAGAAATGCAGTCAGATTTCATTCATTTACAGATGCAGTCAGGTTCAGTAGCAAAGACAGTTATAAAGTTTCGTTGCACACATACGTGAACATTTCTTCAGACAGGGGACCACAAGCATATTTTACTGGATTTAAAGTGGCAGAATATGACAGATGACCATAGGGATATTATATTTAGATTACGACATCAGAATCAACAGTTGGACAACTGCAGTTGGCGATTGAGAACAATGGAATATTGCGTCTGAAGTGCGCAAGCAAACATTTAAACCAGTGTCATGTGTAAGACAGTGCTAATGATTAATAATATTAACACTGTGTGAAGTGCGATGGATTGATAAAGAAAATGGAGTAGAAATTGAACAATGCTGAACTTGGACAAACAGCATTCCAAGTGGTGAACATACTTTACGGAATATATAAAAGAATTACATTGGACGCTTTTTGGGCAGAATAAGCACGGAAAAAAATCCACTGGGTGTAAAGAAAGAGATGCTTTTGATGAATTATTAACCTAGTAGATCAGGCGACAGGAAAGGCCAAAAGAATAATAAATATGGTTCAACGGCCAGTGCAGCAATGGGAAAAGATTACGATCGGATTCGTGAGTGGTTTCGCAAGAATGAGACTGGACGCCAGAGGAGAGTGAGGCAGCTTAAATGGTGGAGGAGGTGCGAAACAGCATGTGGCCAAAGGCATACTCAGCGAAAGCCGGTCGTCCGGCTCCAGTAGGGCAGAGAGTGCCTGTTTCCCTTCCGCTAATGGCAACAGAAGGGCAGACTAAAGCTATCGAGGTAACGACCCCGGGAGTCTCGAAAGTGCAACGGAGTGTGGATCCAAGCTAGAGCCAATGGGATATAGGTGCACTGCGACACTCATCACAGCATGTGATACTACTGGTCTTACAAGTTGCGGCAACCATCTTCGGCAGGGATCAAGTTACTGTTTTACACCTGTTTAACACTTCTAGCTGTATGTTTAGATACACGTACGTACTCGATAACATATAATACCCTTAAGGACTTGGTATCTTTCCACTGAGATATTGATTTCCACCTGAACCTATAGGTATGAAAGCATTCTTGATCAGTTTCCAGCAAGACAACTAGTGTGACGTCACAAGTTCATTACGGGGCTCGCATTTCCCATGGACCCTGATCCAAGTGATATGACGTCACAGGCAGCGAGAGACGAGTTACATTGGCAGCGTCAGGACAAGGAGGCGATACTGCGGATGCCCAGCCCACGACTCAAGATACCTCCCACTACGAGAACAACAGGCAGCTGCCCGGAGATAAAATATTTGGTCATTCGAACCAGGAAGAATAGACCAAGCGTCATAAGCACTCTGACAGCAACATGATAGGAATTCAATCCTCACAACCTACGCACGTAGCTGGAGCCAGCGAAAGTTTCAGGGGTGACACGTGCGTCAGTATTGGAACAGATGGATTCGAAAAGTCACATGACGAGCACAGAATTGCAACCGGACCATTCACAATTACTGTTCCAATTAATTGTGAAAAGGGTGCTGAACAGATGGTATCTGCACGAAAACAGGAGCTGCACAAAAACAGGACTGAGCAAAAGCGATAGCTCAGAGTCAGGGTCATGAACACAACAGGGTTGCATGAGAGCATAGTTTATTTAAAAATCAGTTGATGACATAAAAGACAATATACAGAATAAAGACAAAATATTTGTCAGGATTGGCGAACGGATAACGGAGTTCTAAGGTGAGGTCGAACGCTGCATTACTGAATTAGCTCACCAGAATCAGGATTTGACACAAATTGACAATTAAGTTCAAAATATGGAAATACGGAGCAGTAAGCATGAAAGAAGTACACAACAGAGATTTAAAGATGTGACTGAGATCTTGCAGTAGTTGAATGGCACCCAGGACAAAATAATCAGTAAATGTGGCGAAAATATTAATTGGCAGGAATGGGGTTGGAAGCTGCAGGAGTTGCCAATACTGTTGAAAATCAGGAGAAGCAACAACGCTTGAGTAAATGTCATGGTACAGCTACTGGTTATGAGGAAAGACGTCCAGGTCAGAGTAGTAGGGAATATTATCCAGTCAAGAAATAAACGCGTGGAATAGTAAGGCGATTACAAATTCTGGGAGACAACGATTTCTAACATACAGTAGCCACGGAAGAATTTGTTCAGTAATATGAGAAAATCGGTTCAGTAACGTGCTACTGCTAAAGAGAGAACCTAGAAAGCCAGATTTTATACGAATCTGCGTAGATGGGTACACAAGATTTCAGGCAATCCCGATGCCTCAGGATTGCCATATCGTGGAAGAGTTTGGAATCAGGTTTTTAGAAAGATTCTGGTCACAAAGTCATTACTCTAGGAAGAAGGCCGCAGTGATTGTCCGGACTTGTGACAAATTTCAAATGATGGTCGAATTTTTCAGTTATTACTACCAGAGAACTTCCTTCTGTCACAGTCATTGCAGCTCGAAGATTTGATCGTATATTGATAATTAAGCTGCCATAGCAGAAACAGACGATTGTGATTATGATCAACAGAGTCAACATGGAACATTTCGTATCGACAGTGGAAGATTTGGACAATCATATATAATATAATAGTAATAGGGAACGATTCCCTGTTCAGTATTTGGCTGTACAATCTATGATGCCATTCTCAGTCATAAGCTCACAGGGATGGACTCCATTTGTGGAGGACTGAATACGCAATTGGTAAATCGTACAGAAGTCTTTCTATAATAATAATTTATGCTCGCATACAATGCTTATCACTTGGACGGTAATACAAAAATGTGTGAATGTTGGAGTCGCCCAGAGGTGCTCTTGTGGCAACAATAGCTAAGCTGCAGCCACAGTGAGGTGGCTGCCATTTTGCTGGCGCTATCTATGACGTGATTCTCAGGGATGGACTCAGATTGTGGAGGACTGAATAAATAAGAGTTAATTCACATAAAAAGTATTCATGCAATACTAATTTATGAATGCATACATTGACTATCGGAGATTTAGTTCCTAGGAACCTTGGATGACGCCATAGTGACGTGTTACACAGCTGGTGACAAAGATACAGACGTTGATCTTAAGTATGGTGGTATAGTTAGCAATAAACCAAAATCCTAACCTCTTGATGAAAATCGGAATGTACCAATATGACGTCGATTCAATCTTCCGTAAATACAAAACTAATTATTTACTCTTGCTTATGATTCTTAACTATCATGTGTGTAACTGGCACGAAATGCTACGTATTTCGTTTTCTCCTCCACAGGAATGTTGGAATCGTCCAGAGGCAGTCTTAGCTGGTAATATCGTCGTCATCATGATCACCTCAGCACAGACTGTTGCTGTCACAATTACCTCTGCCCGCACTGTCAATTCCGTTGCAATCACGTTGGCCTTGACCACTGACATCATTTACCTCATCTAGTAATATACCTACTAGCAGCAGTTTCTTGTCCTTTTAGTGTCGACAAGCATCGGGTATGTTACACGATAGCTTTCGCTTACTCAGTAGTTCGAGGCAAATTTGGAAACAGGATAATTCTACCATGGGCTACCAAGATCTGTAAGTGTGGTGTACTGTTATGCTGTTAACACATGCCCTCCCCAAATCTGAATGGCGGTGGGGAAGAGCAAACCATTATAAGTACTTGGGGATAAACTGACGTGATGTCGTTGGAATCTCAGTTACAGCTTTCATCATCTTGAGTGTCATACAGGCTCAATTCTCTGAACTGCAGTAAACAAGGTGTGGTAAGACACTCAGCACTGTGCTTCATCTTTACATTGTTTCATATGTTTTTGACCCAATAAATAGTGGAGCTGGATCCTCATACATCCCTCTTCCAGTTAATATAATTACAAGTCATGCCATCATCAGTATCGAAAATATTGACATATTTTGCTATATGTGGCAACTTCTGGCTTTCGAAAGAAATTACAGGACACGTCCTGGAGATACAACACAATAGCAACTGTCTAATGGCTGTGAAACTCCAGGATGTACATAAATTTGAGAGTCAGAATCTCCGTACAGCATAACTACTCACTCTTATGGTCTGGACGAAATCAGGTCAGGTGAACATAGAGTGATCACACCACTTCACTTTCCCATTTTCGCCAGTCAGCAGCCGAAACATGCAGATGTATTCTTATTATCCCGAAAGGAGAACAACACAACTGCTGGGTCAAAAACATGTCCTACCTAACTTCCGCCCCCCCCCCCCACCTCCTCCCCTCCGTTGAGCTCTTTTGCTGTGAGTGAGTGATTAACACAACATCTTCTGGATTACTATAGCCATGAATCAGAACGTTTGTGTATATGCCAAGTGGAGCAAATAGGTACTTAAAATTTAAGGAATTCCATCAACAGGAACATCTCCTCTTTGTTGTATAAGCTGACTCTGAATGTCCTGTAGCTCCCGTAATGTCCTGTAATGGGGATCCCACTGCCTCACAGACTAACTTTACAAACGACAGAAACCATATGCGGCAGCATATCATAGTGACTGTGTATATGGCTCGAGGCCAAATCACAGGTCAGCCAAAGTTCTGAAATACGGCTGCCCTCTGAGCTTGAACAACTTGCAGGGAAATTTGATGTGATTTATCACAACAACAGTCCCATGACCAAATCACAAGAAAGTGATACATTATACAGGAAAGCATTAACTGCTGTATTTGTGGTCTGTGATTACATAAAAAAATCTGAAACTTAGTACAGAGATCATGTGACTGAAAAGTTCCTTGCTGCAAAACATTTGCAGCCACCAAGAACTATACACTTCGCTTGCTGGACCCGCTACGCATTATGCAGGAACGACAACACAAACTTACTGAAAATATGTGTCGAGGGGACAGGCATCGGGCTCGTGCCGCACATCGAGCTGATGCTAAGGTTCTACTCGTGACTCCTTCACTAACATCTGGACTCGATGGAGAAACTCAATGAAGCCACAAAGGCCGACATAACTGCATTTTCCAATAATCTGACATACAGTACCAGAGCGGAGTATTGACGTGTAGTGTTTCGCAGGAGTTCAACGTTTCCTATTTAGGGATTACGCAAATCATCATATGGACATAGATGTACACTTGCTTGTAGATATTTATGGGAAATTCTGGAGTGTTTTCATGGAATCATACACTCTGGATCCTGCTTTCTCCTACACGCACCAGAGCTTTTGAGGGATGCAATACTCAAATGCACATGTGTCAACATCAAACTTTTAATGAACGTCGACATGCCGCTGCTTTTTCGGCACGGGATTCTGGGGAAGGGGGACATGGCCAGTGTGTTCATAGGCATTTAAGACAAAGAACCTGTGAATGAATGAACAGTTCATTCATACATTTCGCGTGAACATCACCACGACGACGATGAGGTCCCATACTCCGACGAGCGTAAGGGACGATGCGGAAGACTCGCACCGCTGTACTAGGCAAGGTCCTAGTGGAGGTGGTTTGCCGTTGCCTTCCTCCGACCGTAATGGGAATGAATGATGATGATGAAGACGACACAACACCCAGTCATCTCGAGGCAGGAAAAATCCCTGACCCCGCCGGGAATCGAACACGGGACCCCATGCGTGGGAAGCGAGAACGCCACCGCAAGACCACGAGCTGCGGGCAACATCACCACAACTGCACTTAATTTTTAAGTTTCCTAGAGACGATTGTAATGTTGTTTTTGAAATCAGCGTCAGGGGGGGAGGGAGGGGGGGAGGGAAGGGAACATCCAATAAAAATCTCGATTAGGGTATATTTCATCTGGGTTTTTAGTTCATTAAGAGTGGGCACAAAGCTGACTTTTAACTTTTACATCTTTTATTTTGATGCCTCATCATCCAAAGATTGTTAAGCATCGTAGCTTACATGAAAAATACATACATAGTTTTAGCATAAAATAGACAAATTTACAATCACATTTTCTCGTGGTAACAAATGACATTCTTTATGCGCAGTCTGATCGACACACACTGGCTGCTCACAAGAAGTGTGTAAACTGAAGTGAACGCTTTGATGTGAATCTTGAGGTATATAACACAGGATTACTTCCAGAAGCTTCTAGAATCCACTGTAGATCAAATTCTGTATGAACGTAATATCCGGTTTTTGTGTTATTAATAATTTTATGCAACCATATTTGCTTTCATTCTTACAAAAAACAAACGAACAAAACGACAGCAAAAGTTGTGTTATATTGTTGCAACCTACAAATTTTGCGATTCTAAAATAGGCCACTTGCGAAGGACAGTATATATTCAGCTTTTACAAAATACTGAATTATTTGGAAAAAAATTAATTATATTTCTGCAACATAATAACATTTTTCTATTTACTGAACTATTCGATCCATTTGATATTTGTCACAGCTCGTATGAAATGAAATCTGTAAGATGATAACTTTTATGACCAAAAGCCTTTGTACTGAAATAGGCAAATAACGTTTCAATTTGTTACGAAATAATTTGTCAAAGTACAGACTTTTGATAAAAATTTTAGTATAACATTTTACTCCAGTAAACAAGAATCATGCGATTTATGACTGCAGTTAGAAAAAAACATTCCCGAACAAAGAGATAAGATTGCAGTTTTCGTTTAACTAAGGATATTATCATATACTATGGTTGACATAGGAATGCATTAACTTGGTCTCTTATAAACTACACGCTATACTCGGATGTAAACAGTTTACATCGACAAATCAAGCAGCAATCTCCGCCAATTGGAAAGTTTCAGTGTCTGTCAGATATGGAAACAGTCACATTGAGTTATTTCAGAAATGTGGCACTTACTTTGATGTAAGCTAAACCGTGGAGGCGGACATGGCATATCCTAATGGTTTCCATGACACACACAACAATAAGCGCACCATGTTAGTAGCACTGAGTTTCATGAAACAGTTCCCTCCCCAAGCCGATAACGGTGCTGGGGGTATCAAGAGACATGTGATACATCATAGAAACCTCTAGCGATGTCGCAGTTATGGGAATGGAACCGATTAGAATCAGCCACACTATTAAATTCCACCACTCACGCTAGTTGAAGAAATACACATATTTGCATCGATAAAAGAGTTTCCATGACGTGTGGCTTCGGAAAAGATTTTTGAAAATTTATGAGTAACGTAATTTTCGGTAAAACAATGTAGGATGTTAGAAACCACCGCGTTATTCGATTAACAACGAAATCTGATGGGCACTGTGGTGCAAAAGTTTATATCGCCAAGCCAGGGATTAAATGGCCCACAATCTTCAATATACTCACGGAATTTGTAGCTCTGGAGACGCCTATGTTTTGTGTAGTGTTCATGAAACCTGTATACTGGACCTATACAAACAGAAACGTCTATTGGGTGAAGAGCTGCAATCCGTGGGATGTAATGAGGTGCTACCTTAGTGCATTCGACACATCTTGATATGTGGCCAATAATCTTTGAAGTATTACGTATGTGCACTGCAAATTTACAGGTTTAATTAAAGATTACATGAATGGGTCGGAGATTGTGGAGCTTGTAGGTCTTAGATCTGAGATGTGTTTGTATCATACAGTGAACGGTGTCACCAACAGGAGGGGCAAGGTTATGTGACAAGCGACACCAGTGGCTCTCACAGTTGACGATTATGTTGAATGCCTGGGCGGTGGTGTTGGCGGTTCTCCATCTCAACCGCTGAATATGGTGCTCAAAGCTAATGTTCAGTTGTGGGACCATGTGGTACACGCCGTATCGCAGCTGAAAATTCGTCTGTCACCACATAACAATAAAGAAGTCATTTGTGAGGACAGAACCAGAAAAATGCTATATTCGTACTACTTATGTGGGAGATAAGAGTGGCTGTATTATTTGTAAATAAAATTTGTATGCATGTGTGAGTGTATACAGAATAGTATGAACCATTTATCATCGTGTAAATAGGTGTGTGTGTGTGTGAATGTGTGTGTGTTTGTGCACGTGTTTGAGTTGATAGTGGGTGACTCTCATGCACTAATCCAGGGGGTTGAGTGTCGACTCATTTAGGAGGCGTCGTATACTTTTTTCAGAGTTATGCTCAATTTTTGTTGATTGTGGATCCAGCTATATCCCTGATATGTAGCTATGAAAGTATATAGTATTTGTTGGTGTTTACTAGCCATGCTAACTTCTCTGTTACTGGAGATTTTGTGCGCCATGATTATGTAGCTTACCTTACACGTTGTGGTGCACTATCTGCATCCATAGACTTCTATTCCTAAAATGAGATACGCTGTATGTTTGACAAATCTTGCACTATATTGGTTTATTTGAGGTTTACCGTTTGGTCTCATTTGTGTAGTTTCATACTGTGATTTTATCATTTTTGCTTCTTGACAACTTCATGGCATACTTTGATTATTTTTATTTATTGGCAATTCTGTTATACATTGCATGTTTTGTTTTTATTGTTTGCTCTGTTTCAGGCCCATCTCAGTTAAAGCCATGTGTACAGTTATATTGTTCTAGCTCTGTTAGTGAAGGGCGACATTTGGGAGAAAACGTGGGGTTGTGACTGTACTGTTAGCTATGATTTATCAATTGCTCCTCCTACCCTTGGAATTAGTTCTGGCAATATCCGCTCTATGACATATATGTTTACTGAGCGTCTCATTGTAATTTGTAGAGCACTCTATTGAACAATCTTTCTGGGTGTCCGTCATATGCGGCAGACTGGGCACTTACATGATCAGCTACTTTTAAGGTGCACGAACTGTCATTATTCGTCATTTATGCCTTCATTTTACTCTATTAAACCTATGCCAAATGTCGAGCCATTAGAAGTTGGTTCGTAGCTTACATTACTCTGACAGTGATTCATTTCCGTTTTTTGGTTAGGCCCCATTTCCCCATGTGGTACTGGTTGACTCAAAGCACTTTCTCATGCCTCATCCTCAAGGGACGTCGCACGCTACTTGATATATTTGTTGGATATCTTATAAGACTAGCATAATTTTCTTCTATGCTATCGACACATGATCTGATGTTCATCTGTAATCACCACTTTAATGTTATTTAATTTTATATCACACCTCTCTTAATTTCCCTTGTCTTTCATAGCGCCTAAACATGGGATTTACATCATAAAACCTAGGTCACAAGTATGATTTTTTTCCAAATAAAGAATTTGTCAAGTACAACTGGAGAACATTTATTCATTATGAAAAATGTTAGCAATAGTTTTGCTTGTCCAACAAAGAGTGTACTATGTCTATGCAGATAAATGTGACAGAGAACCTCGTAAAATATGACACTGGGTAACAGCAAAGCCTGGGCTCCTGCACTGAAATTACTAAAAACACATCAGTTACTGCAGCATAACTCAACAAAAAAAGACCTGAGAATGTGGGGAAACGAAGTCGAGATAGAGCATCAGTTGGACTGTACAGAGAGCAAAGCGCCATATCGCTGCGAGGAGCACTGGACCGACAACACAGGAGCACTGGACCGGCAACACAGGAGCACTGGACCGACAGCATAACACCACATCACGCCCAGGTGCACCAGACCGACGATGGAACGTGTCAGAACGCTCCTAGAGGGAACAGCCAGAGGCAGAGCGCCTAAGGTCTGACCACTGTGGTGGAAGACGGTAGGTATAAATATTGGACCATTCCACTCAACTAGCAGTCTCAGGTAGTACCTGATGAAGACAACAAGTCAAGTTGGCGAAATACGGTGCTCGTGCAACGCTGAGATCTGGGAGGACACCTGACACCGCAAAACGTCAACATACCGCTGGGAAATTCTGAAAAATTACAGTAGGACCATCTGAGATTATTCAACAGTATTTATGCATTCACCGTAATACAGTTTTTTGTGTCTTGGAACACTTCATCGTCTCTGATCGGTTTTGGTCATAAAACACTTTCGGAACGTCCAATATTTATAAATCCAATGAATGCAGACTACCCACATTCATTGTAGAAGCCTTGAGAGTCTGTAATGAGGTCTGAACCTTAACATGTTATCGTGAAATGCTTTAGATGTGAAGCACCACAAGTTCATTTATACGAGTACAACAAGCTGCACAGTCCCTTTGAGCATTGAACAATTAATCTTACCATCATGAAGTAACAATTTACGTGTTGCGGTTTCTTTGTGACAATTTTCTGATGATTCACATTCGATACAGACATGCAGAGACCATGATTTCAGAGTTTCGTTCTGCTTTTTCGTAATCTTTCCAGACAACGTGTGCCACTTCCTAAAATTTCCTTAGGCTGAGTATGCCTCCAAATTCATTTTCTTTATAACCCTTTTAGTGAGAGTGCTGCGTTGCGCACGTGTGAAACAGTGGACTATAAACATTACTACCGCACTCCTGCTGCAAATTAACATGTAGCACACAGAAAATAAATTTTGGGCACTGCCACGACAAAATAGTAGATGCACCACAGTGAACACAAAATGGACGTGGGTCCAAAGGGAGTCAGATTCCACAGCAGCAGCTAACGGCTTCATACTTTCTACATCAGGGACAGGTGCACATCTGCAGTGTGCCTACTGGTCAATCAGCTAAAATATAAACCAACCTCCACAGGAGTGACTGCTTATCACACCCATGGGTCGCCATTGTGTTGTGAGCACCTGATGAAAAGTGGCACCTAAGCGTATGTTTACAGTTGAGTGTAAGTGCTCTCCCAATTTAGCAGGTGCCAGATCTCTCTGGCAGTACACACCACGTTATGAGGGCTTCACCAGGCACTTTGTCTGTGTGGAACAGTACACAGCTGCTACAATTACCAGCTACTGCCAGACTATCTCTGTGTACTAAGTCAGTCTCCCCGCTCACCACCGGTGAGCCCACTGTACCACGTGCCTGAGGGTACCTATGCACTGTCCAACATCAGGGGCAAGTTCCTGTACTGGGGGCTAGAATACACTACAGAGTTTCTATCCACACCGATAGTTCCTCATACAGCCATATGTATGAGGATATGGAAAGGGTAACGCAGTATGTAAAGGGGTACTAAAATCTAATAGTCATGGAGACTGGAATGCAGTTTTACGGAAAGGAGTAGAAGAAAAGGTTACAGGAGAATATGGGCTTGGGACATGGAATGAGAGAAGAGAAAGACTAACTGAGTTTTGTAACAAGTTTCAGCTAGTAATAGCGAATTCTCTGTTCAAGAATCACAAGAGGAGGAGGTATAGTTGGAAAAGGTCGGCTGATACCGGAAGATTACATCATTATCAGACAGAGATTCCGAAAGCAGATACTGGATTGTAAAGCGTGCCCAGGAGCAGACATAGACTCAGATCACACTATAGTAGTGATGAAGAGTAGGCTGAAGTTTAAGACATTAGCATGAATCAATACGCAAAGAACTGGGATGCGGAAGTAGTAAGGAATGACGAGATAGAGTTGAAGTTCTCTAAGGCGATAGATACAGCAATAAAGAATAGCTCAGTAGGCATTACAGTTGAAGAGGAATCGACATCTCTAAAAAGAGCCATCACAAAAGTTGGAATGTAAAACGTCGGTACAAAGAAGGTAACTGCGAAGAAACCATGAGTAACAGAAGAAATTCTTCGATTGATGTATGAAAGGAGGAAATACAAAAATATTCCGGGAAACTCAGGAACAGAGAAACGCAAGTCGCTGAGGAATGAAATAAATAGAAAGTGCAGGAACACTGAGACGAAGTGGCTGCAGGAAAATGCCAAAAAGAAATGATTGTCGTAAGGGGATACTCAGCATACAGGAAAGTAAAAACAACCTACCGTGACATTAAAAGCAAGGTGATAACATTACAAGTGCAGCGTCAATTCCACTGTTAAGTGCAGAGGAGAGAGCGGATAGGTGGAAAGAATACATTGAAAGAATCTATGACGGGGAAGATTTGTCTGATGTGATAGAAGAAGAAGCAGGAGTCATTTTAGAAGAGATAGGGGATCCAGTATTAGAATCAGAATTTAAAAGAGCTTTGGAGGACTTACGGTCAAATAAGGCAGAGGGGTTAAATAACATTCCATCAGAATTTCTAAAATCGTTGGGGGAAGTGGCAACAAAACGACAATTCACGTTGGTGTGTAGAATGTATGAGTCTGGCGACATACCATCTGACTTTCGGAAAAGCATCATCCACACAATTCCGAGGACGGTAAGAGCTGACACGGGCGAGAATTACCGCACAATCAGCTTAACAGCTCACGCATCCAAGTCACTTACAAGAATAATATACAGAAGAATAGAAAAGAAAGTAGAGGATGCGTTAGATGACGATCAATTTGGCTTTAGGAAAGCTAAAGGCACGCAATTCTGACGTTGCGGTTAATAATGGAAGCAAGACTAAAGAATAATCGAGATACGTTCATAGGATTTGTCGACCTGGAAAAAGCGTTCGACAATTTAAAATGGTACAAGATGTTCGAATTCTGAGAAAAGTAGGGGTAAGCTATAGAAATAGACGGGTTATATACAATATGTACAATAACCAAGAGGGAATAATAAGAGTGGACGATCAAGAACGAAGTGCTCGTATTAAGAAGGGTGTAAGACAAGGCTATAGCCTTTCGCACCTACTCTTCAATCTGTACATCGAGGAAGCAATGATGGAAATAAAAGAAAGGTTCAGGAGTGGAATTAAAATTCAAGGTGAAAGGATATCAATGATACGATTCGCTGATGACATTGCTATCCTGAGTGAAAGTGAAGAAGAATTAAATGATCTGCTGAACGGAATGAACAATCTAATGAGTACACAGTATGGTTTGACAGTAAATCGGAGAAAGACGAAGGTAATGAGAAGTAGTAGAAATGAGAACAGCGAGAAACTTAACATCAGGATTGATGGTCACGAAGTCAAAGAAGTTAAGGAATTCTGCTACCTAGGCAGTAAAATAACAAATGTCGGACGGAGCAAGGAGGACATCAAAAGCAGACTAGCAATGGCAAACAAGGAATTCCTGACCAAGAGAAGTGTACTAATATCAAATATTGACCTTAATTTGAGGAAGAAATTTCTGAGAATGTACGTGTGGAGTACAGAATTGTATGGTAGTGAAACAATGACTGTGGGAAAACCGGAGCGGAAGAGAATCGAAGCATTGAGATGTGGTGCTACAGATGAATGTTGAAAATTAGGTGGACTAATAACGTAAGGAATGAGGAGGTTCTGCGCAGAATCTGAGAGGAAAGGAATATTTGGGAAACACTGATAAGGAGAAGGGACAAGATGACAGGACATGTGTTAAGACATCGAGGAATGACTTCCATGGTACTAGAGGGAGCTCTAGAGGGCAATAACTGTAGAGAAAGATGCAGACTGGAATACGTCCAGCATATAATTGAGGACGCAGGTTGCAAGTGCTACTGTGGGATGAAGAGGTTGGCACAGGAGAGGGCCGCGTCTAACCAGTCAGAAGACTGATAACAAAAAAAAAAAGCTATAAAGTGGGTAGTACGTTTCACATGGTGAGTCTGTTAACACTGTAGTCAGCAATTCTGGGGGAATCATCACGGCCTCATGGTCTGCTATCCTAGCCAAACTCAGAGGGGCATGATCATAGAGCAGTGATACTACAACTGTAGTTTTGTGAGATGTAACAAATGCAACAAAATGTCTCATGATAGAACTTATTTATTTAAGCTTCCAACAGCTCACCACCTCAACACACTTTCTGCCGCTACCCAGTTCTGCACTGAACTGGACCCTGAAAACCGAGAGCACTACAGTCACATGGGTAAAACGATGAATTAGGGTAAACTTCAGCAGCAGATAGTTTATATTTGTTGAATATATTTGAATCCATTCTCAGGGTCCCCTTGCTGTTGGTTTGCAGCACAAGTATAATGAATTGAGGCGTTTCTAATTGAACCGCTGTTTTAAGAGCCCATGGCTGTCTCTATATAGTCATCAGTATACAGTTAATAGGGTTCCCATGAAAAGAAAGCTAATGGCAGTTGAACACTGGCGTTCAATATGTTTGAAAATTTTACAGTAACATGAAACTGTTACAGAAATATGAAACATTTTCACATTAATCTCTCAAGCTTGACGTCCTTGAATGTATGAGTTATTATTCGTTGCAGTTCATCCAGAATTAGAGTTACATTCGATTCAACCATCAAGCATCCTCAATTTTGTAGACCATTCAAGTTCGAAGCTGATGCAGAAAAGTGTAATGATGAGCCAAAATATTATGACCATCTGCTTAACAGCTTATCTGTCCTTCCAAATACATCACTGATTCTTCGTACCAGTCTGTTGTTAGGTTTATGGGGGTATGTGGTATTATTTGTGTATGTACAGGTCAAGTAATTCGTGTTAACAAGGGACCGCTGACTTGCGTACGCAGTGATGGCGCCCAATAGCGACCCAGATGGGTTCCACACGATTTGCATGTGGCGAATTTTGTCGCCGAGACATCAACATGAGTTCTCCACAGTGCTCCCCAAAGCACTGCAACACGGTTCTAGGTCCGAGACACGGAAAGTTACACTGTTTAAAGATGATATCGCAGCCGGAGAAGACGTCAAGCATGAAGGGATGCAGGTGGTTCACAGCTGTCAGCGTGTCTTCTTGCTTCTTTCCAAATTTCATGATTCGAGGGCAACAGGAAATACCCGATAGGTTTTGATGAGTGAGTAAATGGCTGTAACTTTTGACTGCATGGACTTGGAATCATACGTTTGCTACACCGCCAAGAGACCTCAGACTTTAGTGTGTGAAGCAGATTTCCAGCTGGTACGTCTAACCGTTCCAGAGACATAGGAATCATAGCAGACAGACGACCAATCGTATAACAAATGACAAAAAGAAATTTTTTCGTGTGATATGATTACAGATGTACAGCTTTAGATTATTTCCTTTAGTTGTACTTGCTTTTTGCCAAATTTCATGATTCTAGGAAAACTGGAAGTGCTCTATAGGTCTTGATAAGTGAATTTGCTAGTGTAGAAAAATTTGTGCTACCAGTCACAATAAAAGATTATTTGTTCGTTACACGAACTGTTTGGAGCTTGTGCCCATCACCGGGTGTTTATACATTCGTGTACATGCTTATATTGCTGGAGATAACTGTTTGAATACAAAGAAAGTTATTTGCTTGTGACTAAACAGATGCAAGTGGAACAATTGGAAGGAGCAAGGCAGCATTTGTCCAAAATATATCTGCACTAACATAAAGATTAAGTATCCTTATTATAGATGACAGCTATCTTCCCACTTACAATTGTTCCACTTCTTTCTGTTTAGTCACCAGCACACAGTTTTCTTTGTATTCAAACAGTGATCTCCAGCAATATAAACATGTACATTAATGTATAAACACCTGATGATGTGCACAAGCCCGAAAAGAGTATTGTGACGAATAAATAATCTTTTATTGTGACTAATAGTGGAAATTTTTCTACGCCCTGTAAAGGAACAGTCACGTAGTTCAACAGCGTCCACTACGGATAAAATTCACTGAATATGCTGGTATATAATTATGAGATGTAAATGACCGCATCGTTCGACTGCTCTGACTTAGAAGTTTCAAGTATTTACAACGCTGAAGCTACGTAGATCTTAATACGTGGCATACATTTCAACTTGATACGTTTACACGTTCCTCAGTCCTCAGCTAAAGGGTTTTTAACAGTCGGACAGGCATACAGTCAGAAAGACGTACAGAGAGACAGACGGGCAACGAAGTGATCCTACAAGGGTCTCGTTTCCACCGACTGAGGTACACAACCCTTAAATGACCATTAAAATGAAAAAAGCAATAAATGAAAAAAATGAACAATAAACTTACGATAGTTTTAAATTGACAGTGGATTGGGAAAGATGAATGACAATCATAGTCCTTCAACATTAATGTCCAAGTCATCCAGACATGAAATTGCAGTATCAGTCAGTTCACGTAGATACAGTTTATATTTATCTGCTTTTGGTCCTGGGTTGCAGTCACTCACAACGTGTTTCATTTTCTGGCGCAGAGCACCATAGTCAAAGTGACGACTTGGGGATCTGCCCTCCCTCCCATTCCTGTACAGAAAGTCCTGGAAAACTCCATGAGATGTGCGAATTCTGTTGAGAGCTTTCCATTGTCGGCGGGGAAGTTACTGTGTCAAAAATTGACCAGTGAGTCGTCAGATCATCGGCGCTCCAACTGTCCGCCACTGGCCATTGATGTTGAAGTCTAATGGCTGCTCCGCTAAGACACGTGGAGGTTTCCTGCAGTTTAGTGTTATCAGTGATATATGAGGAATGTTCTTGTGCAGTGGTAAATGTGGGTCACTTCGAATTCTCCTCAAGTAACGGACCGAGAAGCCCTTTCTGCAAAGAGTAGGTGGGGTAGCGTTGCTCAGCATAGCTAACAATTACAGTGGCGCACTTTTGATACATCAACAGAGGATACGTACCGTGATGGTGCAGTTTGGCGTCTGTTGTTCAAACACAGAGGAGCAGTACGCTGTGACAGAGTATACAAGTCCTAGGGCAGGACCTTCCAGTGGGGCGGCATTTGCTCCCCACATGCTGCCACATAATTTGTGTAGGATATTGTTGTAGGTGTTGACTTTAACTGCCATTGATTCAAGGTGCTTCCTAAAGGACAAGGTACTGTCTAGTACTTGAGAAAATGTGTATGGGGAAGTACTTTATTGTTGAAGTGTACTTTGGGACATTTTGTGTCTTCCCTATATTCAGGTGCAACCATATTCTTTCTATTTTGCTTGTCTCCAATCAGTGTAGAATATTCCGAATTCAGGATCTTTGGTAAGAGGGCACAGCTTGGACAGATCGTCAGCATAACTAGGTTTACATCCTTTTGTTTCTGGCGTGTTTGATGTGTACAGTTTCACGAGTGCAGGAGCCAGCATCGAGCCATGAGGAAGGCCATTATTTACTTTTTAGGTGCTACTTATGTTATCAACCATTACTATCTGTAATGTTCTGTCACATATTATGTTACGCACAAGACGTAAAACTTTCTGATATTGTATACCGCGGTACAATTCATATAGTGGACCATCATTCCTCACGGTATCATATGCAGCAGAGAGATCCACGGAGGTTACCGTCGTCTTGTTGGAACGCCGTCCCTGTGTGGTTAGTTAGTCTGAGTACCTGATCTTCGCAGCTTGCTCCACTGGTAGACGTTCCTCCAGTATCGGTTCAATCCGGTTTAAAATGAGCCTCTCTAACAGCTTACAGGTGGCGCTTAGGAGGGAAACCGGGCGGTAGCTTTCTAGTTTGTCCCCAAGTTTATTTTGTCTTAGCAAGGGAATTATTTTAGCTTTTTTGAGCTGTGGTACCACGTGAAGAGACTGCATAATATGTGAAGAGAACTGGCTCAGTCAGTCTCTGATTCGTTGGCCGCTATGAATTAGGAATTAGTGAGAATACAGTCATATCCTTTGGACTTAACTGTTTTCATTATAGTAATAACAAAACTTATTTCATCAACTGTGAAGGAGCGGGAAAAATTATTTGGAGCTTCTTCCGATAAAGGGAATACTTTCAGGTCGTATGTTTCTATCTCCAGGAGCTCTTGATATATACTGTGAAGCAACATAGTTGAGAGATACATCTGGTACTTTTCGCTCACGTGGACTCGCATCTCCGAGTTTCCTTAAGACGTTTGAAGCCTTCCAGTTCGATCTGGTGAAGTGTAATGTCTCAATAGTTTCTTTCAGTTTGCTCGTTCGTATACAGGTTATGTTGGAGCTTTCGATAACTTCTTCCTGCAAAATTGCTGACGATATCCTACAAAACCTGGATGCTGCTCGAAGGAGCAAATGGGAAGAAAATGCTGAGGCATTAATTTCCACCAGATAGAGCAGGAAAGCCATGACACCTCTTAAGGAATCTCGGAGATGCCTGCACACCGCACCTCAGAATTTTCCAGACGAATCGGACGGATAGTTAAGACATTCTGTTACGTCAGTGTAGTTTGCAAGTCGCCGAAACTATAAGTAACTTTCACTTGCAGTCAGGCTTAATTCAGAAATGCAGTCAGATTTCATTAATTGAAAAACTTATTTAAACTCAATAATATGAACAGCAACTGAAGTAAGCAAAGGGAAGACAAATTTGAAAAATGGGATTGACCAGAAGCGAAACAATACCTAAGCAGGAATGGCTATAGGACAGATTTAAAGATTTAGTAGCATATTTTCATAGGGAAAAGATACCGCCTACAGGAAAATTACTGAGATCTTTGGGAAAAAGAGAAGCAGCTCTATGAATATCAAGAAGTCATATGGAAAATCAGTCCTAAGCAAAGAAGGGAAAGCTGAAAGAAGAATATAGAGGTCCATACAATGGAAATAATCTTGAAGGCAGTATTACAAAATGGGAGAGGAATTAGATGAAGATGAGATGGCAGATTTGACAGTGAAAGAAGAATTTGATAAAGCACTGCAAGCCCTAAGCCCCAGGAGTAGACGACATTCCGTCAGAACTACTGATTGCCTCGGGAGAGTTTGGATTCCGGGCAATGTATGAACACGCGAGACAATACTGATCCTACGACTTACCTTAGGCGATACCTTAAGGGAAGGCAAACTTATGTTTATGGCATTTGTAGACTTTGAGAAAGCTTTCGACAGTGCTGATTTGAATACTTTCTTCGACATTCTGAAGTTAGCAGGAGTAAAATGCAGGTACCGAAAGGCTGTTTACAACTTATACAGAAGCCAGACGGCAATTATGAGTCGAGGGGCATGAAAGGGAAGCCGAGGTTGAGAAGGGAATGAGACACGACTGTAGCCTACCCCGATGTTGTTCAGTCTGCTCACTGAGCAAGCAGTACAGGAAACAAAAGAAAAATATGAAGTAAGGGTTAGGAATTAGGAACTTTGAGAGTTGTCCATAACATCATAATTCTGTCAGTGACGGCAAAGAACCTGGAGGATCAGTTGAACAGAATGTACAGTGTCCTGAAAGGAGGCTACGAGATGAACACCAACAAAAGCAAATAAGGATAATGGAATGTAGTTAAATTAAATAAGGTGATGCTGAGGGAATTAGGTTAGGAAACGAGTCACTTAAAGTAGTAGATCTACATCTACATCTACATCTACATGGATACTCTGCAAATCACATTTAAGTGCATGGCAGAGGGTTCATCGAAGCACCTTCGCAATTATCTATTGTTCCAATCTCGTATAGCGTGCGGAGAGAACGAACATCTGTATCTTTCCGTACGACCTCTGATTTCCCTTATTTTATAGTGGTGATCGTTCCTCCCTATGTAGGTCGGTGTCAACAAAATATTTTCGCATTCGGAGGAGAAAGTTGGTGATTGGAATTTCGTGGGAAGATCCCGTCGCGACGGAAAACGCCTTTGTTTTAATGATGTCAAGCGCAAGTCCTGTGTCATTTCAGTGACACTCTCTTCAATATTTCGCGATAATACAAAAGTCGCTGCCCTTCTTTGAACTTTTTCGATGTCTTCCGTCGGTCCTATCTGGTAAGGATACCACACCGCGTAGCAGTATTCTAAAAGAGGGCGAACAACCGTAGTGTAGGCATTCTCCTTAGTAGATCTGTTACATTTTCTAAGTGCCGGCCGGAGTGGCCGAGCGGTTCTAGGCGCTACAGTCTGCAACCGCGCGACCGTTACGATCGCAGGTTCGAATCCTGCCTCGGGCATGGTAGTGTGTGATGTCCTTAGGTTAGTTAGGTTTAAGTAGTTCTAAGTTATAGGGGACTGATGACCTCAGAAGTTGAGTCCCATAGTGCTCAGAGCCATTTGAACCATTTTTTCCAAGTGTCCTGCCAATAAAACGTAGTCTTTGGTTAGCCTTCCCCACAACAGGTTCTATGTGTTCCTTCCAGTTTAAGTAGTTCATTATTTTAATTTCTAGGTAATTATTGGAATTTACGGCCTTTGGATTCGACTGATTTATGGTGAAACCGAAGTTTAACGAATTCCTTTTAGCACTCATGTGGATGACCTCACACTTTTCGTTATTTAGGGTCAACTGCCAATTTTCACACCATTCAGGTATCTTTTCTAAATCGTTTTGCAATTTGTTTTGATCTTCTGATGACTTTATTAGTCGATAAACGACGGCGTCATCTGCAAACAACCTATGACGGCTGCTCAGAGTATCTACCAAATCGTTTATATAGATAAGGAACAGCAAAGGGCCTACAACACTACTTTGGGAAACGTCAGAAATCACTTCTGTTTTACTCGATGACTTTCCGTCTATTACTGCGAACTGTGACCTCTCTGACAGGAAATCACAAATCCAGTTACATAACTGAGACGATGTTTCATAAGCATGCAATTTCACTACAAGCTGCTTGTGTGGTACAGTGTCAAAAGCCTTCCGGAAATCCAGAAACATGGAATCGATCTGAAATCCCTTTTCAATAGCACTCAACACTTCATGCGAATAAAGAGCTAGTTGTGTTTCACAAGAACGATGTTCTCCAAACCCATGTTGACTGTGTGTCAATAGAGCGTTTTCTTTGGGGTAATTCATAATGTTCGAACAAAACACAAGTTGCAGAATCCTGCTGCATATTGACGTTAACGATATGGGCCTGTAATTTAGTGGATTACTCCTACTATCTTTCTTGAGTATTGGTGACCGGTAGAACTTTCTAGACTTTGGGTACAGATCTTTCGTCGAAAGAACGGTTGTATATGATTGATAAGTATAGAGCTAATGCGTCAGTATACTCTGAAAGGAACCTAACTTGTATACAGTCTGGACCAGAAGACTTGTTTTTATTAAGTGATTTAAGTTGCTTCACTACTCCGAGGATATTTACATCTACGTTACTCTTGTTTTGTGAAGGCATTTCGGAAGGCTGTGTGTAGTACCTCTACTTTGGCAGCACTGTCTTCGATAGTATCTCCATTGCTATCGCGCAGCGAAGGCATTGAGTGTTTCTTGCCGCTAACATACATCTACATCTATACTCCGCGAGCCACCTTACTTAACCTTACTTAACATACGACCAGAATCTCTTTAGATTTTCGGCTAGGTTTCGAGACAAAGTTTCGGTGTGCAAACTGATATGAGCATCTCGCATTTTAGTCCGCGCTAAATTTCGAGCTTCTGTAAAAGATCGCCAATCTTGGGGATTTTTCGTCTGTTTATATTTGGCATGTTTCTTTCGTTGTTTCTGCAACAGTGTTCTGACCCGTTTTGTGTACCAAGAACGATCAGTTCCGTTGTTTGTTAATTTATTTGGTATAAATCTCTCAATTGCTGCCGATACTATTTCTTTGAATTCAAGCCACATCTGGTGTGCACGTATATTATTAATTTGGAAGGAATAGAGATTGTTTCTCTGCAAGACGTCAATTTTTACCTGCTTTTTTAGTAGGTATATTTTTCATTTATTTTTGGAGGGTTTGGGGGTTAAAATATTCAATCTCCCTACGACAACCCTGTGTTCACTGAGCCCTGAATCGGTTTTGATGCTCGTTACTATCTCAGGATTATTTGTTGCTAAGAGGTCAAGTGTGTTTTCACAACCGTTTACTATTCGCGTGGGCTCATGAACTAACTGCTCGAAATAATTTTCAGAGAATGCGTTTAGCACAATTTCGGATCATGTTTTATGCGTACCTCCGGAATTAAACATGTATTTTCCCTAACATATCAAATATAAGTTAACTATAATCGTAGGAGTCGGGTACTGTATCATCTGAAAACTGGGAGATCGGTAAAAGAATCCAGTTATTATTTTATTCCCGCTGCGAACAATGACCTCTGCCCATACTAACTCCAACAGGAACTATCTACTTCAATTTCAAGACAAGATAAACTACTTCTGACAGCAACAAACACGCCACGCCAACCGTGTTTAGCATGTCCATTCGGAACACCGTTAGGTTCTTCGCAAAAATTTCGGCTGAGCTTATCTCCGACGTGTCTGAACTGGATGTCACACTACTAAGGTAAATAAACTGCGCTTTCTCTGTAAGAGACTCTGTGGCTGGTTGGACTCGTTGTTGGAAGTCAATCGCCAGTAGTGTTGGGCAGTTGGAAACTACTCGCCAGCAGTGATGGAAGTACTGTTGGGCACTTGGAGGTGAACAGCCAGCAGTGATGGATGTTAGATTGAGAAATTAGCATTGATGGACGGTACAGGTCTGAAGTGTTAGAGTAGGCTAACGATCTGTACATGTTCGACTTCGAGACTGAATATTATTCATGATACCTTTTGTACTAGATGTCAATGACGATTTATATTCGTGTCTGAACTGGATGTCACACTACTAAGGTAAAAAAATACTTTATTTTGTTTGCAACCAAATCTTTCCTTTGCTAACCACATGTCTATTAGTACTTAGTGGCTTTAGTAGTTAGAATCCTTTATTTAGCTGGCAGTATGGTCGCTCACAGTATTGCAGTAGTTCGCGTAATGAAGGTTTTTGTAAGTGCTTAATTAAATGTTTAGGTTATTGTCAAGATTTATTTTTAGTCAGGGTCATTCTTTTTTTGAGCAATCAGATTACGTTGCGCTAGGATATTGTGGGTCTCAGTCATTCTGCCCAGCATACAGCCACACGCAATTAAAGAAGTTTCATCTGTCGACCCCTATCTGAGGATACCTCACTGGAATCTTCTGATTTTTCTGGTAGTTTGAGTAATTAGTGCATGATTAGAAATTATTGTTACCGCTAGCGCGTAATTGTATGGAGAATTGCCTTTGTAGTTGCTGTTTTTCATTGTGTACAATATTGTAATGAGCAAAGCAGCTGTGGCATGCATGTGTAGTTGCATCAAGTACTTCGCAGTCGCGTTTGCAATTAATTAGATATTATTTTCAATGCTATTTTTAATGTATCTCCTTATTTTGCTCTTCAAATTGTGTTTTTCTGTGTTATCGTGTGAAATTCTGTGATAATCATGGCGTGTGAGAAGTGCAACACTAGGCTCCAAAGTAAACTGAGAAATGACAGTAAAGACGAGAGTAGCGTGTCAGCACCACATAGTAATTAAGTGGCAAATGTCCAAAATAACTTGGTAATTGTGAATAGGGAAATGGACTAGGCAGGAAATAACGGTGTAGATAGTGAAGCAGTTAGTGCACAGAGAAGTATTGTCGATCAATCGGTCGGCAGCAGCTCACCTCAGGAATGCGAAATGACAGAACAAAATCTTGCAAATACCGTATGTTTCTCAATTAAGTCGAGACTCACACTCTGCTTTTCAAAATGCGAATGTTGCCGGTGCAAATGCACTACTGAAGAGCACAAAGTAATATGTTCCAGACACTAATATATTGTTATTACAATTAATGCAACAAATGGGAGATATGCTTCGAAAGTTAGACACAATGGAACAAAATCAGGTAGGAACACAGTAACAGCTACAAAAGTAGACACAACGCTTGAACAAACACGTGAAGGTTTAACTGCTAAGTCACTTAAAATCGAATCTAAATGTCAAAATGTTTGTAAAGACCTAAAAACGCTAATTTGTGAGCGTTTTTAGCCTATTTTTTCGCGACGTGAAAACACATTACAGAATCATGAAGCAGCCACAAAAGAACTGCAGAACATTGTTAACGAAAATCACGACACCTTGCAAGCTAAAATTGATTCAGTTGCGTCAACCGATACGGTCATGCGGCTTGTACAAAATCAGGACACAGTAGATACGATTTTGACGCAAATGGACACTCTGAAACTCGCTTCAGAAAAACACACGGAGGAAATCAGTACATTATCGGAAAAAGTAGTCGAACTTTCTGACCAATTAACTAATTTATCTACGAAAGTAGATGATGATCTGAATGATACAAGACCTTTACTGACACAGAAGAGTAAGAATAAATTAGGAAATTCAAACAAAATCAGAATCAAATCAATACACAGTACAAAAGAGAAATGCGGGAAGTACAAGGTCAGTTGGCACAGGTAATACAAGAATTACATATTTCAGAGGGCACTAGCGCCCCGACGCGGGAAGAGGGATTTAGAAATACGGAAAAGCCACAAAGTAATAACACAGGGCATTTCGGAAATTCTGAGAGGAATTGGCAAGGTGCACGGAATCTTGAGATTAAACCACCAACACAACGTAACAATGACCGATTTGCAACTCGCCGACACGATGATTTTGACTATAAGCTCTTCATCACAATGTGTAAATTTAAAATATTCAAAAACTCCGGTAATAATGTACATCCACAAGTTAGCTCCATCAGTTTGCTCATTATTTTCCTCCCAATTGGTCGTTAGAGCACAGACTGGAATTCATGTGTGGCTATCTAGAAACTGAACCAGCATTAAAAATATGATCGGCCATTCGCGACTGTCGCAGTGAAGGACATTTCTATCACGCCTACCTTTCTGAATATTGGTCACAGGCTCCTCAAGATAGACTAAAACACAGAATTATAATGATGAAACATTTTGAACAGTCTTAATTCTCCAGACCGGTAAAATATTTTGAAGGCATGTTGCACAAAAATCAGTATTTGTCAAACCTGTACAGCCCCTCAGAACTCATCCGCATTCGCTTAATTAAATTGCCTGGACATCTGAGACATGTTTGTATTGGCAGACGTTGCAAAGAAGACATTGAAGCTTTTCAGGGACTTTTACAAGAATTGGAAATCGACACAAACTGTCACGGGATGCGAAAACAGGAAAAGACCAATCACAGGTCACATCCGGCACAATTCCGTGATGACAGAAATAATAACAGGACACGACAAGACTACTTTTATAATGCAAATTGTGACCAAAATAGACACCACCCGTATGAGAACCATTGGTAGAGTAATAATAGTTACAGAGTAATGAATATGACGAAGACAACCATAGAAACAGACAATATGGGAGCCAGAACAACTATTATCAACGGAGACAAAATGACTTCAGACTCAACAGCCCACCTTGTAATTACGATTCAGGGAGAAATTCTCCACCACGTGATCAACAAGAAATAAATTACAGAAATTACTGACACGACGACAGACGCTATAATCATGACGACAGACCTGAATTTAATCAGAACTGGCGTGATTGAAACAGGGCAGGGCCCTCTCGACAACTCGAAATTGTGTAAGTTAGATCTCCAAATTCCAGTAACGACACACGACAACAAAGAGATAATAGACAATGACTTGCACCACAGGCAGCCACGTGCGCCAGCTGGCCTTGAGGAAAGCAACAGAGAAGCTAACTTTGAGAAAAATTTCAGTATTCTTTACATTCAAAAAGTAGCTTTTGAAAACTTCATCACTGCATCTTTAAAGGATATTGCTTACGAACAAGACAAAGACCCGATTTGCAAAGATATCAAAAGTAAATTGCATGAAAAGACATACACAGATTCGTCATTATTATCTGGTTAGAAACAACATACTCTTCAAACGTTGCACTGTTTATGATAAATTATGGGTACTTTGTATTCCTGACCATTTTGTTAATAAGCTCATCTGTTACATTCATTTCAGCTACACACACATTGGTCCACGAAAATGTTATCATATTCCTCGAAAGACTTGTTATTTTAACAATATGGAAGAGAGAATTCAGGGAGTCTTGTCTATTTGTAGACTTTGTCAAAAAGCCAAACTATCTACCATCTCACATCGAGCTCCATTGTTTCCTATCATTCCTACTAGATAAAAGAATTTGCTGCTGTTGATCTTCTGGGACTCCTCGTCAAAACATCGAATGGATTTTCGTATGTTTTAGTCGCTGTTGAACTTACTTCAAAATTTGTTTCTTTCACACCATTATGCAAAGCCAGTGGACGCTCTGTATCAACGCCTTTGTTAAAAATGTCTTACGTGAAGTTGGACACTTTGCTAAAGTTGTTTCAGATAGTGGACCACAATTCAGATCTGCTGTTTGGTGACACATGCTTCGGAATTGTAAATTCAAACCTGTTTTTATTTCATTGTACTCACCATATCGTAACTCATCTGAATGGATTATGAAAGAAATCTGTAAGGTTTGCAGACTTTATTGTCACAGGAAGCATCAGTATTGGGACAGATACTTACATTTATTTCAAAATGTGCTGAATGAAATGCCTCATGACTCCACTGCTTTACAACCTATTCTTGTACTGAAGAATGAGAAACCACAACAGAATTAGACAGCTTTTAACTTTTCCAAATACACGTAAACTTCAACATAAAGATATAATTGATTGGGATATTAAAAATATAAATTCTGCTGCAGACAAAAAGAGAAAATTACATGGTAGGATAAATGCAAAGAGACTACATATTGGTCGGAAAGTTCTCATTTAAGCCCATTCATTGTCACATAATAAGAAACTTTTGAGTCACAAATTCTTTCTGATTCACAATGGACCTTATGGGATCCGACGTATACCGCATGATAATTGTGTTGAAGTTGAAACTCTGTGTACTAGGAAAAGTAAAGGACTACACCACATTTCTCTTGTAATACCATTTATTGAGAACATTATAACTTAGTCTTTGTTATCAAATTTTTTACTTTACGTTGCTATTAGGCTTTGTCACACTCAGAAACTCTTAACATGCAACAGTGTTTTGAAGTCAACTGTCCAGTCAGGAACCTATGAAACTTATTACGATAGTAATTTTACGAGTGAATCCAGCCAGAAACCTATGGAACTTATTAAGACAGTTATGTTTCGAGTGACTGTTTATAGGGAACAGACGACACAGTCTCAGTGTGTGTACATTTTGCTTGTTAGTTGCATGATTACATCACGATTATAAAGTCCACATTCTTGGAACATACACTGATATTGAGGTTTTACTGCAACATTTGTACTTACTTGAAAAGACATTTAGTATTTAAAGTACTTTCGGAGACGCTACAGAGAACACAGTAATTCGTTTGTTTATGGCTACTCGATTATACTACTACACTACTAATGAGTAACACAGTTTTCATTATTATTTTTGCGCTGTTTTTGTTTTATGTCTGCACAGTTTTGCTGCATTGCTCTGAAACGTAAAACATATTTTGGTAATGACTCTTGTGACATAGCTACGCTGAGATAGGTATTTTTTCATAACACAACAATACGTTACAGTACAGTACTTTCTTGGTAACAGTAATGTACGTAATAACTACGACATCTATACACATTGCATTTTTACTTTTGTATATGACAAGGTAAGTACATTGACTTCTGGTGAACTTTACTTGTGAATGACGATAATTACGACACTTGGCACATTTTTACCGTTAGGCAATGACAGAAATTATCTTACAGCAAGACACACAGTTTAGCGCTACATGACACGCATTTGATTGATTAATTTTCGTACTTGAAATATTTTTAGAAATATTTTAGAACTGCTAGGATACAGAGAAGGTTTTCGGCGATACATTTCATTTCGTTGTCGTTATCTGTAACATCTGAGGGTATAACTACATCAACCCTCAGGGGGGTACATGCATATTTTGTGTACCATGAGTGTGGCAACTGCAAGAAGCCCTAGGTAATATGGTATTTGCTTATACAACTTTACACATCGGTACCATATTTCTCTAACACAGAACTACACGGCTATCTGATCATTTAACTGAGAGAGACAAATATTTGTATTTCACTACGTCACTGACATGTCTAGGTAATTACACAGTTGGATTAATTCACACTTATAAAATTTATTTCGTCTGCATTTTCGGAACTTTTCACTTTAGGAACCACTGTGATACTACAAGACATTTGAGTTATGTATTTTCTATGGGCTCATGATTTTTGAAGTACGTTTGAGGTAGATGACTCTGCTGAAGATAGCAGAGATAATTTTTTTTAGAGGTTTTGAGATTACTGAAAGCAGCTACGAGGATTTTGAGACGTAATAGATCTGTTATGAGATGTTACTATAGAATCATACGTGAAGAGTTATGAGATGTGAATACATATGTGAATGTGCGTACCACAACGCCGACGGAAATTTTTGGACGCGGTTATTAACGAGATTTCGTTTCTATACACTTCTTATGTAAATTTTCAACCTGTGAAATTTTTTATTGGTATCAAGCTGTCACTGTAGCGGAGACTGCTGTCGTAAATATTTCAGTAAAGTGTGTCTGTGACCTTCACGTAATGCTGCGCTGGGCTGCACGCTACTTGCTTTTAAATATACTTATTGTTGTGTGGACTTCTAACTTCCCTTGTGCTGCTTTAGCCGCTTTGAAGCTACCCGCATTTTCGCAAGCGCTCGCATGATTGTAGAAAAGAGAGGTTGTTGACCTCATTATTGCCATTTCTGTGCATAATGGATCAAAAAGACGATATGCTATTACTTGGAAACATATGATTACACTGTGGAGCTCATACTTTGTGCAATTTACTGAAATGCTATTGAAGTGATGAGAAATATTTTATGTCTTCACACATGATTATGACAAGTGTCTTTCTACGAGAGTTGAGAGAACTTTTACTGACTTATGAAGTGCTATATGCCTACTGAATGTCATTTTCATACTTTTCCTTGTACATATTTGTTTATTTTATTTGATATCTAGTTCCTAGATGCGTTGTAGCATTGGTTTTATAAAATAAAATTTAATACGTGTACTAATGTACACACTTTCTGTCTACAGATCTATTAAATAATAATTTTATGATCTACATTCTTAAAGAAAGGAGCACTAGGAAAAGAAAGAAGCATAAGAAGGAGAAGTGATTGATAACACGAACTGTATACATAATTTCATTTTCAAGGACATGGTAATTTTTTGATAGAATCGATTGTTGTGGTACATCACTCTAGTGTTAAGATGTGACATAGGCATTAAGATGTAAATAGACATTATTGAAAGGGTAATGCAGTATGAAAAGGGGGACGAACATCTAATAGTCATGGGCGACTGGAATGCAGTTGTAGGGGAAGGAGTAGAAGAAAAGGTTACAGGAGAATATGGGCTTGGGACAAGGAATGAAAGAGGAGAAAGACTAATTGAGTTCTGTAGCAAGTTTCAGCTAGTAATAGCGAATAC
Organism: Schistocerca piceifrons; assembly: GCF_021461385.2. Classification (NCBI taxonomy): domain Eukaryota; kingdom Metazoa; phylum Arthropoda; class Insecta; order Orthoptera; family Acrididae; genus Schistocerca; species Schistocerca piceifrons. Next base: position 543,566,270 of record NC_060144.1, read on the forward strand.
CCTGTTCAAGAATCACAAGAGGAGGAGGTACACTTGGAAAAGGCCGGGAGATACGGGAAGATTTCAATTAGATTACATCATGGTCAGACAGAGATTCTGAAATCAGATACTGGACCCAGGAGCAGATATAGACTCAGATCACAATATAGTAGTGGTGAAGAGTAGGCTGAAGTTCAAGACATTAGTCAGGAAGAATCAATACGCAAAGAAGTGGGATACGGAAGTACTAAGGAATGACGAGATACGTTTGAAGTTCTCTAACGCTATAGATACAGAAATAAGGAATAGCGCAGTAGGCAGTACAGTTGAAGAGGAATGGACGTCTCTAAAAAGGGCCATCACAGAAGTTGGGAAGGAAAACATAGGCACAAAGAAGGTAGCTGTGAAGAAACCATGGGTAACAGAAGAAATACTTCAGTTGTTTGATGAAAGGAGGAAGTACAAACATGTTCCGGGAAAATCAGGAATACAGAAATACAAGTCGCTGAGGAATGAAATAAATAGGAAGTGCAGGGAAGCTAACACGAAACGGCTGCAGGAAAAATGTGAAGAAATCGAAAAAGAGATGATTGTCGGAAGGACAGACTCAGCATACAGGAAAGTCAAAACAACCTTTGGTGACATTAAAAGCAACGATGGTAACGTTAAGAGTGCAACGGGAATTCCACTGTTAAATGCAGAGGAGAGAGCAGATAGGTGGAAAGAATACTTTGAAAGAATCTATGAGGGTGAAGATTTGTCTGATGTGATAGAAGAAGAAACAGGAGTCGATTTAGAAGAGATAGGGGATCCAGTATTAGAATCGGAATTTGAAAGAGCTTTGGAGGACTTACGGTCAAATAAGGCAGAAGGGATAGAGAACATTCCATCAGAATTTCTAAAATCATTGGGCGAAGTGGCAACAAAACGACTATTCACGTTGGTGTGTAGAATATATGAGTCTGGCGACATACCATCTGACTTTCGGAAAAGCATCATCCACACAATTCCGAAGACGGCAAGAACTGACAAGTGCGAGAATTATCGCACAATCAGCTTAACAGCTTATACATCCAAGCTGCTTACAAGAATAATATACAGAAGAATGGAAAACAAAAGTGAGAATGCGCTAGGTGACGATCAGTTTGGCTTTAGGAAAAGTAAAGGGACGAGAGAGGCAATTCTGACGTTACGGCTAATAATGGAAGCAAGGCTAAAGGAAAATCAAGACACTTTCATAGGATTTGTCGACCTGGAAAAAGCGTTCGACAATATAAAATGGTGCAAGCTGTTCGAGATTCTGAAAAAAGTAGGGGTAAGCTATAGGGAGAGACGGGTCATATACAATATGTACAAGGGTGTAAGACAAGGCTGTAGCCCTTCGCCCCTACTCTTCAATCTGCACATCGAGGAAGCAATGATGGAAATGAAAGAAGGTTCAGGAGTGGAATTAAAATACAAGGTGAAAGGATATTAATGATACGATTCGCTGATGACATTGCTATCCTGAGTGAAAGTGAAGAAGAATTAAATGATCTGCTGAACGGAATGAACAGTCTAATGACTACACAGTATGGTTTGACAGTAAATCGGAGAAAGACGAAGGTAATGAGAAGTACTAGAAATTAGAACAGCGAGAAACTTAACATTAGGATTGATGGTCACGAAGTCAGTGAAGTTAAGGAATTCTGCTACCTAGGCAGTAAAATAACCAATGACAGACGGAGCAAGGCGGACATCAAAAGCAAACTCTCTATGGCAAAAAAGGCATTTCTGGCCAAGAGTAGTCTACTAATATCAAATACCGGCCTTAATTTGAGGAAGAAATTTCTGAGGATGTACGTCTGGAGTACAACATTGTATGGTAGTGAAACATGGACTGTGGTAAAACCGGAACAGAAGAGAATCGAAGCATTTGAGATGTGGTGCTATAGACGAATGCTGAAAATCAGGTGGGCTGATAAGGTAAGGAATGAGGAGGTTCTACACAGAATCGGAGAGGAAAGGAATATGTGGAAAACACTGATAAGGAGAAGGGACAGGATGATAGGTCATCTGCTAAGACATGAGGGAATGACTTCCATGGCACTAGAGGGAGCTGTAGAGGGCAAAAACTGTAGAGGAAGACAGAGATTGGAATACGTCAAGCAAATAATTGAGGACGTAGGTTGCAAGTGCTACTCTGAGATGAAGAGGTTAGCACAGGAAAGGAATTCGTGGCGGGCCGCATCAAACCAGTCAGTAGACTGATGACCAAAAAAAAAAAAAAAAAGACATTCCCTTACCTGTATTGCTATCTTTACTGTAATATTTTTTCTGCTTGTGCTTTGTCATGTTTAGGTATAAGTTATTGCATTTGCTACTGCTGTTTGCCAGGCATTGTCCTACTGAATTTTACTTTGTACTACTCTTATAAGCCAGTTACCACCAACTTATTTTTCTTACTGCTGCTTGCTTTGCCAGTTTGCAGTTTTTTGTCATTGCTGTTTGTGTTAACTGTTTTGTGCTGCTGCATTGCCTCGTTCTCTACTTTATGTATCTGAGCTCAGTAGATTTAAGTTAGCTTAAGAGGGGATAGGCTATATAAGAGAAAGAGTTATGATGGAATGGGAAGAAATGTATTGAGAAACTATAAAAAACATGTGTGGCCAAAGAGTATTGTATATTGAGGAATAGTTATTTTGAAAGGGGAAATGAAATGATAAGTAGGGTTTAGGGACAACTGGTTTAGGTAGGATTTTCTTGTAAAGAAATGACGAGGCAAGATAACGGAAAATAAATGATGAGGTAAGAAATATGTGAAAGTAAATACAGAAAGCATGCTTAGATAGGGTTTTTCTTTGTGGGAACAAATGTTGAAATAAGAAAAGATCTGTGGGAAAACGAAGTTTTGATTGGAAACGGCGTATGACAAGTACTTCAATACCAAATCCTACAGAGAAAACATACCCTGTCCTTTCTTTTGTGTTATTCTGCTATGTGTTTATGTGTACCATTGTGTGTCTGTGTTTTTACTGTCTCTGTGTATTTACCTGATAAGATTAATTGAATTTTTCTCTTATAGTAATAAGCTGCATTCACTATGATGAGGAATACTGTTATCCTCAAATTTAATATATTCTTTACTTTGGAAAGATGTTTAGATATTATTTATTCTGTTCCATTTTCCCTTAATGCTCATGTTTAAAGTTAATATTTCAATGGGTATTCTCATTTTTCATTTATTTACTTACGTCACAAGTCCTGGAATACTCATGTATATGATTATTTCTATTTCTTTGTAAAGCCTGTATTACTATAAATGTTATCTATATTATCATGTTGTTTAATGATGTATTCTGTACTTTTGTAATTGTATTCTTATGCTGTGAAATTGTAAATTGTATACACACCAGTTCTTGAAATTAAGTAAATGGTAGGGATTCATTTTACTGCACACATTTCTGTTGGTAATACTGTATGTGTGAAATCTCAGAGGCTAAATGACTGTGTTAGTGTTTGGACATGTGTTGATAATTCAGCAAGGGACTGGTTAACAGAATTGCTGGTTCTAAGGACATTGCAAAAAAAAAAAATTAGTGAGTGCACAAGTCATGGTTTATGGACTTACTTTACAGTCCACCTGCTAATTCTACCAATATTCTTCAAGAGTTGGACTGACTCTGCTCTGTTGTAGCCCATTACCAATATTTATGTCAAGAGTAGCACTGTGTTTCCGATGGGAGGACAACACTTCTTCAAGACTGCATGGAGATCCACTACTTGCGTGTGCATTTTCTTTTACTGCTCAGATATTGTGCATAAAACTGTCATAGACTACTATTATGATATATGAATAGGACTGTCTTTAGGGACTGTGAGGACAATATTTGCTTTTGACCAACAGTGCATTAAAAATTGTGTGCATTTTATCTATATGATATTGTTAATACAAAAAATTTTAACAAATTGATCCTGACCACTGCCCAGAATAATTAGTAAAATTTTTTGTGAGGAACAGGGGGGGCTATGTAAGTGGGCTGTTTCTGTGTTGGCAGCGCTGTGTAGCGCTTTGCATTGGATCTCTGACTGCGCTTTCTCTGTAAGAGATTCTGTGGCTGGTTGGACTCGTTGTTGGAAGTCAATTGCCAGTAGTGTTGGGCAGTTGGAAGTTAGTCACCAGCAGTGATGGAAGTACTGTTGGGCAGCTGGATATGTACAGCCAGCAGTGATGGATGTTAGATGTGATAAGTTAGCATTGATGGAGGTTAGAGGTCTGAAGTTTTAGAGTAGGCTAACGATCTCCGCATGTTCGACTTCGAGATTGAATATTATTCATGATTGTATATCTTTTGTACTAGATGTCGATGACGATTTATATTTGTGCCTGAACTGGATGTCACATTATTAAGGTAAAAAAAATACATTATTTGGCTTGCAACAAAATCTTTCCTTTGCTAACCACACGCCTATTTGCAGTTAGTGGCTTTAGTAGTTAGAATCTTTAATTTAGCTGGCAGTAATAATGCTCACCGTATTGCAGTAGTTCGCGTAATGAAGATTTTTGTAAGGTAAGTGCTTAATGAACTATATAGGTTATTGTAAAGATTTCTTTTTAGTCATGGCCATTCTTTTGATTTAATTATTTGAAGCCAGGCTATCTTTTTTTTTTTTTTGAGCAGTCAGATTGCGTTGCGCTAGGATATTGTGGGTCTCAGTCATTCTGCAATTTAAGTACAGCCACATGCATTTAGATAAGGAAGTTACAGCAGGATTTCTTAGCAGTCCCAGTTGTGTTGACAGTCCGAGCGGCGCTGTCTATTGACCGACGAATTTGTGGCAGTTCTGAAGCGAATGCCATGAAGTGTTTCTTTCAGTTTAGAAATCGAGTTGAACCCACGAGGGCTTAAGTCAAGGGAGTGCAGTAGGTGGATAGCACTTAGCAGCCGCATCAGTCAAACAACTCAGTAACAGCTTGCAGTGTACGTGCTTGAACATTGTCCTGTAAAATGATGGTCAGGTCCTGCAGAAAGTGTCATCACTTTTGTCTCTATGCTGTTCATTTTTGGAACACAACCTACGACCAGCTTAGAGACAGAAGTGATGACACTTTCTGCAGGACCCGACCATCAATTTTCAGGACAACGCTCAAGCACGTACAGTGCAAGCTGTTACTGATTTGTTTGACTGATTGGGCTGCTAACTACTATACCGACTACTGCAGTCCCCTGACTTAAGCCCTCGTGAGTTCAACTCGATTTCTAAACTGAAGGAAACACTTCACGACATTCACTTCTGCACTGCTACAAATTTGCGCCGCTCGAACCGTCAACACAACTGGCACTGCTAAGAGTATCCTACGACTTCCACATCGTTGGCAACGGGCTATACAGATTGCTGGTGACTACTTTGAAGGTCAGTAAAACGTTGAAACACGTATCTATTTTGTACGAGCTGTAAATAAATAGTTGCCACTATTAAAGTTCCAACCCTCGTATTATGCACTAATCATCAGTGGCAAAATCGGAGCTGACTCAAAGAAGTGGTTAAAAACAACGCTCTTGGTCTGTAAACATTTGGTGCATGTGTTTCAAGATCCCCATCACTGGTCCCTGCTTTATTGATAGGAATCTGAATACACCCAAGAATCTCGGGTTCCTTAGACATGCTGTTGCCGCAATTAATGGAAGACATCCCACTGGACATAAGGTAGTACGCGTGGTACCAATATGACGGATGTCCCTACTCCTCACTACGAAGCTTAGCACTTCTGTACTATTGTCAGTGTAAAAATTGAAACAAAAAGTCTGTTAGGAAACAGCGACGACTCTCGAAGGCATGGAGTGTTTATAACACGGACCTGTGCTGCCGGTAGCTCCAGATGAATTTCAACGTGCAGTATTATTTTTTTAGAATCACTTTGTAGCTTGTAGAAGTGCTCAATATCAGCATTTTGAGTCGTTGATGTCACAGCGGAGATAATAAATAGACGAACCGTTCTTGATTAAACTGCTTGGGTAATAGTGCAGAAGTTTCTCGAACCTATTCTCATAATGGCGGGACAGTGATGTACGGTGCTGTTATGTTGATACTGTTTAGTCAAGCCCCATACGTGTTATGCAGTTCAAGTTCTCTTAGAAGCCTCTTTTAAATGTCACATGAAGGAATATATTTCCATTAGAGAGTAACATACCAGGTGTCGTAATTCGGCGACTATGAACGACAAAAATTACTTGAGAACGTCAGGATATTAGCTGTAAAGTTCGGTATA